>NC_140953.1:129467199-129918906 GCF_014529385.1 Adiantum capillus-veneris
CGCTCTTTTCTACTCGCGCTCACATCTTTTGATTGAAAATTCTGAGTTTTCGACTTGCCTCTTCTATCACTCAATTCATTGTGTCATTGTATTTATATGCGTCATTACGTCATTGTATTTAATGGTCTTTGCGTCATTGTCTACTCTATTCATTCAATATTAAGTTTAAATATTCGTGTGTTTAATGCAGGTATGGATGATGAGGAGTTTCTTTCTTCTTTGTCACCGCAGCAGAGACAGTGGTACGTGGAGCGTCATCGCTCTGGCGCATCATCGCGCGTTCCTACTCCATCCGCATCTCCCTCTCTTTCGGAGCATTCGGCGCGCTCCGAAGCTTCGGTGTTGACGAGACGATCTTCACACTCGTTTAGACACCGGCGCTCTAGTGGTGGCGGTGGCGGTTGTTGTGGGGATTCCGCCGCCGATGCCTCCACACCGCCTCATGTTCGACGAGGCTCTTTACCCTCCCCTTCTTTGCCCGCCCCCACACCAGCCACAGCATCGCCATCTACGCCAGGTTTTGCGCGGCTGACCGTTCCTAGCAGCTACACACCTCTACCTACTCCGCCAGGAGCCACCCCACTCGACACTCCTCGCTTCGGGGCCCAGACGCCGGTGGAGACACCTGACGTCCGTACCCCCATCGACACGCCGCTAGAGACCCTTGTCGGGACACCCAGGTTCGCGCATCACCGGCCAGAGGGCTTACCTTACTCCGTCGACTTCAGCGGCGGCATCATCATGGATGATGACGGCAAGAAGGTGATCTCGCGCATGCGTGGTCTTTGCTCTCAGCTGTTTAGACACTACATACTAAACAAATGGAGTGAAGTACCAAGTGATTTAAAAGCCAGAGTCATCACCATACTTTATGATGAGTTTCCCATTCCAACACGGGATCAGCGCTTCAATGAAGACCTGATGAAGATTCGAATGCGCGAATACTGCAAACACAAGCGTTCCGAAGTGCAAAAAGCAATCAAGCATGGGTGGAACAGGCCAGATTGGCTGGCCAAAGAAGATTGGAAGAATGCGAAGAAAGCAGCGCGCGAGAATCCCGACAAGTGGAAGCAACAAAAGGATGTAGCCAGAGCGCGAGTAGAGGCAAGGAGCTCGCACCACTTGGGGAGCGGTGGATGGGCATCATTTGAGGCCGATTTTGTAAGTGTTTTCGCATTGCTCTTTATGTTCGATAGTTTAGGGTTTATGAGTTTTTTAATTCTAACATAATGAAATCTTTGTATGTTTTGACAGTGGTCGATGACAGGACGTGATCCCACACCGTACGAGCGCGAGTACACAGGCAGGAAGGGATTAAACGCCCTGATGAACATTCTCAGTTCTCGCGGCGGCATGGTTAGTATTAGGGTTTACTCTTTTCTATTTTTTGTATTGTTTTATAAATGTCGTTATATGTTTATACTTACTGAAAGTTGTCTTATTGTCTTTTTTTGCAGAATCCGACAGATACGCCGCTTGGACGCGATGAGACGTCTGACTAGACGACGTCAGTTTAGCTGTAGCTAGATAGCATTAGTTTAGGGTTTCTTATAGCTTATGTATCATGAGACGGATTTTATACGTCTTTTTGAACCATGTATATTATTACATTTGTCACCGCAGTTCATTTTGCCAATCAATTCTTTATGCCTATGATGTTGTACAATTGTCATTATTACATTTTCCAATCAATTCATTTTGCCTATGATGTGTACAATTGTCAATTTTACACTTGTCAATTTTACGCTTGTCAATTTTGCAAACAATGCGTCTTGTGGGTGACTATTTTGGGTCTATTATCTACCCTTGCACTTTTTTTAAAAAGTGAATCAAGTACAATATGGTTGATGGGTGGCAAGGCATTCAATGCCCTTTCACCAAAAAAAAATTCTCTCGGGCATCGCTATAACCGTCGCTATTTATGGCTCTGTAGCGTCGCTATAGACTTCTGTGTAAACGTCGCTATAACCGTCGCTATGAGCGTCGCTATGAGCGTCGCTATATAGCGACGCATATAGCGACACCTATAGCGACGCTATTAGCGACGGTTTTAGCGACGCCGGGGGTTATAAAAACCCAGTGTATTTCCGTCGCTAACAGCGTCACAAGATCACACAACCTCTTGTAGTGTTATTAAGGACTATCTTGAGAGTATTGAGTGAACCTGACATTAAGAAAGCTAAGACCATCAGGATGGAAATCCAATTTACCAATCCTTTTGTAGATATGACCAAAGGTATGGCAAGCCAAGCTAGAAGTGTTGAAACGCCAATCTATCCACATTTTGACACAAGCCCAGCTACATTGCCACCATGGTTGTACCCAAATGCAACCATAGAACATGACTTTTATAGAGGTGGAATTACGATCACAACAGGACCATATGTACCATCACCACCCCCAATAACTTACTCCTATCCAAATCAGAGCAGAACCGTCTCAGAGGAGTGATTCACCAAGAACCCAACCCACATTACAGCCAAAGGTATCTAGTGAGGAAATGAAGCTTATAGAAGGATTAGCTCAAAGACTGGCTCCTTTAGTTAAATCTGACCTTCAAGAACCTCTATGGTGCGAAATTAAGAGAAAATGGATAAACCATACGAGGGAAGAGTGTTACTATAGCATGGAAAATGCTAGAGACAGGTATGTACAACTAATTTCAGTAACACCTACTCCACCTAGATACGCTACGGTGAATGCGTCGGACCAATAAGAGTTGCAAGACCACCTTATCTTCGGACAACAACCTCCAATGCCAAGTGCTAGAATGCCTGTTGACATGAGATACATGCCGATGATGGAGCATCTAATAAACAAGTGCTAGTACCAAATGCAGTGTATTATAACAACCAAAGCGGGTACTACCCTTTGAAGTGATAGAAGATGAGAGAAACAAATGGAGTGGTGAGATCGGTACAACCTCCACCTCCAACGTTTTGACTTGCAAAAAGAAGGTATGAGATAGACAAAAGGACATTGCGGTTCATTGTGAATAGAGGCTTAGCTAGGTCAGTGCCTGTTTATAGCCAAGAGAAATTGCAAGAAGAAGCTCCTCAACCAGAGATAGATTGTTACAAAATCCGTGGCAACCACTTGGAAAAACAATGTCCTCAAACGGAGATCACACAAGTAAATGCCTATTGTCTTGATTGTGGAGTCATTCACTTGATCTCCAATTGTCCAAAAAACCCAAACCGAGTCAGAAAGATTACAACAAATGTCTCAAGAATTGTTCAGCTACCCAGTAGCTTGGAAAATGAAAATGGTGTACCAGTTCAAGTACTTACGAGAGTGCAAGCTCAAAAGGTGGCTGATAAGAACCCAGAGACAAAGAAAATGAAAAATGACACGAGTTCACAGATGGATGAACCAAAGACCAAACCACCTAGTCAGAAAACCAAGAGCAAACAGAATAGCTAGAAAGGTAGAAAGGCTAGGATGAAAGTAAGCAGGGAACAAGGGCAGGAATCCCTAGCTGAGAAGCTTGCACAAGCTAAAGAGAAGATAAGGCAACATGATGAAAGGGTTGTACCTTCTCTTATGGAGGCATTTCAACCTCCAGAAGAACCATCCGTAAATGAGAAACCGAGAAGTGCTAGTTCGGGAGGATCAATGTTGGTCGAGAAGGTTAATGAGCCATTAAAAGCCCTTCTAAAATCCTATAAAACACGGCTCAATAACAACCAAACCCAAGAGCAGAGATGAATGACATATCCATACGCGGAACTAGAAAAGGACATGCTTGAAATGTAAGAAAATGATTCAAATAGTCCAAGCTTTACTAAAACCATAAGTTGGAAAACTTGAGGGTGTGATCCCTGTCCTACCTACACCATTAATCCCACCAAACCAGGAACGAAAAGAGCGAGATTTCAGTCACGAGCACGAAAAAAAGCTCAAGGACCTCGCATTATAGCAAAGGGTAGTGCTGAATACCACGGATAACTCTTCCAAGGGTTTTCACATAGCTATACCTGACAGTTGTAAAGAAATAGATGGTCTTGATGAAACATGTCAGAGACTCCAATGAAGCAAGTGAGATAAGCATACGAGTAAACCAAACGGGTGATGGAAGAGGAGTGTCTCTTCCACCAATAGAGGAATTTGAGGCTAGATCTCAAATGAATCTAGAAGTGGAATCATATTGGGTAGACAAAGGATATGTACGGTCTATGGATAGTCAACCCCATTCGCTAAGAACACTACCGTCCTATAGAGGAGAGCACGAGGCCAAGTCAGATGTTGTTGCAATCCCATCACATAGACTATCTCCCAACAAGGTCATCGATTCAAAAGGATTGATAGACATTTTGTCAACATCAGTCACTTGTACGATAATGTTAGCTGAGTTGATCAAAATATGACCAAACATGTTGGCTACTGTGGAAAAATGCCTAGAGAAATTTGGTGTTTAAAAACCAATGACTCAAATCAAGGAAGGGATCAAAGAGCTAGAAATTCCTCAACTTAATAGTAGGCCAGGACCATTAAACAAGGTAGGTGAGTACTATGAGGGAGAAGATGGAAACACCACTCTTCTTGTGGAATTTCAAGGTGTAAAAACCATGGCAATCCTTGACAACAGCGGAGCTAGTGTTTCCATCGCAACAAAAGAGGTCTGCAAAAAATGGGAAAATCCAGCAATGAGGGCTAGTAGGATGAAACTGCATCTTGCAAACGGACACATGGAAAGGTCCCTAGGACTGCTAGAAAAAGAAATTGTTACTTCTTGTGGTATTGAATATGAGCAAACCTTTCCTATTGTTGACTTTGGCAAGAAGAACAACTATGATATCATTCTCGAAAGACCATTCATGAGACAACTAAAAATGGTCCTAGAATGGGGTTATGACCATATCTACTTGAAACCTATGGAAACCATGACAAAGATAAATATAAAGGACCATAGTTACAGGGATGTGACGAGAACACCTTTGGAGGAGTTTGATTCCGCTATTGTAGCAGGATTAGAACTTCCAGCATGGTTGGGCAAGCCTAAAGAACTGTGGATGTGTGGAGATTTGCAATGCGGAAGTTTAAAGCGAGAGGAAGATATCCTAGAAAGGGCAATTGAAGATATGGATTATATCCCAGAACCCTTTCCAGAGGAAGAGTTAGAGCCACTTAAATGGAAAAAAACCTTGACTACTCTTTATGTGTGCGCTATTCAAGACGATCCAATGACAAAGTTTTGTGATGAAAATGGCTATGATGTCGTTCCTTACTTTGCAGTGAGTGTGATCCAAGAAAACGAAGACGAAGAAGAAGATGAGTTCTATGACTTTGTAGAACACTTGGAGCTTCAAGAAGATGCAAACAATGGAAATCCGGATGACACATCAGGTGACATAAACAAAACTTTAACAAATGCACGGTTCTATGATTGTCGAGATCAAAAACCCCGGAACCAATGCCATCGCTACAAAAATAAAGTACATCAAAAGTGGATTCATTCCTTGGTGGAAATGCAACAACAAGCATCCTCATACGTGGCTCCTATACAGGAAGAAAAGACTCAGTCAAGAAGTGCACAACCATGTCAACGAGCTACCAATGCTCTAATCAAGTGGATACAAAAGTCATCCCAAAAACAACAACCCAAAAGCAAGCAGACAATAATTTTCCATAACCTACCGAACCACAAAGAGAAAATTCTAGAATGCAACCTTGTTGAGGATAGCCGCAATAGTGATGATTCATACAACAACAACTCAGATCATCACGATCACTAGCAACTTCAGTAACAACCAAGGAAGGCCAAAAGAAAAGAACAACAAGTCAGAACCAAAAAGTTCGACAAATTTGGATACCAAAGAGCCAGATTGGCCAAAAGCAGGTATGGATCAAGAAGACCAAGATCTCTGATGAAACATCACAAGATCCAATGCCAGCAAAAAAACAGTCGAAGCCTACAAGAACATCTAAGAAAATCACAAAGTTGCAATCTTTCACAACTCAGATTTGGGTTCCAAAGAAGTTGACTCAAGCACAAAGAGGTCAGGAGATCATTTGGATCCCGAAATGGTTAAAACTGTCAACTCCCAAAGTCTGAATCCCATCCTCAACCAAGAGTACAAGAGTTGAAGCAAAGACCACTGAAGACTCACACAAAGACAAGGTGGATCCCAAAGCAGTCTCTTCAAACACAAACAAACAAGGGAAAAATATGGGTTCCCAAACGAGCAGTTGCAACGAAGCAGCCAGTAATCATGAAGAAGTGGGTCCCAAAGGTAACCAATAAAACTACTGTCACTACACCGCCGCTTGAATTCTTTCAATTCCTCCTACAGTTACACTACAATTCAAAATGCCAAATACAACAACCAATCACAAAGCTATACTTCCAAAGTAGCATCAAAGAGACAAGTAAGCCTTCATAAAAAGCTATACAACCTTCTTTGAGGTTTTCTTGAGAGAAACAGAAGAAAATCCATAATCCAGATGAAGAATAGACTGAAGAGATGCCTGAGCAGTACAAAGAGAAGAAGGTACAGGAAAATGATGAAATTTCATGAGGTATGTCTCACAAGCCATATGCACAATGGGTAGTGTCATAAAACTCACAGGTGGACTACAAGGACAAAGAAAGTTGGTGATCGACTGAGTGAAAGCACTCATCAAGTCTAAAGTTTCCATCAAACACTTCATGCGACGACAAGGCCATATACAGGAAGTATATTTTTGCACTGTAATTGTCTATCTTGTACGTGACTTAAAAGGGACTAACAATACTGACAAGCACAAAGGGGAAAGAATTGACAATTCGGTCATCTTTTGTGATAGATGTCTGCAAGAGCAACTAGGGATCAAGCCCAATTTTGATCATCATTGGTTCAACATGTGTTTGGTAGCCAGAAGGTGCAAGCGATGCCCATCATTCATTTTCAAGACTAAAATCCAAAAAGTGTCAATTACAAGTCCAAATCAAGCCAAACTTTGTCAGCAGGCTATGAGTAGAGAACACAAGCTAAGGGTTTCAAAAAATAAACCTAGCTAGCCAAAGATGAAATTTTTCCACATCTTAACCCATGATAGCCATCTACATACCTCGTAAATCATGTATATGAGCTTTGGGAACAAATGGACCATGACAGCTCATAGTGTTAAGTATGGATCCTGATTTACCCTTGTAATTTTCTATGGTAAAAGCGCACATTTGTAAGGCCCCCATTATGAGGAGAAGCCATCGTGCGTGAAGGAAAATCACTCACCGAAAACCAAAATTTTCACGAACAAGAATCAGGGGCAACTTTAGAGGCCTCGGGGGCGGAGGCCCCTGAGACTTTTTTTCCGCCGGAATATTATGGCCGGCCGGCAGCCGGAAAGTGGTCGGAAAACAACCGGTCGGTTGGCCAGTGGCCGGTAGTCAATGGTCGATGGCCGGTGGTCGGAAGTCAATGGCCGGTGGCCGATGGCCGAATTCAAAAGCGGACTTGTCTTCTCAAGGGCGGCCACACATGGGCAGATTGGAGGGTCCGATTTGGACTTATTCACACAAGGGCGGCTACACATGGCTGCCTCTCATAAGAGAGGGCAGCCCTTTTGGCCTATAAAAGAAGGCCATTTCTGCACACATTTCATAGTGTGAAGTTGATGCAACAAGGTGAGTGTGAGGTGGTGAGAGTGAAGCAAGGCGGGAGCTCCATTAAGGGTATAATCCCTTTGTAAACTACTTCTTGTTTTGAAGTACTAAAGCCATTGAGTGGCTGCTTTCCCATGGACGTAGCCCACATTGGGTGAACCACGTATATCGTGTGTACTATCTCTCTCTCTCTCTCTCTCTCTCTCTCTCTCTCTCTCTCTCTCTCTCTCTCTCTCTCTCTCTCTCTCTCTCTCTCTACTCTATAATCTCGTGTATACAAATCTATCTCTCTCCATTAAGTAATCTACTCAATTATCTATTTAGCTACGTCTTATTTCCTAACAACTGGTATCAGAGCAAGGTTTGCTCGTAGCTAAATTATCTCAAGGAAAGGATTCCTTGAATTGAGTGGGAGTTATGGCGGAGGAAGGGAAGCTCAAGATTGAGAAGTTCAATGGCAAAAACTACCAACATTAGAAGATGCAGATTGAAGACTATCTCTACCAGAAGGACCTCTATTTGCCACTAGGCGGTCTTGCGAAGAAGCCCGCAACAATGGCAGATGAAGCATGGATTGTCCTTGATCGAAAGGCACTTGGAACAATCCGGTTAAGCTTGGCGTCAACGGTGGCCTTCAATGTTTCGGAGATGAAGACCACGGAGGACTTGATGAAGTCACTTGACGACTTCTACGAGAAACCATCGGCATCCAATAAGGTATTTCTTATGAAGCGCTTGTTCAATCTAAAGATGGCAGAGAATGGTTCAGTTGCAGAACACCTAAATGACTTTAACACAAACATAAGTCAACTTCGATAAGTGAAAATCAATTTCGATGACGAAGTGCGAGCTCTCCTTATACTATCATCTCTACCGGATAGTTGGGACAGCCTTGTGATGGCTGTAAGTAATTCTATCTCTGGCACAAATACTCTTAAGTTTGATGATGTTGTGGGTGTTCTCCTAAGCGAGGAAATGCGAAGGAGAAGCACAGGAGAATCATCAAGTGCTGCACTATCAGTGGAAACAAGAGGAAGGCTTAAGGAGAGGTTCAAAAACCAAAAGGGTCGTGATCGCTCAAGGCGGAGCAAGTCACGCACAAAGTCAGTTCTTGAATGTTGGAACTGCGGCAAGAAGGGCCACGTCAAGAAGGATTGCTGGTCCAAGAAGAAGAAGGAGACAGAGTCTCAAGACAACAAGCCAACATCGGAGGCCAATGTGGCAGGTAAAGTAGAGCAAGATGCTCTAATTCTCTCATTAGACAATGTGTCTAATTCCTGGATAGTAGATTCCGGGGCTTCATTCCATGCGACACCACACAAGCAACATTTCCAAGACTACACCAAAGGTAATTTTGGGTATGTATACTTGGGAGATGATGAAGCTTATGAGATTGTCGGCAAAGGTACAGTTTCTGTCAAAACTGCTAACGGAAATGAATGGAAGCTTAAAGATGTTAGGCATGTTCCTTCTCTTCGTAAAAATTTGATCTCTACAGGACAATTGGACGATGAAGGTCACAACATTGCATTCGGAAACAAACGGTGGAAGATCTCAAAGGGATCTTTGGTGGTTGCCAAGGGTGAAAAAGTCGGTACACTTTACTTGTGTACTGTTAGCACGCAACCTTGAGCTTGTGCAGCAACTACAGAAGTTGACAGTGCAGTGTGGCACTACCGACTTGGGCATATGAGTGCTAAAGGAATGCAAATACTTCAAACAAAGAAGCTTCTATCAGGTTTGAAAGAAGTGGACTTAGAGTTCTGTGAAGATTGTGTTTATGGTAAACAAAAGAGGGTAAAATTTCAAAAATCAAGAAATGAAAGAAAAAATAAAAAACTTGAGTTGGTTCATTCTGATGTTTGGGGTCCTGCAAGTACACCATCACTTGGTGGCTCATTGTACTATGTAACATTCATAGACGATGCGACTAGAAAAACATGGGTTTATGTCATGAAGAATAAATCGGATGTATTTTCCATATTTCAAAGGTGGAAAGCCTTTGTGGAGAATGAAACAGGTACCAAGGTTAAATGCCTCAGATCCGACAATGGAGGCGAATATTGCAGCCAAGCTTTTGAAAGATTTTGTGCTAGCAATGGCATTCGGAGGCAAAGGACACCTCAACAAAATGGGATTTCGGAAAGGATGAACAGGACAATCATGGAAAGAGCACGAAGCATGCGGCTACATGCAGGCCTACCGCTTGAGCTTTGGGCGGAAGCTGTAAGTACGTCTATGTACTTAATCAATCGGTCACCCTCAACGGCATTGGATGGGGGAGTTCCAGAAGAGGCATGGACAGGTAAACCGGTGAATTATGCATTTCTCAAAGTGTTTGGGTGTGAGGCTTTCATGCACATAGATAGAAGCCTAAGATCAAAGTTAGATGCAAAGTCCAAAAAGTGTTTCTTCATTGGCTATGGAGAAGGAGACTTTGGGTATCGCCTATGGAATCCTGAAGATGGTAAAATATTAAGGAGTAGGGATGTAATTTTTAACGAACAAAATATGTACAAAGATTACTTGGAAAGAAAACAAACAAAAGAAACAGGTGATGAGTACATGGAGCTTGAGGACGATGAAGACTCAAGGACTGCAAACGGTGACAATGTGCAACAACGTCAACCAAATGAGGAGCCTCAACCTATTCCCCGAAGATCTACAAGAGCAAGTAAACCTCCAGAAAGGTTTGTTCCTTCCTTCAACCATCTCTTGATCTCAGATTCTGGAGAGCCGGAATCATATGAAGAAGCTATGCAACATGAATCCAAAGAAGAATGGACGAAGAGCATGCAAGTGGAGATGGACTCACTACATCGCAACCAAACATGGGAGTTGGTTGAGTTGCCTAAAGGTAAGCGGGCACTTCAAAACAAATGGGTGTACAAGCTAAAGGAAGAAGAAGGTGGGAAGAAAAGGTACAAGTCTAGGCTTGTGGTAAAAGGTTTTTCTCAAAAGAAAGGTATTGACTTCAATGAAAATTTTCTCTTGTTGTAAAAATGAACTCAATTAGGCTTGTCTTAAGCCTTGTGGCTGCTCATGATTTAAATCTCGAGCAAATGGATGTAAATACGGCATTCCCTCACGGTGACTTAGAGGAGGAAATCTACATGCTTCAACCAAAGGGGTATGAAGTAAAAGGTAAGGAGAAAATGGTTTGCAGATTAAAGAAGAGCTTGTATGGTTTAAAGCAAGCATCAAGACAATGGTACTTGAAGTTTGATCGATGGATGTTGGATCATGGATTCACAAGATGCAACTCGGATCACTGCGTCTACACGGAGAATTTGGGAGATGGGAAATTCATCATCCTAATGTTGTATGTTGATGACATGTTGATTGCAAGTGCTAACATGCAGGACATCAAAGACCTAAAAGAGGAGCTGTCCAAATCTTTTTCAATGAAAGATTTAGGTGCTACAAAGAGGATACTTGGTATGAAAATATCAAGGGACAGGACGAAGAAGACAATAAAGCTATCTCAAGAAGATTACATTAAGAAGGTACTAGAAAGGTTTGCAATGCAAAATGCAAAACCAGTTTCTACACCTTTGGCTGGTCATTTTAAACTAACGAAGGATATGTGTCCAAAGACACAAGAGGAGATAGCCTATATGTCTAAAGTTCCATATGTTGCAGCGGTAGGTTCTCTAATGTATGCTATGGTCTGGACAAGGCCAGACATTGCACATGCAATGAGAGTTGTGAGTAGGTTCATGGACAACCCAGGTAAAGAGCATTGGCAAGCTGTGAAGTGGATACTTAGGTATCTAAAAGGGACAACAACAAATTCTTTGTATTTTGGAGGAACTGATATTTTTCTAGAAGGGTATGTTGATGCAGATATGGCAGGTGACAAAGATACTCGAAGGAGCACTACTGGCTATGTGTTCACGGTTGGAGGCACAACAGTAAGCTGGGCTTCAAAGCTGCAGAAAGTGGTTTCACTTTCTACCACGGAAGCAGAGTATGTAGCAATGACGGAGGCAAGCAAAGAAATTCTGTGGCTTCACAGATTCTTAGAAGAGCTTGGATTCAAACAAGACAATTGTGTCTTGTACAGTGATAGCCAAAGCGCTATCCATCTTGCAAAGAACTCAGCCTTTCATTCAAGGATAAAGCACATTGAGGTGAGATATCACCTCATACACACTCTTTTGGAAGAGGGACAGCTAAAGCTAGGAAAGGTGCATACAAGTGAAAATCCTGCAGACATATTTACAAAGGTGGTCAACAAAAAGAAGTTGAGCTTTTGCTCATCTTCAATCGGCATTCAAGGATAAGAAGCCAGAATGGAAAGCAGTCACAGGTTTGGTTTGGAGATCAATCTCCAAGTGGGAGATTGTTAAGTATGGATCCTGATTTACCCTTGTAATTTTCTGTGGTAAAAGCGCACATTTGTAAGGCCCCCATTATGAGGAGAAGCCATCGTGCGTGAAGGAAAATCACTCACCGGAAACCAAAATTTTCACGAACAAGAATCAGGGGCAACTTTAGAGGCCTCGGGGGTGGAGGCCCCTGAGACTTTTTTTCCGTCGGAATATTCCTTTTCGCCGGAATATTATGGCCGGCCGGCGGCCGAAAAGTGGTCGGAAAACAACCGGTCGGTTGGCCAGTGGCCGGTAGTCAATGGTCGATGGTCGGTGGTCGGAAGTCAATGGCCGGTGGCCGGTGGCCGAATTCAAAAGCGGACTTGTCTTCTCAAGGGCGGCCACACATGGGCGGATTGGAGGGTCCGATTTGGACTTATTCACACAAGGGCGGCTACACATGGCTGCCTCTCATAAGAGAGGGCAGCCCTTTTGGCCTATAAAAGAAGGCCATTTCTGCACACATTTCATAGTGTGAAGTTGATGCAACAAGGTGAGTGTGAGGTGGTGAGAGTGAAGCAAGGCGGGAGCTCCATTAAGGGTATAATCCCTTTGTAAACTACTTCTTGTTTTGAAGTACTAAAGCCATTGAGTGGCTGCTTTCCCGTGGACGTAGCCCACATTGGGTGAACCACGTATATCGTGTGTACTCTCTCTCTCTCTCTCTCTACTCTATAATCTCGTGTATATAAATCTGTCTCTCTCCATTAAGTAATCTACTCAATTATCTATTTAGCTACGTCTTATTTCCTAACACATAGATGGGCATCTATTGCGAATGATGTCCGATAAAGCCCTTTTGATGCAAGTTACTAACTTGGGGAATTAACTGGGGTTTGTCAAGTTTTAATTAAGTCATGTATCAAGTAGAAGTAGTATGATTTACACAACACACAAAAGCTAACATTGGCAAATGAGGCTCTGATCACCTTGATGTAGGAACAAAGAAGTCCTCAATGACGAAGAAAAAACAGGGTAATCAACTAATCTCAAAAGCTGGTCCCTGATGACGCAAATTGAATGTTGAACATGAGTTTGGAACATCAAATCAGAACAATTATCTGCCAGATTTGGCTTGACAGACAGACTTTTCATTGAAGTGCAACTTTGCCTAAAGAAGTTGAAGATTTAGCCAGACAATTTCTACAGAATCCTTACAAAGTTGTCATTGGCTCACAAGATCTGAAAGCCAGTCATTCAATTCCACAGATTGTAGAAGTTGTTTCTGAGAACGAGAAATACTCAGAATTGATAAATTTGCTGGAGCAAGTGATGGATGGAGCTTTCTCTATCCATGATGATAATAGTCAAGCTAAACAAGATTGAGTTCTTTCTGAATTTAGATGTGGCAAGAGACCTATAATGATAGAAATAGATGTTGCATCTGAGCATGGATGTGAAGGACATAAAGTTCGTCATCAATTATGATCTTCTTGAATCATGTGAAGACTATGTACATGTGACTGGACAAACAGGACGAGCTCGTGCAAAGGCTACAGCCTATACTTTCTTCACGACAGAAAAAGAACAACAAAGACCGAACAGACATCAACAACCAGGTCATGTCAGGGACGACATGAATACGGAGGGGGGGGGGGATGTTGACGACTGGGTCAACAGCACGACATAACTCAACAAAGCCTTATTCTCTAAGAGTTATGGGATGATGAGGATTATGGTTATAAACATCATTTGTAATAAATAGGTAGTCTAGTTGCAGAAGTCGGGGTGCAATGCCACTTCCAGATTGTAAATACCAAGCCATTTGACCCCTCAAACTCTATTTTTAGTTAACCTAAGGTAGCCTTGGTATATAAGGTACCTAGGTCACTTTTGTAAAAACACTTAATCATAATCATAAGTTGAGCACTGTTGTCTACTATGTGTGAGAGAGGAAGAGAGAGAGCGTGAGCTTCATCTTGGTGCTACTCCCCGCTCATTCATCAGATTGTAGAACCAACTGCACCGTTGCACTAGTGTTGGCGAGAGCTACGCATGACAACGCCAAGCATTCCTTGCACAACGGAGCGAATGCGCTCACGTATCTACGAGCTATTTGCGGCCGTAAGTATATCAAATGATGTTTGTTTTCTGCGTGCAAGTAGTCATTAGAATCGTGGCGACATAAGCTACGCATAGGTACTCATAGATTTTAGTTTCGTGCACTTTCAAAATTCGATCTTTAAACGCGTTTTTCGTAGATGGGTTTAGAGCTAGGATTTTGAGTGTAGAGGCTTAGGGACAAGTGTATCCTAGTGAGGGGATGGTGTTCCATAAGTTTCATACGATTATGGTATGGTTTAGTGAGTTTCCTTTCGTTGTGTGTCTGTGGGTTGGGTGGTGTAGTTGAGAGCACTGAGACTCTAGGTTGTGGTTTAATTGGCCTTCCAGAGTGTTGTATGTGTAGGATGGTCTCAGCGTTACAAGCTAAAGAGATTTCCTACGTGTGCCTATCATGTCATTTGTGTCCTCGATTGACATTATGTTGATCTAGGTTGTGTTGCATGCACTTTATGGGTAGTGTGATTCGCTCTTCCAACAGACGTTGTTGGAAGCTGAAATAGTCAAAAGTTGCCAGCTCCTTTGACGTACGGTCATGTGTGATGCAAGAGCATGTGTGACACATGCGACTGAGATTGTGTGTGTGTGTGTGTGTGTAGCAGTTCTAAATCTATATATATACGCAAACGAACACTAACTGTTCACAGACCAACATTTCTAGAAAAGTACAATGGATTAGTACAATAATTTATTTGCAGTTGAAAATAAATTTTGTACAAGGTAATGAAGAAATTAGAATTTAGCTCGGGAAACCGCCAGCCCAAAGTCTGGGAACTTTTGCTTCACATTAAGAGATCCTCCATATGTTAAGAACATAATGTTTTAATCAAGGAAGGTAGCCCTCACCTGCACCCATAGCCACAAGAAAACAATTCGTTAGCACATGACTGTACACAGGTGAGGCTGGGCATCCCAGTTGTTATCCATGTCACCATAAAAAAAACATGGTTCTTAACTTGTTTTTTTTTTTTTTTTTGTTAATTCCTTGGCTTTTTTGCCAATTTGAAAAAGGAGAGTGAAAACCACATAGAGCAGCTATATATCTGGTTAATTCTTGAATATACATATTTTCTTCTATTAACCTCTTCTTTAATTAGACTAGAGAAAATTTTCTCTATAGAGGTAAGCACAAGTAATCTCGAGCTAGATCTCAGTTTATTACGGACATCTCTTCCTTATAGTTTGAAGTCTAAAAAAATTCTTTTGGAACAGATCCTACTCCAAAAATCCTTTTATAGACAAGCTGAGATATTAAAAAACTAAGAATTTACCAATTTACAAACCAGAGCTCCTCCCCTTTAAAAATAAATAAAAAAATATATATATATTCACTTCCTTTTATCAAGAAATATCTATGTTATTATGTCATGTCTGGCATACTGTAGTCCAAGCCAACTATACACTGTATTTCATACCATAACCCATCGATGACTCAGTACCTAGAGCCAGCTTAGCCCTAGTCCAAGGCAGAAATGACATAAGAGTAACAGCCCGGACCAGCTAGAGGGAAAAAAAGGGAACATTCCTCATAGTATCGAGAACTTTTTCAATTAATTAGAAGCTTTTAGTTGTATATACTATAGATTGTAGGAAAAGACCAGAACATATATACTTGAGTGATACTAAGAAGCGAGCAGATGATGGCAAGCATAATTAATCGAATAGCCGAGGTTCAAACCAACCATGGCCAGCAGAAATTAGTCACATGCTCACTTAGTGATCATCTACCCGAAACTTTCACTAAACATCCTAGTATGTGATGTAATAAAAGATCAAGTAAATTTGACACCAGATTTCACTACCACATACTGTCTATGATGCATCTCACTTTCTACAGAATACCAAAAGGTAAGGTAACATATCCGAAGTAGTATTTGGCGACTTCAAAACACGTATTTGCCAATTCAGTAAGATAGGCATCTACAAAAAAGATCAATCTTTCTAGTAGGTGATGTAATCTGGTAAAAAAGGTCGAGTCAATTTGCAAAAAACAATACTCCCACACTAGGTTATGTGATGCCACACACTACCTACAGAATATAAGAAGACAGGGCAACACTTTCCGAAATCAGTATACAGTGACCTCTTTAGCCGATTCAACAATAAGCACCCTAGCTAGAACACAAATTTGTATGGGGTCTGTCCACATACCCATAGTACCATAGACCTGTAGTATTACACCTTGCCCAATATATCTTATCAGCTTATGAAGTACTTTAGTAAAAAAAAACCAAGTAAGTTTGAAACCAGCTATCTACCATAATTCGGTATATGCTGCCACTTATTTCCTACAAAAAATCCGAAGCAATGGCTACACACCTGAAGAATTTAGTAATTTCCAGAACAATTTTTGTTGAATCAGTAACATAGACATCTGTTCTAAAAAAACCAGCCCAGGATCTGTTATATTACAAAGAGTACTACAATACAATTTGTATTCCAACTTAGCAAGGAAACCGAACGTTCCAGCTCATTGTTTATAAGTTAATTTTTTATGAAGTTCCGGCTATTTTCAGCCCAGAAGTATCAACTTCAGCCCTGAAGTATCCACTTCATCAGTGCTCACCTTCTTTTGAGAAGTCCAAAAAAAAAAACTCATAGAGCTACTAAATTCCATTTAGACACCATGCCATATAGCAATCAGTACAGTCATTTATTAACCGATGTTCGAAACCAGGCTGTTTTTCTTACCATAGGATATAATCTCAGTTAAAAAATGGTTTTTAGAACCCAGACATTATTCATCCCATCACTTATTCCTCGGAGAACTAACATTAGTAGCAGATCTTTACTTCACAATTGTCATAAGTAAACCTCACGTAAAATACCCATTGATTCTTATCAAGAAAGAAACTTATTTTCCGAACCTGGTATTTTTAACAAGCAGACAGATTTGAACAATGTTTAATTTCTACATTTTTATATATTCCACCGAAATAAGCTACAGCTACATCATCCAACTCGGACTTTCTTTCAATATATTCAAGATTAAAAAACATATTTATGTTAACCTGTAGATTAGGAGACGACGAAGCCTCCACAATAGCCTTCTCCGATTTTTTCGGCATGTTGAGCCACAGCAACCAGTAGATAATAACACACACAATTTTGAACTTACACACACAAAGGTGATAACAGAGCACGTAGCTAAGTGAGTATGATTACTCACCTTATGAGTCTATTTATACCAGTTGATGCTCCTCTGCAGAAGACGCGACACCTGAGTTGGACAGGTTTACCCACAATCGAGGATGCCAACACGGGCAAATACCACGAGATCCCCCACAGCCCAAGATCCGGAGGTTTACAGGCGAGATGTGCCACATCTGCTTACTATAATCGGCAGCAGACCCACAACCCAGTACATAGGTGGTGGCGTGTAGCAGAGGCAAGTCGACTTAATGCAGAGAATACTACCACGTATAGAGTAATTTTAGTACAATGAAGAGATTTAAGTTAAATGCAAAGCCAGGTCAGACAGTCTACCCCACCACCAAGGCAAATAGATAGCATCTATTCCCATAGTCAAAGCTCGGTCTGTAGAATTGTAGCTAGTTTATTGTATCAGGCCTTGGATATACATACACAGCAGGTTTTACATCTACTATCCCAACCCTACATTAAGCTTTATGTATTTTAGCAATCCACTCGTGTAAAATATGCGCCGATCTACAAGGTGAGACTTTAATCAATTTCGGGTAAACATTTCTATTTCCAATTTGGCTTAGGAGTCAAAAAAGTGGGTTTATACAAGATGGTTGATCATATATAAAACCCGAGTCCAAAGTATCTTTTCCGTAGTTAGCAGTCTTCAGCTATTTTGCTTACCCAGTGTATTTAGTAAATTGTGGCATACAGTTACGACCAGGTTTTTTCCATAGCAACTGCACATCTCATTATGTCAAATGAATCTACACGGAGAGCAACGTTACTCCGTTATGAACTTCATCTATTTGCGCAATTAGGAACCTTTGTTTCCCAAACTAAGTGGTGGACATATCAGGACTGAGTGACACGAGTGACCCTTTGGGGTCGTGAACATTTCAAGAACAATATCCGATTGGCGATGGTTACTGAGGCAGTGGGCCTAGGGCCAAAGTATTATTACATCGAGCATTCAATAAAGCCAGGTTTTTCAGATCGGCTATATCTGCTAGCCCAATTTCTACCTCCTCATAAGATTTTCTTGTACCGTAGTTATGGTCATCAACTAAGAGGATATTTTAATTGTACTCACCGCACTCGGGAGTATGGGGTAGCCTTGGCGACTCGTATCATACCATTAGGTGAGCGTCCAAATACCTTCTTTTACTGTGACAGTTGTTTGTGCGATCATGTAATGGGCGGCATAATAGAGATGTAGATGAAGGGCTCCTTAAATAATTATCAGCTAAGCTTTTTTGTCTAGTGAAAGATTTTGTGTGTGTGTGTGTGTGTGTGTGTGTGTGTGAGAGAGAGAGAGAGAGAGAGAGAGAGAGAGAGAGAGAGAGAGAGAGAGAGAGAGAGAGAGAGAGAGAGAGAGAGAGAGATACTTGTTGTTGACTATGCACCAACAGATTTGCTTGCAGATGACCATGCTTGAATGAAGAGCGTAGACAACATGGGTTGACGAGTAAACAAACATGATTGTGTCCTTTTTGGTGAGTTCATCAGTCGTGCCATTAGATTTAAGGGCAATGGTATAGATCATGCTAAGTGGCCACCTCCTTGCTCTAGGAAGTAAAAAACTACATTAGGCTCACCAAGTAAAGAAGTATTCTTCTGACATTAGTTCATGTTGGAATTACGGTTGCAGGAAAACACATTCAGCTTAGAGAAGATGAAGGAAGCTCAAGGCACACAACAGAGAGTGTATTACTTAGTATAAAATGGAAAGATAAGTTAGCCAGTGATGGGCGTATATACAATGCATGGGGGGAAAAACCTCCTAGTGAGGGAAAAAATGTTCCGGCGGTCCACACATCACTACCACATGTATATGGTAACAAATCCCCCTTGGGAGTGATGCGGTGAACGAGAGCTGGCACATAAGAGTATAGGGAAGTGCCATGCCCTTAGGACATGATTAGTCCACAAAGGGGAGTAAGTCCAAAGCTTTGTGAAAAGCTTCAAACTTCTCATGAGACAATGCCTTTGTGAAAAGATCTGCAAGGTTGTCCTGTGTTGGCACATAAGCCAAGCTGATCTCTTCTGATGAGAGCCTCTCCATGACATAGTGATAATGCACCTCAATGTGCTTTGTGTGAGCATGAAAAACTAGGTTCAGTGTCCTGTCCAACAACCAAATCAGCCATAAGGCGTCTGAGCCATACACACTCGACCATAGCTGTGAAGATTGCCCTATACTCAGCCTCACAACTGGAAGTGGCCACAGTAGGTTGCTTCTTGCTCAACCATGATATGCATGAACTCCCAAGCATGAAACAAAAACCACTTGTGGACACTCGTGTGTCAAAAGAACCGGCCAAATCTGAGTCCAAAAAAGAATGTAAATTTGGCGGCAATGATCCCTCCTTGGGATAAAACAATCCAAGATGTAAAGTGTCACTCAAGTAGTGAAAAATCCTCTTGATAGCCTGTGAATGATTAGACCGTGGGCTATGCATGAATTTGCTGACTTGTGAGACCACAAACTGAATATCCGGCCTCGTGTTGCATACATAAATGAGGTAGCCAATAGCAGTTTGGTAAAGAGTGACATCGGAAGGATCACCAGCATCATGAACACTCAATTTCAAATCTGTTTCCATGGGAGTGGCAATAGGTTTGCAATCCTCAAGTCCAAACTTACATAGCAATGTCTCTATGTAACTTGTCTGACACAAGGCAATACCACCATCACCCTGCTTAAATTGTATACCCAAGTAATGATGCAACAACCCTAAATCTTTTATCTTGAAAGTAGAATTCAAATCAGGCTGCGTTGTATAAACTTCTCCAAATATGTCACCATTCAAGAAAGCAGTAACAATGTCTGATTGATGTACATTCCAACCAAAATAAACTACCAATGCACATAGAAAAGACACAATAGTCATACGACAAGTGGGAGAAAAAGTCTCTTCATAGTCTATGCCTTTTTGTTGTGCATAACTCTTTGCAACAAGTGGAGCCTTATAGCGATTATTCTCACCATCCGGCTTGCGTTTGAACTTGTGAACCCACTTTGTACCAATGGCCTTTTTGTTGTGCATAACTCTTTGCAACAAGTCGAGCCTTATAGCGATCAATCTCACCATCCGGCTTGCGTTTGAACTTGTAAACCCACTTTGTACCAATGGCATTTTTGCCAGGAGGCAAATCACATAAAGTCCATGTGTCATTTTTTATGAGTGGTGCATCATATTCAGATTGCATCGCAGCCATCCAATTCAACATCAAAAGAGAGAGGTTCCTCAACACCATGTAAGCTAGACACAACCAAAGCATAAGATGCATGGTGAGAACCTGAACGAGTATGACTAGACAAAGGTGCATCCAATCTACTGTCACATAAAGTATGTACCAACCATTTAGGCATACCTCTAGCCTACTCATTCTCAGCCCGTTCCTCATCAAGTATATCATGGACATCTGCATCAATAATAGGCTGATTTGTAACATTTTTAGAAACCCCCATAGGTTGTACATTTGCCTCATTGGAATTTACATTCGAACCTAGCACCATTGAAAAGAGGCAATAAAGTGTCATATATGTCCTGTGAGTGTACATTACCGTCTCTAGTACATGACAGCAAGGGCTGAACAGAACCTTCCACAAACACAACATCTCATGAGACTAATATACGCTTTGTTTGCGGATGATACAACATGTAACCTTTGCTTTCATCACTATAACCAACAAAATACATTTGACAGCCTCATCATCCAATTTTTTGCACTACTTTTGTGGCACCAAAACATATGCCAAACAACCAAAAACACGCATGTGGTCAACATAAGGCTTTCTATCATGCCATGCTTCATAAGGAGTCATAGATTGCAAAGCTTTTGTAGGACATTTGTTAAGCACATAAGTGGCACACATGATGGTCTCAAGCCAAAACAAATGCAGCAAAGCTTGACTTTTGACCATACATTGTGCCATTTTTGTAAGTGACCTATTTCGCCTCTCAGCAACACCATTTTGTTGAGGTGTATAAGGCACTTTACATTGGTGTTTTATCCCACAACTAGCCAGAAATGCATTAAATTCATGAGACACATATTCCCCCCTTCATCAGTATGGAGGGTGCCCATAGTACATTTCGGGACATTTTCAGCCATAACCAAAAATTGTTTGAAGCACAAAAACACTTCAAACTTTTCCTTAAGCGGATACACCCATGCATTTCTGGAGTAATCATCAATGAAAGTCACGATGTAAAGGTAATTGCCCAAGGACGGAGTCTGCATGGGCCCACAAACATCACTATGCACAAGTTGTAACTTGCAAGTGGTCCTTTGGAAACTTTGAATGTTGTATCCTTCACAAACATGTTTGGCAGGTGTGTCAAGAGGCGGCAAAGAAGCAACCATATCAGATTTTTGTAAATGCAGCAAACTGGCAAAATTCAGATGCCCAAAACGTGCATGCCAAAGCTTTGCATCTGAAATAGCCTTTAAATCCACAACAACATTTGCAAAATTTGGCCCACACTTGTCATACAAAAGTGAGCTTATACAGCCCATGACATAAAATGCCAGATGCAACAATTTCATCACCAAAACTAAGATCATGAATTGTACATCTGTCATCCACAAATTTGACAACAAGACAAGTCTAACAAGTGCAGATACAGACAAAAGGTGCTTTTTTATCCCAGGTACATACAATGCATCAACATGTGTGAAAGAACTGCCATTTACAGCAGTAAGCACAATCTTTTCAACTCCCTTGACCGGATAAGAGGCATTGTTAGCACAAGTGATTGAATTCACATGAGGGACATCCTCAAGAGAGGTAAACAAGTCATGATGAGAGGTAATGTGCTTTGTAGCACCACTGTCAAAGTACCACACTTGAACATCTCCAACAACTGAAAACATGCATCATGGACAGAAGGATCATAAGTGCACTCTGCACTAAAAGCCCATTTTGCATCAACATGAGTGTCAGAGCCTCCTTTCATAGAAGACTCAACAATAGGTGCATTTGTAGTGGAACCAACATTAGCAGTGGAACCACCCTCTTTCTTTTAACCTCTTTGCCCTTCAACTTAGAACACTACTTGATCAAGTGATCATTAGCTTTATAATAATGGCAACGCATCTTCTTTTTGCTCTTATCACCAAAATTCTCGAAAAAATTTCTGCCAGCAGAAGCATTAGGAACATGTGATTTAGCACTTGCAGAAGAACCATGAGAAGTGGCTACATTGTTGTTTTACCACGTTTTCTTTGAGCAACAATAAAGGCATGTTTAACTACACGTTGTCTAGTCTTGTTTTTTTTGGAAAGAGACTCTTGCAATAGCAATGCGCATAATGCATCAAACTTGACAACTTCAAGATTTCCTTGGGTCATAAGTCTCTAAGTACTAGCAAAAGTCTGGTATGAATCTGGCAAGGAATCAAGAACAGTCTGCACAAGGGAACTGTCTGAAATGACTTCACCTACACAAATAAGTTGCTCATTGATATCCTTGACACTAGAAAGGAAAATTTCCATATCATCTTCCTCATGCAAAATCTTTGAATCTAGCTCTTTACGCAACAATGCAATTTTGCCTCATTGCGACTTGCATAAAGACCAGCTAGAATTTTCCAAGCCTGTTTTGCAAATTTTGTTGAATGAATGTGGGGAGTAATAGTGCGCTTCACAGACAACACAATCAATGCATGAGTCTGTGCGTCTTTTATATCCCAATGAGCTTGCTCAGCCGTAGGCATAACAACTCTGATAGCAACAATCCTGCCACCAAAATCTGCAACATCCTCAACATCGCCTACATGCTCAAGACCAGGACGTACATCAATGCCCTGCACAATGTTCCAAACTCCCTTTGACACAAGGACATGTTGCATCATGTAAGCCCGCATAGGGTAATTGTCCCCATCCAATATGTCCTCAGTAGCAAACATTTTGAACACATTTTTGTTGTTGTCAGCCATGGCAAATGCTGCACTTGATGTGAAAACACCCCAAAAAGAGGAGAAACAAGGCGTGAACAACATGTGCTACATAGCACAAACCGTAGAAGACTGTAAGGAATCTGTTATGTAGAAAATAGCACTGATAAAAATTATGCACAAATTGCCTGCATAGTACTGCCTGTAGTGGAAATAAATGCCAAAATCAGCCCGAACTAGAAATATGAGCATACCAAGCTCAATGAGCTCTCCCAAAATGTTTGTCGACCTACGAACGCTCACCAAAGCTCACAGAAATCGAAGAAAACGAGTAGGCATGTGCTGGAGCTGTCGGCAACTAAGCCCGGGAGGACGCAATCTGCTCTGATACCAATTTTTGGAATTAGGGTTGCAAAAAAACACGCATAGCTTGGAGAAGACGAAGGAAGCTCAAGGCACACAACATAGAGTGTATTACTTAGCGTACAATGGAAAGATAAGCTAGCTCTAGGGTGATGGGCGTATATACAATGAATGGGGGAAAAACCTCCTAGTGAGGGAAAAAATGTCCCTAAGTGTGTTCACACACATCACGACTAAATGTATATGGTAACAATTCACTCATAGAACATAGCATAGCTTAGTAATGGAGATGGAGGAGAAGATGAGCATGCTTGGAGCTTGGCACTTGCTTGGATTTGCATTCCATAGCCAATTGATGTTGGTGTTGGCTTATCCATTTCTCCCACACATGAGAAGGAGACTTTCACCTCATGAGTTTTCTTGTGTATGGTGCAAGAGTGAGTATCCTCATTGATTTTCCCAAGAACATGCTAGCTTGAAGGCTATTGATCCATGTTAGGGGGCAACATAGCTAGGAGCCTGCCATGTGTCCTTTATGCCCTATATGAAAGAGGCGACTTTCCTAGAGTGTGTGTGTGTGTGTGTGTGTGTGTGTTCTCTCTTATCTCCCTACATCTAGGGCTTTCCCAATGCAAGTGGGGGGTGCAACCTCACCCACTTGGGGTCGTTGGTAGCCTTAGTGTCAACATTGAATGGTCTAAAATACCTAGAGTTGGCATTAGTCTTTCCATTAATCCTAGTCTCAATGGACTTTACACTTATCCTTTGGTGGAGGTTTAATGAAGCTCACCCTAAGGTCATTTCAAGCTTCATTGGGTTCACATTACTCTTTGGTAAACTATCTCTCCTCTTGGTCCCCTATTGAGATAAGTCTAGTAGCACATATTAATATTCTGACTCTTGCTCCCTTTATCTTCCCATTTTAAATGTCCAATTTAATATGAGAGAATCATTTGGGAAAGTTAGATATCAGATTTTATGACAGCTAGCAAGTCCAAAAACTTATGACTTTAAAAAAGTGTTTTTTTCTCTTTGCAAATGTGACAAGTGAACATCGCACCAATCTGCTCTTTGTCGTCTTCTACATCCCCTAGTCTGCACCACCTCCTGACTTAAGAGCCACATCATAGATGTTTGCCAACTAATTGGGCGAACATTTTCTTGGAAACTCCTAATGCAATCTAGTTCTCCATGAGTAGGATGATTCCTCGCTAATTGTAGCCCTTGCAATTTCCCTAATATCACCTTCAAGTTTGCAGTTATTACGCTATAATTAGATGATATATCAAATCAACGTGATTTTATGTATTACTTCACCAATGAAAGTTAGATATTTTTATGTCATTTTTCTTAGCTAAAAAGGCCCAAACATGAACACAAAGGATGGCCGTTGCCCGAAATATCGATGACCTAGCTGGAAGATTTTTCCCGCCTACAACAAAGACTTAAGAGTAGGATTCAGTATGTAGTTTATTGCCCACACCTCTACATGCTCAGAAAGGTGCTTAATGAAGGGAAAGTGACCTGTAAAGTTGGCTAGCAATGTTTGTGGTCAATTTGAGGTGGCTATGTCCTTGAGTTCTAGTTGTAGTCACATAACTTGGGCTACCTCCACATGTGTGTAGGCTTTAAATTTTTTTCTTTCACTTGTTAGCGGGTATTCGATGTGGCTCTAAGGTGGGTTCAGATTGCACGAATTAGAGAAGCAGAGTAGGGGAGTGCTTCTTGCTAGCAAAAGCCAATTGGTATAGAAGATCAAGAAGAAAAAGCTTTCAGACCCACTTCCAATCAAGTGGCCTTCTGTAACGAAATTAGGCCAATAACATTGATTGTAGCGGAATTAAAATGACAGTAGTGAACGTTTCATTAAGAGAGTTCCTAATGAAGGTAGAGAGGAAGTGCTCGATTAAAGATCTCAATATAAACATTATACCTAGTTAGCTTGGCATGAACAATACTTGTAAAAGAGAGAGAATTAGAGCAATCGATAACAATTGAGTACCGGATTTACTTTGAGCCGGTCCTGTTGAGATGTCGAGCTCTACACCTTGAGCTGGCATCCACTACGGGTCTTGGCTGCTTACGACATTTACTCACTGGCGCGTTAGGTGACCGACACGGAGGATCTCTACCAGTGATTCTACAGCTGGACTACACTTATAGTGCCAGCCTAGTACGCTTCTAGCGAGTTCACACTTAGTGACCACATGTACATATGTGCTACTTTTCAGCTTTAGCACTTAGTTGTCATAAAAATTAATATCTATCCAACCCAAATGATTTTCTCATATTAAACTGATCACTTAATGTGGGAGAATACACGGGAACAAGGGTTAAGATATAGACATGTGCTCATAGATCTATCTCAACACGGGGCCAATGGTTAAGGGGCCCAAATGAGAGATGGTCTATCAAAGAGCAAGGCTAACCAATGGAGCATAAGACCTTAGGGTTAGCTTCATTGAAGACCTCCAATAATGTGTGTAAAAGTCCTTTGACCTTAGGCAAGCTAGGGCTGAGCTTGAGGTGGGAACCCGGCCTAAGCTCGAGGTGCTTGTCCTGCTTAAGGTGCTTGTCGTGCTTGAGGTGCTTGACATGCTTGAGGTGCTTGATTAAGATGCTTGAGGTGCTTGACTGGCTCCATGCTTGAGGTGCTTGACTTGCTACATGATTAAGGTGCTTGAGGTGCCTTGAGATGCTTGCCTGAGATGCTTGTGGGAACACCCCCTAGTTCAAGTGCTTTGTCATGCTTGATGACTAAGGGGCTTGCTCATCCAAAGTCAAAAAGATCCCTACAAGGAAGGGGGCGAGCCTACAAGGGGGGGGATGAGAGAGAACACACACACACACACACACACACACACACACACACACACACACACACACACACACACACACACAAGGGAAGCCCCGGTTTGAAGAGGCAGCAAGGACACTCGTCAAGTTCCTCCCCATGTTGCCCTCATGGTGTGCCTGAAGCCTATTGGTTGGCCACCCAAGGGGTCCAATGATAATTTAGGATATTTAATTAATTGATTTTGCATTTATCAAGTCCTCTCTCTCAAAGGGGAAAGGGGGACACTTGTCTTAAGGCTACCCATGTTGCTTGTAATGGCTCCTGCTTGTGATTGGCTAGGCCTGGAGGGGTCCAATGAGCTTCAAGCATGAGCTACAAGGGGGGGGTCGACCCAAGCAAGCTAGGGGGGTGCTTAGGGGGTATACTCACCCACACACACTCACAAACACTCTCATTGTGTGCTATGCAAAGTGCAAGGGCTCCATCTCCTTCTCCAAGCTCCTTGAGAAGTTGAGAGCCTACACCAACTCTCTTGGCTATGGAATGCAAATCCAACCAAGAGCTATGCTTCAATGCTTAAGCTTGCCATCTCCTCCTTCTTCATTACTATGCTATTATGTATGCTAGCAACAAGAGTATGATAAGTGAGGAACTACTTCTTTCTCCTATGAAATGTTTCTTCTTCCTCTTCCCTACCCTCATTCCCTGCTAGCTCTCTCCACCTTCGAAGGTGTTTGAGGTCTTGGGATTGAGGCTTGGGATAGTTAATGCTTTCTACAAGTGCATGTTATGCTTATTGCAAGAATGCTATTGGTTTATTGCAAGTAGATTAATTACTTAATGCAAGTAGATTAATTGTATTGCAAGATAGATTAATTATTGCTTTAAGCACAAGTTGATGCATAAAAAGTATACATCTTCATGCACTCAAATGATTTAGGGAACACAAAGATTAATGATGTTCACAAGTTCTTGATTGTTTCCAAGCTAAGATTGATTGTTGAAATTATGCAAAAGCTTGGTGTGTGAACCTTCCATCTTCATATTGCCAAGGAGGTCTCAAGGAACACAAAGATTGTATTGTACCAAGTCTCTTAATGAGAGAATCTATAATACAAATGCCTTTTGGAGAGGGAACCGGCTCCACATAAATCCGGTCCTCAACTGTTGTCATATTCTCTACTCTCTCTCTCTCTTGTAAAGTATTGTTCATGCCTAGTTAATTAAGTGTTATGATAGAGTTGCTACTACCAATTAAGTTCACCCTCTATGTTCTCAAAATTGCTCACTCTAATTCTCTTAATTCCGCTATTTTCTAAGTTCATAGGCCATTCCCATTACATAGTCATTTTGTACTCTCTTTTCTGTGAAGAAGAAGAAGAAGCTTTCCATCTCTGTGTGCTTTGTGCTTGTCTTGTGTAGCTCTCTTGCATCCTCATTCTTTACAGGTCCCCCCTCCAAAAGCTTTTGTATTATATGTTCTCCCAGAAAGAGAGACTTGGTACAATACATTCTTTGTGTTCCTTGAGACCGAGTTGATGCCATGAAGATGACAACTTGCATGCATCGATATTATGTCCAAAACAACATTTAAACTTACTTATAAAAGCATAAACTTGTCCCCAGCCTTAATCCCAAGACCTCAACACCTTCAAAGGTGAAGAGAGCTGGCAGGGAGTGAGAAAATTGAAGAGGAAGAAGATGTAACATACGAGAAAGAAGTATTCTCCTCACATATCATCACTCTTAGAGCATAGCTTAGCATAGTATTGGATATTTGAGTAGATGATGAGCATGCTTTGAAGCTTGAATCTTGCTTGGATTTGCATTCCATAGCCAAGAGGTGTTGGGGATAGGTGGCCTGCTCCGCCTGTGTAGATTCACAAAGCCTTGTCAAAAAGCCTTTCTTTTACGCATAGCTTTGTATCTCCGTGCTTGTGGAGATGGTCAGAAATCCTTCTTGTACGTCTCTGCTCAACAATTTGCAATAGTCAAAGATCGCCCTGGTGCTGTCATTTGTTAGTGATTGCATGAAACAAGGTTTTTTTGTGTAATGTTTGTTTTTGCGGTGATTGTATCCTCAAGAACGATCGCTCTGCATTTACTAGTGAATAATATCATTCGCTTTTCCTTCTTGAACTTATACATTGTGATTTTTTTTATTTTTTTATTTTGTAAACAACTTGTAGAAATCCGAGAGGGCACGCAAGAGGCAATTGTTGTCGGAGGGTTTTGTCTTACTTAGGGAAATTTAGCTTGGAGAGCAAATCGAGGCTTTATCTAGTAGCATGGCTTTGCCATGATTTTCTCATGTTGCAAAGCTTTGCCTCATTGAAGCAACATTCATCTCATTCTTACATTGCATATTTTAAATTGCTTTCATTATGCTATGTTGCAGGTTGTGCCTTGTGGTGCTATTGGAGGAAGCGTAGCATGTAGGTGATAGTGTTGTGCTATGCAACACAAGTAGCTGTATTTTCTTCGAATGTGATATCTTGCTCACTAGATTTTATTTCTATCCTCTCAATTGAGGGTTTAATCTAAGCAGGTTTTTGTGGTTTAGATGTTGCAAGATGTAGGTGAGAGTCAAAAACTTGTTGGTCATATGTTTTTTGTTGTACAATGCATCTTCCATTGAAACAGCTAGTTGATTATGTCAGAGAGAAAGAGAGAGAAGAAGAGAATTTTAATGTCGTAGGAAACTATCCCAAGAGACCTTAAAGATCTATCCGACGAGGAGAGTTGAACTCCTGACCTCTTATTCAAGAGAAAAATGGCATAACCAATCTACCACACTTGAGAGAGAGAGAGAGAGAGAGAGAGAGAGAGAGAGAGAGAGAGAGAGAGAGAGAGAGAGAGAGAGAGAGAGAGAATATTTATGTATTAAAAAATAATCAAAAAATTAAATTTTGAAGTAGTCTCATTTGTTTTAGTATTGCCTCATTGGAGATTGTTGTGGGTTTTAGCTTTGCTATGATAGTCATAACATAAGATTTTGCTTGCACTTGTATACAAGTTTTTTCTCTAGCAGTTGGCTGAGCAAGGAGAAATGGGGATGTGGGACAGTTGTACATGAAATTTTACGATGATATTACAAGCTCTATTGATAGTGTAGAGATTTTGACTAAGAGGTGTCTCTACAACGAGTTGTAATAAAGGATCTTTCTCCATGAGAAAATAGCAATTGTTGTCCCTGTTTTAGTGTAAATCACAGATCGATAATGCTTACATCTCTCTCGATCTACAAAACTATGAGCTGCTTATTCTTTCCATGAGTTTTCTTTCCCCTTGTCCCTATTGACTCCTTCCTATCTCTTACTTTTTCTCATGTTCTTCCTTGCTAATCTTCGTTCTCTATAAACACACTTTTCTTCTCAAGAAAAGTGTGCAATGTACTCATCACAGAATGCTCTCAAGAATGTCAATGCAAATATTTGAATATTTGATACTATGCCAACTCATGCTTTGTTGAACTCACACATAATTTGCCGTTGTGTTTAAAATTTGTGCCCCTAGTTTCTTACACACCAAGTCCCCTTCTTTATTCTTACTTCTAGTAGCTGCTCTTGGCATTCCCTTGAGCCCAATGCTATCTTGGCTCCTCACATCCTTCTCCCATTCTCGTTAATAGAACCCTCACATTCCTATTTAAGTTGTTGGCTTGTTTCCTTGCTTAAACCACCTTTGACCATCATTATACATCTACCCAAAGCTTAGATATAGAGCTTTTAAAGTGGGATCTAGACTTAGATCAAGGCCTAAAATTGACACCTAATTTTTTTGTAAAGGGCCTATCAAAACAAGCGATTTAACAAAACCTCGTGTCATTGATATGCTATAACTTCGAAATTGCCTGTCATTTTTTGTGTTTATTTCCTTGAGTTAACGTCATATATGGAAAATTTCATAAGTTGACCGCATTACATAGCATATGAAAGGGAGCTCGAAAAATTGCATGTCAAAAAGAAATTTCTGCTATGCTTGGCAGGCCTGGTGATTTTATCACTTGTTATCACTCACCTTTGGAGGCTTTAATGAAGCTCAACCTAAGGTCTTTTAAAGCTCCATTAGGTGCACATTGCTCCTGGGTAGACCTCTCTCCATTTGGACCCTTATTGAGATGGAGCTTATCTCTCCTCTTGGTCCCCTGGTGAGAATGGGTCTAGCAACACATATCTGTATCCTAACTCTTGTTTCCATTTATCTTCCCATATTAAATGATTAGTTCAATATGAGAAAATCATTTGGGATGGATGGATATTAGATTTTATGACACCTTCCCCCTTGGGAATGAAACTCGTGCATGCACTTGCCAACGATAAAAACGGACTATGTTGTGAGCATTCCGTACACCCCACGAGGAGTGACCGATGATAAAATTGCTAAGTCAAAGCTTATTAGTTGAAACCTCATCATCGTGAATTGTGTAGTCTTGTTCCGGAGCCTTGTGTGAATGCGATGGTATCAAGAGGGGTAGCAAGTTTGCTTTCAACCACAAACGAGTGCTAAAGAGTTAATTTGGTAAGGGTGCATATGTACGTCGAGGGAGAAGCGTTCTACTGACGTAAGAGGTCTTGGTGTATTCTCATCAACTGATCTGCGAATGTTGTCATCTTTCCTTCGCTGCATGGCATAGGATGAGAGAAGGTATAGAGAGAAGGGTAGATTTTTGCTAACTCTGCCAAAATTGGCCAAGAGGCGTTTAACACTAAGCAGGGATTAACCCTTGCTGCGCACGTCACAACTGAAGCTCTCTACCCCCGCCCTCTCTCATTAACTAAGCCAAAAGAGGCGGAGTTACACAACCCCCACCACAGGATGCAGTTTTATCCGCAAGAAGACAGGGGGGATGCCATCACCTCTACCCCCGCCTTGCTGTGTGCAAAACACCCTTTAGTTGGCAGCCTTTTCACTAGTCAACACAATTTTCCCACACCAACAAAATGCTGCACAGAGCAGGTTGAATAGGAACTGGCTCTAAGGGCCAAGTCGCACCCAGTGCAAGCAGGGTTAAGGGAAAAAAAACGCGACCTTTGGTCGCACCTACAGAGAAGCCACCTACTACAGAGAAGCTCATTAGGCAAAGCATGAGGAAATTTCGACGAAAAGAGAGCACACTCATTGGGCAACGCTGGAGAGAAGTACGGTCATGCATTCATTTGCATAATTATTAGTAGCTTAATCCTCTAAAAAAATGAAGGGGTTAACGCTGCGTTAACAAGACTTCGAGAATCCAGCAGATAAATTCGGATTCACTAAATCTCCCTCCACTACCTTTGAAAGGGTACCCACATGAGAGTTCCTTTATGTGGCCTTGAATTAAGGATGTTGCCGCCATGCCCTCTTTGTGCACACAATGTAAGCCATTTCCATCGAACTCGCTCTCTCCTCCCTCTGCTTCTCGCCTAGATTGACGGGCCGCAGCGGCAAACTACGTTCCAAGCCCTACTTTGACAGGTTCGCAGCAGCGGTGTAGAGATTCCTGCTGGGGTAAGTGTTCAGTTGCATGTGTGGACGCTTTGAGTGCGACCCAGCTCTAAAGTGCTAGTGAGAGTCATGTTGGAAATCCATCACGTGGCGGGAAAAGAATGGCCGGCGAAAAAACAGCAGTTGGGAATAAAACAAGAGCTTGTGTGACGAGGCACGAGGCAATCGTCAGTGAGAGCGCGTGGGACATTTACTGCGCATGAGCCCAATTGCTCGTAAAAACAGGGGCGAAAATAGGGGAAATTCAAATCAAAACAGGGGAGCGCTATTGTGAGAGCATCCAAAACAGGGGAGCAGGAGCGAATATCGGGGTGCCGGAGCGAGATAGGCGAGAGCTCAGAGCGCCAGCAGCTCGCCGGTGATGAGATGGGCGCTTCCATCTCCTAGTCAATCGTGGCCCAGAGTCTGTTCTTGTCCAGCCCACATGCGGAAAATAGAACTTGCGCGACTGCTAGAGCTACTCTATTATTGTGGTACAAAGTTTTACTGGAGCAGAGGGATGTCAAGCCTGGCTATGGTGAAAAAAGCTCTTTGCTTTGATGATTTGAACTGCTGTAAGAGTTTCCTTGAGCTTGCTCTGACCTTGAAGGTTGATCTGTGCATTTTGCCTGCTCGATCAAGTTTCAGCTGAAGCCTGAAGGTCTCCCTGATCAGGAGCCTCCCTCTGCCTCTCATTACCGCTGATAGTCAATGCTCAAGTCAACTCTCTGGTAACTTGTGTTCTCAAGTTTCACCCTTCCATTATGCAAATCACACCTGGCATTATAAAGTAGACGTAGTAGTCTCCCCCCCCCCCCCCCCCCCCCCCCCCCCCCCCCTTCTGTCACAACATACACACCCCCCCTCGTAGGGCGGTCGAATCCATCAATAGAAGACTTTTAAAGAGTAAATCCTCAGAACTCATCCATATCCAACTTGCTCTGTAAGCTAGCCCTCTGCCTTGCATGAATCTCATATAAAGCCCGCATTTCCCACAATTGCAACCTCTGCATAGTGTCTCTGTAGCGCCTTATCATGGCGGCAGGGTTTCTCCCACGACTCCTACTGCTTGCCCTCCTGTCCTGTGGCCTGTACTTCACCATTGTCCATTCGCGCCCCCTTGTGAATTACTTGCCCGAAGATCTCCAATCGGAGTCGCGCCTTCTTGCCCTTTTCGAACGATGGAATGAGAAACATGGCAAGCATTACCCTTCATCTGCACTGAAGGAGAAGCAAAGGAGGTTTGAGATTTTTAGAGAGAATCTACATCACATCCATCAGCACAATCAGAAAGGGCCCTCATATAGGTTGGGGTTGACCCGGTTCGCAGACCTGACAAATCAAGAATTCAGGGAGTCAAAGTTCTTTGGTCGCCGAAAGGCGTCGAATCCTCAGAGATTAAGAGCAATAAGAAAGGATGGCTTGCAACAAGGGACAAAGAGCTGCAGTGCAAGTGAGCTTGCCTCTTCGTTTGACTGGAGAGAGCTGGGAGTGGTTATGCCAATCAAGGATCAAGGAAGCTGTGGTAAGCATTTTTGTTTTCATCATTGCCCATTTTATATTGTGCTGCTATCTATTGCCTTGAATGTCATTCTGGTTGTTAAGGTCACCCTAAACAGAATAGTTTGAGGTGTTTTACCTGATGCTGTCAATCTGCCATGCAATCATGGATAATGTTCTAAAGTAAATGGCTTCAATGGTTCTGCATTCACACATAACCTTATCAGCCTAGTGTCAATGTCTCCTATGTTGAAAAAGCATAGCTGTACAATGAGGCATTCTGAAATTGATTGACTCAAGCATGCTGTTCACTCATTGTGCTCATCTTGAAAATGTGTATGTCGCAGCAACTCCTGAATGTTTGTGAAACTCGGTATTATGCTGCTGTGCTTATCTAGCAGAATTAGCTGCACAATATGTGAGAATAGACATGGAGATTTCATTGGCATGAGATGCTACATTTGTAAGTCTTTTGATGAGACAGCTCAGTGCGTCTATATTCTCACCCACCCACATGCACGCACACGTGCGCATGCGCGCACACACACACACACACACACACACACACATGTTTTCCTTGCTTTCTACAGTTGCCTTGTTTTTATGCAAGAATGGCATCTATTCCAATAGTGATGGAACATTTTAGTGATGCGCCTCGAATCGGTTAAAATGATACATAGTATATGATGGTGAGTGGAAAAACTGATGTATTGTCCAAGTGGTCTCTTGCTGGAGGCGCCCCTCCCTGACATGTATGTCAATTGTGGTATGTTCCTTTTGATGTGTTTTGCTGCATCCTATGCTTCTTTCTCGATGGAGAACCACAGAAATCATATCTAGGGGACCATAGAATTTACACTAGACTTCTAAGACTTGAGTAAATTCTAAGCATTTATGCTAACAGCTAAGGCCCTACTAGATTCGGTCACAATCAGGCATAATATTGTCTACACCTTTGGCTTGTTGCTCAAGTCAGATTACCAATCACTTTTGGAGTGATGCAGTTAAGACTTCGTCCTCAACTATGATATCGTGTCGAGTTAGTATTGATAGCATCATGTATGTGATTCTTGTAAGCCAATTTGACTATAGTCTATCACACCTTGAATTTTTTGTCTTGGCGGCTAATTTGTTTAAATGTCTCATTGTGCTTCTTCATCCATCACTAATTGTATGGATGTCAAATGCATGTAATATGCATGCATATACATATTGCTGACACGAAAACAACAGAGTGGGCCCCCTAATATGCATATGCTCTCTTCAATAAAAATCAAAATGTAATCATCGTGGAATCGCATCATGGCATCATGGAACACCTTCATGGAAGAATAATAATCTAAATCGATTCTACGAAATCATCATAGACTTTATGTCTTGCCTCTTGTCAAAATCTGCTTGTGATACTATGACACCTACACATTTTACGAGTATGCTACAACCTTCAGGATAGGCAAATTTAGGAATCTGTAGAACTCCTTTTCTTTTGCAGAAAGATATCACAACTTTGTGCTTGCAACACCTAGTATTGTCCTAAAGAAGACTCTTGCTGGCTAAGAAAATTGTTTTCCTAAGGATTATTATGTACACACAGATTTCATTGTGATGCTTTTGTTTCACTTTTGTAGGAAGCTGTTGGGCATTTGCAACTATCTCAGCAGTTGAATCAGCAAATGCAATATCCACTGGAGATCTGATCAGCCTGTCCGAGCAAGAGCTGGTTAGTTGTGATGGTACCAACTACGGTTGTGACGGTGGGGATATGGACTTGGCAATGGGCTGGATTGTTGACAATGGGGGTGTGGATACAGAGTCAGCTTATCCTTACACAAGCACCAGCGGGGACACTGGGTATTGTAACTATAGGCTGGTAAGTGTTCTTTTGCTTTAAACTCTGAGACGTTTACAGATCAATGTTTTTGAGTGTTATTATGCTCAAATGTGTCATCTACGATGCATTGTGAACAACTGACCAGAAGAAGTGTATGTGTTCTTTGTTTCTGTTGTCTTGCTGATAGCCAAAGTCATCTTGGAAACAATAAGAGGCAATACTTTTGTTTTTTCTGTGTTAAATATTTCTGAAGTTTTCCTCCGTCATACCTTGTCACTATATCACACCCCCATTCCACGAAGGATCAATGGCCCAAGATCATCAGCAATTCTCGGCTGCCTGTTTCCTAAGGGTGGTGGGAGTGGGGGGACTTGCTAGACTTGAACCCTCCACCTTCCCATTAAGATGTAGGCTCTCTACAGTTGCACTAGTGCATGTGTTTATGTCGTGATGGCAGAGTTTTCCATAGGTACAGCGTTTTCCATCGGGTGACTGTGGCACACATTTAGTTCACACGTAATTGGCATGTAGTTCACAAATGCTACATAGTTCACACAGAGTTTACACAGTTCACACATAGTGTGTCTACATGTAGTTTGCATCCAACTTATCAAAGTGCATTGGGCGGCGGCGGAGATCACATGCAATTCTAAGGGGATTATGGTGAGCATTGATCCACTTCTGGGAGTGGGGGTGGTACCTAGATGTCATGTTGGGATGCTGATCAAAGAGACTGACTTTGACAAACTTTGGGTATATGTCAGCCCATAGAGGTTAATTTCTTATGGCTGTTGTGCAGCTCAATGACAAGGCAGTAAGCATTGATGGCTATGAGGATGTAAGTTCGTATGATGAAGATGCTCTACTATGTGCGGCTTCCGAACAGCCGGTAATTGTTGCGATCAATGGAGGAGCATATGACTTCCAGTTATATTCAGGGGTGAGTTGAACTTTCTCTTTTCGACTCCACAGTATTGAGATATCTTTGCCTCTCACTTTGCACTAATAGTTTGTGTGGCTATTTCAATGCGTTTGGTCAGGGTGTTTTCAATGGTACATGTCCTGGAGAGCCAGATGATTTGGATCATGCAGTGGTGGTTGAGGGTTGGGGCTCACAGAATGGTGCTGAGTATTGGATAGTAAGAAATTCATGGGGCACAGATTGGGGCTCAGAAGGGTATATATACATGGCTCGTAACACAGGGGATGAAAAAGGCACTTGTGGTATCAACAGTGAGCCGTCGTATCCGGTCAAGTTGTCAACTACACCAACGCCGGATGTGAGCGAGGGACCATCTCCATCCCCGCAGCCGGGAGGCGAACCACCTCCTGTTTTCCCCTCGCCACCTCCACCTCCTCCTTTTGTCCCCCCTCCACCAGCCCCGGAAGAACAATGCGACATATTCTTCTCATGTCCTGCCCATCAAACCTGCTGCTGCATGTTCGAATGTTTCAACGTATGCCTCATCTGGGGTTGCTGCGACTACCAGTCTGCGGTTTGCTGCTCCGATCATCTATCGTGCTGCCCATCTGACTATCCTATTTGTGATGTGAAGGAGGGTTATTGTCTCCAGGTAGGTTTTCTTGTTTTGCTTTTCCAAGGTTTGATTAGTTTTTTGTTAGGTGATTAAGCTGTGGATACCATGTTTGGTTACTTTTAGATAATGTCTATACTTTGATTAGTTTTTTTGTTATGTGATAGAGCTGTTCACACCATTTTAGAAGCTTTGATTAGTTCTCTGTTATGTGATTAAAGCCGTGGATACCATTTTTGATTATTCTGAGATAATATTTATGCTTTGATTAGTTTTCCTTTTATGTGATTAAGTTGGCGACACCATTTTTGAAGCTTTGATTAGTTTTCTGTCGTGTGATTAAGCTGTGGATACCATGTTTGATTATTTTGAAATAATGTCTATGCTTGATTAGTTTTTCTGCTATGTGATGAAGCTGTCTAACACCATTTTTGAACATCTTGAAATAATGCTTATAATGTGAATAAGCTGTAGGTACCATGTTTGATCATTTGAAGTAATGTCTATGCCTTTGATTAGTTCTTCTGCTATGTGATTAAGCTGTTGGCACCATTTTTGAACATTTTGAAATAATGTTTATAATGTGAATTTTTTCCTTTTCCAAGCTTTGATTAGTTTTTCTATTTGTTTGTGATTAAGCTATTGACACCATTTTTGATGATTTTGAAATAATGCTTATGATGTGAATTACTTCATTTTTTGCTGTGCAGGACTATGGTCCGGGAGCTGTTGCATATGGAATTCCTCTACAGAAGCGGACCCGAGCCAAGTTCCGCAATCCTCTCAGCCTGAATGATTGGCTTCCTCTAGCAGACCAATAATAGGGCCAAACTACTTGTAATGTTTTTACTGAGAAAGCTGTCTTTAAGAAGCTATCAAAGAGTGTAGAAATTGTTTTGGCTTGATTATCTATGTAAGGTTTTTTTGCGTCACAGCAGCGTTCAGCGCATTTGTACCCTCGTTGTGCAATAATACTGAGGTGGGAGAGATGCTCTTTTGTTAATCTCCAATTGTTTCCGAGTGATTTGGCTTTCATGAATTTGATTACAACAAATTAGATACCTCTCCTGGGGGTTGGCTCAGCTGTGTGCGTGCATGATTTGGGTTGGGAAAGATTTTCTTTATTTCTAAATTTGCATTTATGTGGGTGTGCATAAAGACTCTGGTTTGATACCCAACACAGCAGGTAGTAATGTGTTGGGTTTGTTGGCATTGTTGGAGAGGCATGTGCCAATAATGCCAACTATTTTGGATTTGGACAACTGTGGCCCAGATCTCGTTGAAATGTCTGGTTATTGCTTTTCTAACTCATTCCCATGATTTGCTCACTCTTTCACATCTCCGGCAGTGCCTTCGTCTTCTGCCCCTCAACATATCACACGGGCCACTTCAAATAGGATCAATGGTGGAGGAGACGGAAGGCACTGCCCCTCAAAAACCATATCACACGGGCCACTTCAAATAGGATCAACGGTGGAGGAGAAAATTGAGGGGCATGTCATTGTGAACCATCGGTTCTGTTGGCACAGGTGACTTGAATTCGCAAATTTCCCTTGAATTTACATATTGCTCGCATTTACGATACCACACCCAAATCCCCAATATTTCAGTGAACCCATGTGGGTGTAGTGGCTAGACCGCATGACTTACTTGGGAAGTGGTAAACTGCCCCAAACTGAAGAGCCTACCCACCTACCCAAATTATGAACTTTTCACACTGAATTTACTAAGTTTCCTGAATTTACAAATGTGCGTCAGATTGCCCAAATCCCCTGAATTTACAAATGTGTATCAGACTGTCCAAATCCCTTGAATTTACAAATGTGCATTGAACTGCCCAAATCGCAAGAGTCCCATTTGAAGTGGCCCGAATGATATAGCGTGCAGATGGATTGTCTTTACTGGCGTTGTTTTTCAAGAGGGGTTGAGGTTTTTTGAGGCATGTGGGTGGAAATAAATAGTACAAGAGAGGCATATGCCTCTCTCTCTCTCTCTCTCTCTATCCATAATCCCATTGAAAGGCAGTGCCATATAGTGTGCAGAGGCAGATGCCTTAGTTTAGTAAACGTAGCAACATGAATGTGTCAATGGTCACCTTGTAATCTTCTTGCTCATATCTATTGGGAGTAATTTTTTGCTTGTTGAAAGCTCAATCTGGTTGGTTGCTATCACAAGAAGATTTAGAAATTCTCATGTAGGAAAACAGTGTCTTTCTCAGTGTTTTTCATACAATGCATAACATCATGAGCTTCTGCTCGAGAGGCACCGCATACCTAGCTAGGTATGCGGTGCTTCCCTCACAGAAGCTCATGATGTTGAGGTAAGTCACAATGTGGGAAATAGTGTGAGAATTTGTCTAAAACTTTTTGTGTATCATCTTAGAGGCAGTACTCTACCATACCTACATTCAGAGAAGAGCTCGTAAGGGGCACAACAATGTTCCTGTGTGCACGAGCGTGGGCATGGGGGGCACGTTCTTGCAACCCGGTCACGGTGAAGGCATGGTATGTGAGAAAAGTAACCTCTTAAGGCCAATGATCAATCCCTTTTCCTAAACACGTACATGGAGGTGCGCTCACGTACTTTAAACACGCGCTCGCTCGCTCACATTAAAGAACCTTTTCTAGCAAGCTTATGGATCCTAACAGAATTGAGGATAGCGTGACCTCACTTGCAGCTTTCTCCTTCTTGTTGCTATGGCAACGTGAGTCATGACGGCATATGCGTAATAGCAAAGCTGACAGGGTTGGAGAGAGGGGGAAAGGGCTACAAAAATGTGGCCTTGTTTCTTGGGCCAGAAGTAAAATTTTTCTATTTTACAAGAACCCTTGGAATTTTTGAACCTGTGAGTCTTTCGTCTTTCCAACCAAAAGCGCAAGCTTTGGCGTTTGCGTGGTCGTGAGAGAGAGAGAGAGAGAGAGAGAGAGAGAGAGAGAGGCTTTTCTCTTACAATGTGGGGTGTAGTTGAGGAGGCCGTGGGCTCTCTCTCTCTCTCTCTCTCTCTCTCTCTCTCTCTCGTCAGCAACTCATATTCTCCCAATAGCCATCTCAAAGAGGGTGGAGAGAGAAGAGCTACGCTTCTCTTTCTTCATCGTAGCTGTGATTAGCAAGGGTTTTACTTATAGCGTTGTTAAGAAGTTTTAAATGCAACAACTTTGGTCACTTCGCCAAGGATTGCCCCTTGAAGTCTAATGATATTGCAACTCCGGGGCAGCACATGCCCCCAATAAAATGGAATCCCCGATGGAAGGGCTGGAAAAGCAAGGAGACAATAACGAAGGGACAAATGCAGGGAAGGATAAAGGAGAGATGGTATGTGAAAAAATGGATACGAAGATGCAGGAAAAGATTGTGGAGGAATCGATTCCCATACAACGAGCTTCTGAAGGCACATGCAATAATAATAGGATCATTACTCCCGCTGCTACCCCCAAATTTATGATAGTGACAACGGTGATGGTTGTCCAAGTCCCTGGTTTGAAAAGAGTCAAAAGAGTGAAGGCAGTGGCAAGAGACTCCAAAGTGCTTCAAGTCGTGAGAACACTTGAGGTGAAAGGATCTAAGTCATCCTCCACCCTTTCGAAAGGAGGGGGGTTCATTGTCCCTCTACACAATCCATTTGCAGCACTGTAAGAAAAGAAATCCTGTGACTTGGAACCCCTTGGATTCTCTTGAGACCAAGGAAAAAGGAAGGGGGGGGGGGGGGGGGAATGATTCGGATGCTGAAGAATTTGTTCCTCTATCCCAATGAACCTCTTATTACTGACGGAGTCTCTCACTATCCAATCTTGGAACGTAAAGGGGTTGAAAACCCGTAAGAAGAGTACCCTATTCTGGGAGGAAATAAAAAAGGAGAAGACAATCAACTTCTGGGCCATCCAGGAACACCACCTAAATGCCCATAGCAAGAGAAAGCAGGTGCTAGGAAAGAAACTGGTAGTCTATGGAGAAGGAAATAACGGCTTCAGTGGCGTCCTCAGCATTGCGGACAGAGAATTGGAGCCGAAGTTGGTTCTTAACCACCCATCCGACAGAATCTTGGGTATTAGAATCAAATGGGAAGGGCATCCCCTCACCATTGTGAATGTGTACGGCCCTTGCAATGCAAAAGATAGAGCTAAACTATGGATGCATCTCAGAGATACTCCTATTGAAGGGGAGTCGCTGTTGGTTGGTGACTTTAATATAGTAGAAAAGAGCAGAGATAGAACACGATCCTCTAGTATGCTGGCTGGCTCAGAAAGGTCTAAATGACAAAGTTTATGTGAAAAGTGGGCAATGATCGACTTATGGGAAGTTGGCCCATGGAACAGCACACCTGGGTTCACCTACACAAGCCTCCAGTACGCCTGCACTGCCTCCAGATTGGACAGATGCTATTGCTCGCACCAAGTTGACAGGATACCGGCGTTGATGGAGATGAAGGTAGTCCCAACATCCTTTCGGATCACATTCCTCTGCACATACATTTGAAGAAGAATAAAGAGGAGAGCAGACCCCAAGAGGTGAGAAAAAACTGTTGGTAACAGGGGCACACCTATTCAAAGACCCTCTTTTCAGGAATCTAACCAAGAAAGCACTGGGTAAGCTAAAAAAAGATGTTGACCTCAATAAACACAATGCATGGGACCTCTTTGCTCGGAGCATCCAGAACCTCGGGCCCCCAAATCAAAAAAGCTAGGGAGGATCACCTTTTGCATCTTACTGTGGAGATACAAGTGCTTACCTCCTTAAAAGCCAATGGGCATGCTACTGAGGACGAACACAAACGATGGCTTGAAGCCAAATCTAACCTTGCTAATGAGCAGTTAGAAGATATAAAAAATGCTAGGCTTCTCTCCAGGGAGACTTTCTGCAACCTGAAGCCTCCAATCAAGCGCAGTTTTTTAGGGCTTTAAAAATCAAGAAGAGCCAGGGACATGTCCGCTCGCTCGATGATGAGAAAGGGACAACAGTTCATAACTAGGATGAAATGGCTGGTCTGATGTTGAGCAATCTCAGTCAAATCATCGGACGGCCGGAGACCCAGTCCCAAGAGGTGGAAGAAGCCAGGGGGACCTTACTTCAGAGTGTCAAGAAGGAAATTTCCCACTCAGAAGCTAATAGCTTGGAACGGGCATTCTCCGAAGACGAATGTTCACTTGCATTGCAAGCCCTTGGCAAGGAAAAGTCCCTTGGTTGGGATGGGATGACAATGGAATTCTATAGAGAATTTTGGGATGATCTGAAGGCCCCGATCACAAGATTGGCCAATAAAGCTATTGCCAAAGGGTCGTTGGAGATAAGTGTAAAGAGAGGGCTTATCAAGCCCATCCCAAAACAAATCTACTGTTCTAAACTGAAACATTGGCGCCCTATAACGATGATGTCGGTGGCCTATAAAATTATAGCTAAAGCAGTGGCCCTCAGACTAGCCCCCTTACTAACCAAGATCATCTCTCTCCATCAACATGGTTTCATCAAAGGAAGGTCCATTTACGATAACATCTTGGCAGCAATGGTGGGCATAGAATATGCAACTGTCACAAAGCAGAAGTGCATTCTGTTGCAGTTGGACCTGGACAAGGCCTATGACAGAATAACATGGACATATATAGAAGCCGTCATGGAAGCTCTGGGCTTTGGGCCTCGCCTATGTTGACTGGTACGTGTAATGGGGGTTGGAAGCCACTTAGAGCTCCTATTCAACGATAAAATTGTGGGCTCTTTTGAGGTCAAAAGGTCTATGAAACAGGGATGCCCTCTGGCTCCCCTACTTTTCACCATAGGATCACATCCTCTAATCACGATGCTCGAAGCTAGTGCTGAACGAGGGGAGTTGCAAGGCCTTGCCTTACAAGGAAATAGCCAACTCCTGGCAAAACTTATTGCAGACGATTCTCTCCTCTTCTTGAAGGCGTGCCCCCAGGTCATTAGAAAAGCTCTGCAGATTGTACAAATATTCTCAGTAGCTTTGGGGTCCCAGTGTAATATAGAGAAGTCAAGGATGATTTCCCTATCGGGAAATGACTCATTTGACCCTTCTGTCTGGTCGGGAAAGATTGTCACAAAAGGGAATATCTTTAGACATCTGGGAGCCCCCTTGGGGGTGGACGTAACTCACAAGCAAAGATTCGACTGGGTGCTTGAAAAAAACAAAACAAAAATGAGTAGGTGGGAGTATGCTCTTCTCCCATTCCCAAGTCGGATAAAAGTGATGAATGCCTTTATGATTCCTTATATTGCCTTCACTAGCCCGCTTCTCAAGATAGCTAAGTGTCACTGGAAAGAGTTCTTAAAAACTAGTAAAAAGATTTTTATGGAAAAATAACACGAAATCTTCCAGGCCATGGCAATGTTGCTCGGCTGGGGAATCAAGGAGGCCTCGGAATTCTCAACCCTGTGGCTCATGCAGAAGCTTGTTGCACCAAATTTGTTGTTTCCTTGGCTAAACAGGATCAAGTTTGGGCTGTCATGATCAGAGATATGATAGAAGCAGCTAAACTTGGCTTGAAAGGTGGAAAGTGGAGAGGAGGTTAATGACAAACTGTTAGCCCCGGTGTGGTCTACCTTAAGACTGGGGGGCAGCTCAGGAGAATTGGTAAGAAAAGAGTGTATACTGTTATTGTAGGCAAATTCCACCAAAGGTAGATACTTTTCCCATTGAGACTTCTGATCCAAGATATAAGACTTCAATAAATCTAAAACCATTGGATTGGCAATCTCAGATTACCCGTCAGTCTGCGGGTGGAACGATGATGAGAACTGGAACCCCGTGCCAATGTTCTCCCAAATTGCCTTCCAAAACAAACTCGTAAATCTAGGGTCTCTGTCGGAGACAATCGTCTTTGGCATGCCATGCAATCTGAAAATCTGGGCCAAAAACAGTCTCGCTAAGTGATCCGGCTTGAGTGTTTTCTTCACTCGAATGAAATGAGCCTGCTTGCTAAATCTGTAAATCACAGTCCAGATACCATCGTGACCACTCTGTGTTCTCGGGAGATTAAAAAAAAATCCATTGCAATACTTTCCCAGGGGCGGGTGGGTGTGGGCAAAGGCTGTAACAATCCCTGTGCTAATGCAATAGAGCAGCAGGAGTCTTAAAGTGGGAGGAAGAAGCCAGATACTTCAAGAACTCCATCTTGCATTGGTCCCCTTGGCTCTCCAAAGTTGTAGATCCGCCATAAACTCCCTATTGGATTGAGACAGCCAGGAAGCTGAATAATAAGGGTCTGAAGTGACTTGAGCACTTCTGGGACAGTGGCAACAAGAGTTGGAAAACCATTGACCTTATGGTTACCCAATACCAACTTAATAGCTTGGAGGTCTTGCTTGTCCACAAAGTGATGAAAGAGCTTGACAATCTAGTGACAATCTGTGATTCGGAGTTGGACTGGAATGCCTGGAAATGGCCCGGAAGCAGTCTCTTGTGGAAACCCCATACTAAAAGCATTTATCAGACAATGATGCAAAAGAAGAATTGGTCTAGCCCCCTTAACAAGCTATGGAAAAAGCATTGGTCGGAGGAAAGGTTGGAGCATGTAATGGAGAACATATGGAAGGTTATTTCGGGTGAAGATTCAGGAGAGAGGGATTGGGTCAGATCGATGCTTGGGGTGCATGTTAGCTAGTGAAGATCTGGCCCACCTATTCATGGACTGCCCAGCTATCAAAGGCCGGAACATGGAAAATTCATTTTTTTAAGACTAACTTATTCCTTGGAGGTAAAAATCCAGGTAGTCTTGCACTCCTCGTCAGCACTCAGATCTTTAGATACTTCTTCTTTCATAATGTATGGCAGACAAGGAACCGCCGTGTTTTTGAAGGAGGTTTTGAGGTGGCAAGCTTCGTAGAAATTATACAAAAAAGCAAAGTGCTAATATGGGCACTCGGGCACAAGCATCACTCGGAGGATTGGTCTAGGACTACTTGTGCCTTGTTGTCAGCAGATGGAATGCCTAGGATGGGGGCAAATCTTGGCCATCGGTAAATAAAAGATCTCAGAATGACAAAAGTATGGAACTTGTGTATCAAGGATGTGGAGGCGGGTTGGTAGGGGTGGCTGCCCTGATGGCCGATGTAATTATGATCCCTGGATGTTGTCATGGCTTAACATGAGCATGACAAGACCTTGTAATTTTTTGGGCTGCTCAATATAATTCACTCACAATTGTGAGTTTTGCTTTAAAAAAAAGAAGAAGGTGGAAGGCCCCATTGGTTGAAGCTGATTGGTGCGGCTTGGACTTGCGATCTAGCAAGCTCTCTCTCTCTCTCTCTCTCTCGTTGAAAGAGCTTTGTATTTATATCAATTCTCTTCATCTCTCCCTCTGACAATGCCATTCATCCTTATGGAAGCCTTGTCAGCCTGTGTCTCCACTCTCTAGCATTAAACACATGTAGTTCTAAGATAAAACTACAAAATAAAGTGAAGTCTTATCTCATAAGGTCGTTCAGTTGCTCCTTTGAGAGAGAAAAAATCTTTAGTGCATCCACTCATTCGAATAGAATTGAGAAGCTATCTTTGGGTACTACCAATCCACTTTCTTGATGATAAACACCTCAAGAGGAGTAGACATGATAGTCCATTTAAGTTTCACCATACTCGAGGGGCTTGGAAAGATAAGATACTCGCTACTCCATGAATGAAGGATGGTGTTGTTGGGCAGATACACTGCTCACAGTTGGTAGCAAAGTGAGAATCAAGTCAACAAACTGGATGTAAAGTAGCAAGTGAGTACATAGTGTGATTGAGTTGATTTACTTTGGTAGTGATTGTCTCTAGAAGATCGAGTAGGTGATTGACATCCATCTGTTTGTTTCCATGCACCTACAGGTCAAGCTCCTTCCTTGGTTGCGAGTGCGTACATAGTGTGCTTTGAGTTGATTTTCTTTGGTAGTGATTGTCTCTAGAAGATTGAGTAGGTGATTGACATCCATCTATTTTTTCCATGCACCTACGGGTCAAGCTCCTTCCTTGGTTGACACATGAAACTCAAGGGATAACTTCTACACACCTAGAGGACACTACCCTAAAGTCTCTAGTCCAATCTACTACGAGCAAACACTTGGTACATAAATTGTGTATGAAAACAAACAAGAAATGTAATGGAATTTGCCTATTCAATTTGAGAATAGCGGAATTTAATGAGAATACTTTCAAGAAATGATTTTGTGAGCATAGCGGGTAGACATAATTGAAGATAACAACATAATCATAGCAATTAGTTAACTTGGCATAGACAATACTTTTGCAAGAGAGAGAGTTTAGAGAACATGACAACAGTTGAGGACCGGATTTATGTGGAGCCGGTCCCCCATCCAATAGGCATTTGTATTATGATTTCTCCCATAAAGAGAGACTTGTTACAATACAGTCTTTGTGTTCCTTGTGACCTAGGTGATGCCATGAAGATGGAAGGCTTCATGCACCACAAACATAACATAAACTTGAAGAAAGCTTTAACTATCCCAAGCCTCAGTCCCAAGACCTCAAACACCTTCGAAGGTGGAGAGAGCTAGCAGGGAATGAGGGTAGGGAAGAGGAAGAAGAAACATTTCGTAGGAGAAAGAATTAGTTCCTCACTTATCATACTCTTGTTGCTAGCATACATAATAGCATAGTAATGAAGAAGAAGGAGATGGAAAGCTTAAGCATTGAAGCATGGCTCTTGGTTGGATTTGCACTCCATAGCCAAGAGTGTTGGTGTAGGCTCTCAACCTCTACTTGCTTGGAGAGGGAGCTCTTGCACTTTGCATAGCACACAATGAGAGTGCTCGTGAGTGTGTGTGGGTGAGTATACCCCCTAAGCACCCCACTAGCTTGCTTGGGTCGACCCCCCCTTGTAGCTCATGCTTGAAGCTCATTGGACCCCTCCAGGCCTAGCCAATCACAAGCAGGAGCCATTACAAGCAACATGGGTAGCCTTGGGACAAGTGTCCCCGTTTCCCCTTTGAGAGAGAGGACTTGATAAATGCAAAAACAATTAGATAATTCAAGTAATTTATCATTGGACCCCTTTGAAGCCTAGCCAATAGGCTTCAAGCAACACATGAAGGTAACATGGGTAGGGACCTGACATGTGTCCTTGTTGCCTCTTCAAGCTGGGGCTTCCCTTGTGAGTGTGAGTGTGTGTTCTCTCTCTAATCCCTAGGAAAAGGGCTCGCCCCCCCTCTTGTAGGGATGCTTTTGACTTTAGGAGCTCCAGCACCTTAGTCATCAAGCATGACAAAGTACTTGGACTAGGGGGTGTTCCCACAAGCATCTCAGGCAAGCATCTCAAGGCACCTCAAGCACCTTAATCATGTATCAAGTAAAGCACCTCACGCATGGAGTAAGTCAAGCACCTCAAGAACCTTAATCAAGCACCTCAAGCAGGACAAACACCTCAAGCACGACAAGCACCTCAAGCAGGTCAAGCACCTCGAGCTTGGGCCGGGTTCCCACCTCAAGCTTAGCCCTAGCTTACCTAAGGTCAAAGGACTTTTACACACATTATTGGAGGTCTTCAATGAAGCTAACCCTAAGGTCTTATGCTCCATTGGTTAGCCTTGCTCTTGATAGACCATCTCCCATTTGGGCCCCTTTACTATTGGCCCCGTGTTGAGATAGATCTATAAGCACATATCTATATCTTAACACTTGTTCCCATTTATTCTCCCACATTAAGTGATCAATTTAATATGAGAAAATCATTTGGGTTGGTTAGATATTAGATTTTATGACATTACCTCTCTCTTGAAATCATAGTCGTCCTCGACTATGAGGTAGAAGAGATAAAGCCTTAGTCATTAGTCAATCATACTTAGCGGGTAGAGGATCCCTTTTTTACCCTACGACATCTTTCCAAGATGGATGACTAATCCATTTGGTGCTTGGGAGACATAGCTGCCGCAAGCATGTCTTCTCTTTAGTCTATTTCATTCTTCCAAAGTAGAGTGACAAATTCTACTTGGTGTTTGAGAGACGTCATCATCACAAACATGATTCTAAGCATGCATACTAGTTAAATTTGTGCACAATTAAAAAGAGGACTAGTTTTGTAAGACAAAAACATGAGTCATTTAAAAGAAATTTGTACATTTTCTTACTCTAATGTAGCATTGTAAGCATTGACAAGGTTCATACTATCCTTAAGTTGTACTCCTTGCATCCATTTAGCATCTTCAAAAGGATAATTTTTGAACTTAATAAGATACCGTCGGATTATCTTACCATGTCGTAGTACCTTGTCTTCATGCCGAAGGACAGCTTCGGGTTGTAGCACCTCTTCTTGGTCTTCAAATTCGGGAGGGTCTTCAATAATTGGTTCAGTTGGTGGCTCTCCTTTGTAGGGCTTAAGTAGGCTTACATGAAAGGCATTGTGTATAAGCCAATGGTTGGGCAACTTGAGTAAGCCGTCTCATTAATGGGCTTCAAGATTTGGAAAGGACCATAGTATCTTTTTGCTAGTTTAGCATAATACTTTTGATGGCCCGTAGGATTTTTGCCGGTCGTTTGCCTTAATCGAGCTTTAGGAAACTTGAGTAAGACCCAATCATTTTCTTTGAACATTAAGGCTCTTCTGTGCTTATCAGCAACATCTTTTTGCCTTTGTTGAGAGATGGCTATAGCCTCCCTAATCTTTTGAAAAGATTCTTGTAGGTCACGGCTATACTCATCGGCGGCGAAGATCTTCCCATGTACTTTGAGTAGCAAGGGACTTTTAGGTCTTGCCTCTATGATCTCGAAAGGTGCTTTCCCCATAGAAGTATGTACAGTATTATTGTAGGCATACTCTACTAGAGGTAAATACTTTTCCCATTGTGAGCGTTGATCTACTTCGGTAACATAAGGCTTGAGTAGATCGAGTATCGTAAGATTGGCTATGTCACTTTGGCCATCCGTTTGTGGGTGATAGGCCGAAGAGAAATTCAATCTTGTTCCTAGATTTTCAAAGAGACCTTTCCAGAAATTACTAGTCATTCTAGGATCTCTATCTGACATGATGGATGTGGGTAATCCATGGTGCTTGAAAATCTGAGATATGAAGAGAGTTGCCATTTGATGTGCCTTAATAGTCTTTTTGATAGGAATAAAATGTGCTTGTTTGCTAAACCTGTCGACTATTGTCCATATTCCTGTATTCCCATGGATAGACTTGGGTAATCCAAAGATGAAATCCATGGATATACTCTCCCATGGGGAATTTGGAATAGGCAATGGCTGGAGTAATCCAGGTTGCTTCTCTCTATCATACTTGGTCTTTTGGCATACTACACATTTTGAAACATACTCTTGTATGTCCACTTTCATGGTAGGCCAATAGAAATACGTCTCTACTCCTCGGAGAGTAGGTTGAATACCTCTATGCCCTGCATATGGAGGAGCATGGGATTCATACATAACCTTCTCACGAAGGGAATGGGTAACACATAGCCTATTGCCGTGGAGAAGATAACCATCCTGCAAGGTGAATGGTTCCTCTTTCTTCCCCAACGCAAGGGCTGACATTATGTCTCTAAAGTCAGGGTCAGTAGCATACTCATCTATCATAGAGGATAGATCATTGTGAGTAGCTATAGACACCGCATTAACTTTTGGTTGTCGTGAAAGTGCATCGGCAACTTGATTGTGCTTACCAGCTATGTGAGCAATATGGAAATTAAATTGCGAAAGAAAATTTGCCCACCTCATTTTTTTGTCAGAAAGCTTGGTTTGCGTCATGAAATACTTGAGACTTTGGTGGTCGGTTCGTAGGATAAATGGAGTCCCCAATAGGTAGTGCTTCCATGTGTCTAGGGCATGTAGAACAACTAAACGCTCTTTCTCATAAATGCCCAAGACTCGTTCATCACTATTGAGCCTTCGGCTCTCATATGCTATGGCATGCCCTTCTTGAAGCAAAACCGCTCCAAGGTAATCACCACAAGCATCACATTGGACCTCAAATGGTTTTGAGAGATCCGGAAGCACGAGGACTGGTTGGGAAGTAAGCTTCTCTTTGAGTTTTTCAAAAGCATTTTGCTCCTTAGCAGTCCATACAAACTTAACGTTCTTCTTTGTTAAGTCGTGTAGTGGTCCTGCTACTTGAGAGAATTTTGCTATGAAGCGTCTATAGTATGCACACATACCAATAAAGCTTCTTAGCTCATGTAGATTCCTTGGGTTAGGCCATGATTTTATTACCTCTAACTTTGATGGATCCATACGAATACCATCGTGAGAGATAATATGACCTAGATATTGAATCTCTTGAAGGAAGAATTCACTTTTCTTTTGGTTGAGAAAAAGTTTGTTCTCCCTCAAGGCTTGAAAAATCACTTGGAGATGTTGCTTATGTTCCTCCAAAGACTTGGAGTAGATGATGATATCATCAAAGAACACTCCAGTGAATTTACGATATGGTCTAAAATTTTTCTCCATGAGACGATTGAAAGTAGCTGGTGCATTAGTCAAGCCAAAAGGCATGACTAGATATTCATAAAGACCAAATGTTGTGCGAAACGCGGTCTTTAGGATATCTTCATCCACTATCCTTATTTGATGATAGCCACTCTTAAGGTCAATCCTACTGAAGTAGGTAGAGCCTTGTAGCTTATCAAACAGATCTTCTACCCGAGGCACGGGAAATCTGTTTTTGATAGTGATATGGTTTAGTGCTTGATAGTCCACACACATACGGTATGTACCATCTTTCTTTTGCACTAAAAGGACTGGAGAACAAAAGGGAGAGGAACTAGGCCTCACCATCCCTTTGTCTACCAATTCCTGTACTTGCCTCATAATCTCCTCTTGTTGAGCTTGTGGGACTCGATAAGGAGGTTTGTTTGGCGGTGAGCTTCCTGGAAGGAGCTCAATACGATGGTCATCATCCCCTCGTTTTGGAGGTAGGTCCATAGGGATATCATTGATGAACACATCTTGGACTCCTTTTAGAAAAGTAGACAAGTCTAACTCTTCTTGATTTCTATCATTTTCATTTGATGAAACATTATTAGCTTTTAGAGACTCTTTGACATAAATCATGTACTCAGAAACTGAGCTCTTCATTGATTTATCAAAAGAAAGAGGATTTACAAGTGGAATAGTGCGACCACGCTCACTAGCATCTATATACATGTTCTTTCCCCTGTAGGTGAAGTAAATTCTCCTTTCAGGGAACTTCATGTTGGCAGCCATGCGATCAAACCATGGTGCCCCTAGGATAACATCCTGATGTTGGAGAGGAGAGATGAAGAAGTCTTCTTTGTCGACATAGCTTTGGACATGAAGCCTCAACTTCCCAATCAAGGGAGTAACAGAGGCTTTTTGTCCCTTAAAAGCTGCATCGGCTGTTACTATATCTCCCATCTCAAAAGCTTGAATGCCCAACTTGGTGGCCAACTCTATTGATATGAAGTTGAGAGTAGAGCCAGGGTCAAACAAGATGAAGGCATCATGCTCTCTTACCTTTCCCCAAGCATAGGAGAGTGATGATCCTTTGCAATGAGCATCCTCTTTTGGAGCTTCGATGGTGGAAGCCCTAGGAGTCTCATTGCGAGTATTCTTCTTGGGGCAAGAACGATAGCCATGTCCTTGCTCCCCACACTTGAAACACTTATGGTCCTTGCGAAAAGCTTCAAGCTCTTCAGGAGAGAGTTTGTTTTTACCTTTGTAAACTCCCTTCTCCTTGGACTGATTGTTGTTGTTTTTGTTGTTGTTGGAAGTGCCTTGGGAATTATTTTGAGCATTGGATTTCCCCTTTGCATCATTTTTATCTTTGTTTTCCATGGGCTTGACATTACGTCTAGCCCCTTGATGGAAATTGATGCGTGAAGCAACCATGGTGTGGTGGATTACTTCGGTAATAGTACCGGGCCGTTGAGAGTTGAAGGTCCCACACAGAATTGCTGTCTTTGCTCGGCAAAGTCTATCTTTTGAAAGACAGTAGCTTTGAGATGTAAATCCCAAAACTTGTCTACATACTTGTTGATAGACTCATGAGAGAGAAGCTTCAAGCCGCGCCATTCGGTAAGAACTTTATCTTTAGTATCGCTTGGAAGAAATTGCTTCATGATGGAAACTCGTAGAGTTTTCCATGTCTTTGGGGCTTCTCCATTGCCACGAAGGCTAGCCCACCATTGACGAGCTGATTTTTGGAAGTGCATAGCTACATGGCGTAGCTTGGAGGACTCTGTGAAGCCCTCGTCCCCAAAGGCCGCATCAAATTGCTGGATGAAGGCCAACACTTTGTCGGTAGCACCAAAGGTGCCATCATAGGTGAGAAAAGAGATACTCTTTCCTCCCTCCTTGAACTTCTTTAGCTTTTGTGACCTTCGCCATGCAGGAAATGATTTGCGATGTCCTCCCCTCTTGTATTCTCCAGGAGAATAGCCATAACTTTCATTGGAAGAGGAGGAAGGTGAAGAAGAAGGAGAAGAGGGTGACCTCTTCCTAGCCCTTTTCTTCCTTTGTTTCCTCTCTTGCCTTTCAGAGTGATGAGGAGAAGGACTATAGGTTGCTCTTTTCCTCTTGGTAGGAGTAGGCGATCGTCTAGACCGCCATCTTCGTGGAGCCACCTCTTCAAAAGAACTTAGACTTTCATTGCTTTCTTTCTCTTTGGATTCCTCCTCTCGAATGGGAGAGAGTCTTCTTTTGGGGGTCTCTTCAAGAGGCCTCCTAAGCTCTCTCTCCTCTGGGAGAGGAAGGGAAATTCCATAAGCACGAAGTTGTTGAGTAACTTCGGCTTGCAAAACAGGGTTGCCCATAGCTTGTTGCAACCTAGTGACGAGATAATTCACAAACATGGGAGCATCATCATTAGCACCTTCATGTGCAAAATCAAAGCTATCAATGTTCATTCTACTCTCTTGATTATTGTCAACCATGTTAAAAAAATTTATGTTTATACTTAGTGTATGATTTGGCAATACAAAACCTTAGTTGCCACTCCTCTTAGCCTTTGAAAATTGGCTCTTAAGTATCTACACCCACGGCTCAAAGTGGTTAATTATAGAGAGTAGAGGAGTAGGTCTAACATAGCAGAGTTGCCAAGGGCTAGCTCCTTTCGGACTTCTTATGGCTCAATAATGGTAAAGCCGTAGGCAAGTCTAAAAAGACTCCATTATTAAGTCCAAAGCTCCCGAGGTGTGCACCATCCCCCACATAGTGGGCTTAACAAAACCGATATTAGATCCCAGTTCCACTTACTCTATTATAATTAACAACATCAACCATTTATAGGCTACTTAAGGACCTCTCTTCTTAAGCAAGAAAAGAGAAACCAAATGCTCTGATACCAATTTAATGGAATTTGCCTATTCAATTTGAGAATAGCGGAATTTAATGAGAATACTTTCAAGAAATGATTTTGTGAGCATAGCGGGTAGACATAATTGAAGATAACAACATAGTCATAGCAATTAGTTAACTTGGCATAGACAATACTTTTGCAAGAGAGAGAGTTTAGAGAACATGACAACAGTTGAGGACCGGATTTATGTGGAGCCGGTCCCCCCTCCAATAGGCATTTGTATTATGATTTCTCCCATAAAGAGAGACTTGTTACAATATCTTTGTGTTCCTTGTGACCTAGGTGATGCCATGAAGATGGAAGGCTTCATGCATCACAAACATAACATAAACTTGAAGAAAGATTTAACTATCCCAAGCCTCAGTCCCAAGACCTCAAACACCTTCGAAGGTGGAGAGAGCTAGCAGGGAATGAGGGTAGGGAAGAGGAAGAAGAAACATTTCGTAGGAGAAAGAATTAGTTCCTCACTTATCATACTCTTGTTGCTAGCATACATAATAGCATAGTAATGAAGAAGAAGGAGATGGCAAGCTTAAGCATTGAAGCATGGCTCTTGGTTGGATTTGCACTCCATAGCCAAGAGTGTTGGTGTAGGCTCTCAACCTCTACTTGCTTGGAGAGGGAGCTCTTGCACTTTGCATAGCACACAATGAGAGTGCTCGTGAGTGTGTGTGGGTGAGTATACCCCCTAAGCACCCCCCTAGCTTGCTTTGGTCGAACCCCCCTTGTAGCTCATGCTTGAAGCTCATTGGACCCCTCCAAGCCAATCACAAGCAGGAGCCATTACAAGCAACATGGGTAGCCTTGGGACAAGTGTCCCCCTTTCCCCTTTGAGAGACAGGACTTGATAAATGCAAAAAAAATTAGATAATTCAAGTAATTTATCATTGGACCCCTTTGAAGCCTAGCCAATAGGCTTCAAGCAACACATGAAGGTAACATGGGTAGGGACCTGACATGTGTCCTTGCTGCCTCTTCAAGCTGGGGCTTCCCTTGTGAGTGTGAGTGTGTGTTCTCTCTCTAATCCCTAGGAAAAGGGCTCGCCCCCCCTCTTGTAGGGATGCTTTTGACTTTAGGAGCTCCAGCACCTTAGTCATAAAGCATGACAAAGTACTTGGACTAGGGGGTGTTCCCACAAGCATCTCAGGCAAGCATCTCAAGGCACCTCAAGCACCTTAATCATGTAGCAAGTCAAGCACCTCAAGCATGGAGTAAGTCAAGCACCTCAAGCACCTTAATCAAGCACCTCAAGCAGGACAAACACCTCAAGCACGACAAGCACCTCAAGCACCTCGAGCTTGGGCCGGGTTCCCACCTCAAGGTCAGCCCTAGATTACCTAAGGTTAAAGGACTTTTACACACATTATTGGAGGTCTTCAATGAAGCTAACCCTAAGGTCTTATGCTCCATTGGTTAGCCTTGCTCTTGATAGACCATCTCCCATTTGGGCCCCTTTACTATTGGCCCCATGTTGAGATAGATCTATAAGCACATATCTATATCTTAACACTTGTTCCCATTTATTCTCCCACATTAAGTGATCAATTTAATATGAGAAAATCATTTGGGTTGGTTAGATATTAGATTTTATGACAAGAAATTACATGTCACTGATTCTCAACATACTTAGGCCTAAAGTGTAGTTAACTTGTTATGAAGGCAACGACATAAAGCAATCACAAGACGGATACACGGTTAGAGAGAAAAATCACTCCAAAGCTCATATGAGAGCTCTTCGCGAGGAGACAAGAATCATAGAAGCTGGGTGTCGAAGCGTAGCTCTCACCATTGCTAACACGATGGTGTAGTCGCCTCCACAATGGAGCTTTCGTAGTATGCGTAGAAAGGAGAAGAAGACCTCGCTCACTCTCTCACACAACACAAAGCACACAGTCACTTGTACACTTATTAGAGATCCAAAAGATGATTAATTAAAAGTTTCCTTTTAGGGTTACAAAAGTTGGCTTATATACCTCATCCTTGGAGGTATTAACTCATCAAAAGTAACTCCTACTTCCTAACATGGGTTTTGTCTATCCGCATATTTAATGAGGTACAATCTGGAAACTCGATTGAGTCCCAAAAAATAATTACAATGGAGTCCGCCAAATTAAATAATACAAGAATGGACTTTCCAGTTGTGGACTGTCTTTCGCTCAACACTCCCCCCCCTCCGAGTTCATGTCGTCCTCGACATGATCTTTCCATGTGTCGAGGCCTTGTCTTTGTAGTGCTTTTGGCCCTTGTCTTCTGAGTTTGTAGCAGTCTTTTGCTGTCTCCTTCACTGGAAACCTAGTGGCTTTATCAGCTTTAAATAAGACTCATATCTATATTCCCATGGTGATTGTAGGGCCAAAGATTCTGCCGTCGTATGTAAAGAAGCCGGTGTAGAAAGATTCCTCGAACGCCTGCATGTGGTAGCTTGGCAAGGACATTAATCTTTGATAAAACAAGTGCAGCACCTCCGAGGATGGTTGCTTTGGCAGATCATAGGTCATTTTGGTGACACTGTCGTCCGTTGATAATATGGTTGAGTTTGTTGCTTTGGACGACACGAACACCTCGAGGCAAGCTAGAAGAGTCTTGCACATCTCACACATCAAGTCAGGAGAGCCAATGAAAATCTTAATGGTGCCCTTTAGGGTTTTCACCATATAAGAGACACTTATTCTCTCTCCCTCCTTAGGTAGTGGAATTGATGGGTAATTCAACTAGGTTGGATGCCTCTTCAAGAGCCTGGTGTGGTTTGTCTAGGAGTGTACATGAGGTACTGGTCAAAATAAACTATCGTCCCTTATGTTTTTGGGGACATCCACCAAGCATTTTAGAAATCCTAGATACTTGAGGAACCACCCTTTTCTCCATTTTGTATGGGAATCAACTATCCTTCTTGTAGCTTCTGAATCTTGGATATCACCTTCATACACATGCATCATTCCTTCAACTTCAATTTTCTCTTTATTGAAAATACTTCATACTTTTAAAAGAGGGTGGGGGAGTGATGGTTGCATCCAATCTTCCCTAAGCACATTTGTGGCCAATCCTTGGACTCCAATTGAGTGTACCATCCATTTTCCCCATTCCAAGGCTGCCTTGTGGTCTTTCGTTGTGGTCTGTTTAATTAATGCTTGGAGGCCTGCCTCCTCTTCCACCATCAGAGATTGTTCCTTCTCTTCTTGGGTGCTACTGTAAGACTAATGGCACAACAACAAGAGCTTCAAAAGAGAATGACCAGCTAAAGCTCCAATTAGAAAAGTTGCAAGAGTTGTTAGTCGATCATGCAGAGGAAGCCACAAAAGAGACGAGCTTGTACAGTAGCACCTAGTAGCAATCTTTTGTGCTACTAGGTGCTACTGTACAAGCTCGTCTCTTTTGTGGCTTCCTCTGCATGATCGACTAACAACTCTTGAAACTTTTCTAATTGGAGCTTTAGCTGGTCATTCTCTTTTGAAGCTCTTGTTGTTGTGCCATTAGTCTTTCTTAAGCTGCTAAGGACCCTTTTGCCATGTGTACTCTTTGTCTTTGTTCTAGTCTCAATTCTTTTTGCAGTGCCGTGATCTGGGCTTCCAAAGCTTGTACAACTTGGCTATCTTCTTCCGCACTTGCTCGTGAAACCCTTGGGGTTGCTATGAGCCTTTGTATGGTCAGATCCTAGAGCTCTAATGTTGCTTTTAGCTCAACCACCCCATCCTTGGCCGCTTCCAATTCATCTTCAATCTTTTCTTTTTCGTCATGTAGACTCTTTACCTCATTCGAGACCTTTGCCATTTGCAATGCAAGGGTCTCATTCATTCTCAACATCTCGAAGTGTTCTAATGAGACTCAAGCTCTCACTCTGCCAACTTGGCTCTTTGACTTGTTCCATGAAGATTTCTTGCGACGTCATATTCTTCTTGTAGATTCCCCTCCCTTTTTCGGAGCATGATATTTTTCTTAGCTAGTGTAAGAGATCGCATTCTAATTATATCTAGTATCTGATGAGAGTCTCTCACATCTTCTTCATTAGAAGATACCATGTTCTCGATCGATGATCTGGGAGTGGGCGTGATAGTAGAATCTGGTGTCCCATACTTAGTAATACACCCGTTGGAGGAGGTCTCCAAGTGCTCACCAAATGTCTCCATTGTGGCACTGGTGGAATTTGTACCGACCCCGATACTAACCCCGATACTCCAGGTTATTGTAATTGCAGTTATGGTGCCCTTCTTTGTGTATCTTGATCTTGTGGTTGTCTTTTTGCTTTGTCATCTATGGTCGGGTCTCGTGGCTTCTCCTCCCTTTCTTCCTTTTCATTTGCAGCCCATGGCGGGGTTGGAGTGCCATAAATGACTTCATAAGCCTCTTCTATTGTATATCCAACATTAAGGAGGTCTTCATATTTATTCCTATCATCCTTTCCCTAGTCTCTTGGTGTTGGTCCAGCCTCCCCGATGCCTTCTTTGGCGAATCTATTGTTGTGATGTAAAGAGCTTTGGGCTTGGCAATTGAGAGGTAGGTCCCGAGGAAGGTACTGGTGGTGTTGTACTTCTTCCCTCCATATTTTCTTTTTCCTCTATCCCTTGTGCTTCATTCATCTCTTTCAACTTCCTCTTGATATCCTGTATCTCTTCAATCGTAAAGGGCTCTAGATTCTGTTGTTCGACCACTTTTTCAAATTATTTATATGCTCTAATGTAGTGATTAAACTGATTCTCTAATGGCTTCAAGGAGCTGCCCCCCATCTTTGTTGGATATAGAACCCAATACTCCTCAAAGTCTCCCTAAGTGCTCGTTCGGCTGTGAACTGCTCGATCAATCTCTCGATTTGAGTTGCCTTTTGATTGGTGGTTTCTTTTGGTTTCTGCTCTTTGGTCATTGGGATTTTGCCTTTTTTCTTTGGTGGATCTTCAAACCATTCCTCCTATATTGGCTCTAGCTTTCTCCTGAGCCTTGTCGCGACAGGTGGTGCCACTGGCGGTTCATCTTCTGTATCTTATTTAAGTCTCAACCACTCATTCTGGATTGGTGGTCTAACCACTTTCCTCTTGCTCCAATAGCTTCGCATGCAATATTTGTTAAGACTTCCCTACCTCCAATGTACTTTGGCTTGTCCATTCCTATTTCAGTTACTTGATCTTGCAGGTATTGGGCATAATTCATGTCATAAAAACTAATATCTAATTCTCCTAAATGATTTTCTCATGTTAAACTGATCATTAAATATGGGGAAGTGTCAAGGGAGAAAAAGCTAGAATATTGGTTAAGCTGGCAGACTGGCCACAGTAGGGATCCAAAGGCGGGAAAATAGGGATCAAAGGGGGGGCCATCTGCAAAAGAGCAATGTGCAATAATGGGCTTAAAAGACCCTAAGGTTCATCCCATTAAGACTTCCAAAATGCTAAGGTTCCAAAATTCAAAGGTCGTGTCCAAGGTCAAACATTAGGGAAATTGGATGCTTTGTGTGTGTCCCAAAAGTCTTCATGCATCCCTACATATGAGGGAGCGAGCCCTAGTTCTAGGAGATGAGAGAGAAACTCTCTCTCACACACACAAGCTCCCTTTACACAAAGGGAATGAGGGACACATGTCCGCTCCCTAGCCCAGATGTCCACAAGGTGTACTCAAATCCTATTGGATGACCTTGGAGGTGGACCAATGAGAATTAGGCTAGAGTAAATCTAGTTTAATCAATTTAAAAACACTTAATAAAAGAACCAATAAGAATTAAGCTCTCTAGAAGACTATTGGATAGTCTCCCAAGGGGTCCAATGAGCATTCAACAGCCCAATTGCTTGGCTGGTTCCTATTGGCCAGGAGGCAAAGGGTTTCAATGAGAGTTTAGTTGCATTTATTAATTACCTAAATCTCTCACAAAAGGGGAAAGGGGGACACATGTCAGAAGGCTATCACTTATACTGCTTAATTTTCATTGGCTGAGGCTGGGGAGGTCCAATAGGATGTGAGCATGAGCAAATAGCAAGAGGGGTCGACCAAGAGAGAGAGGGGGATGATTTTTCAAAGGCATTATTGACTTACACACTCACACAATCTATGTGTGAAGCAAGAAGACTCTCTCTCTCTCTCTCTCTCTCTCTCTCTCTCTCTCTCTCTCTCTCTCTCTCTCTCTCTCTCTCTCTCTCTCTCCTTCTCAAGCTTTAATAGGGGAAAGGGGGACACATGTCAGAAGGTTATCACTTATACTGCTTAATTTTCATTGGCTGAGGCTGGGGAGGTCCAATAGGATGTGAGCATGAGCAAATAGCAAGAGAGGTCGACCAAGAGAGAGAGGGGGCTGATTTTTCAAAGGCATTATTGACTTACACACTCACATAATCTATGTGTGAAGCAAGAAGACTCTCTCTCTCTCTCTCTCTCTCTCTCTCTCTCTCTCTCTCTCTCTCTCCTTCTCAAGCTTTAATAGAAAGCTTACCACCTACTCCAAGCTTGTGAGAAGGGAGGTCTACACCAAAAACTCTTGGCTTTGTGATGCAAATCCAACCAAGAGCCAAACTTCAATGCATGCTCATGTCCTCTACATGCTAATTACTAAGCTAAGCTATGCTAATAAGAGTGATTATGTGAGGACATGTATATCTTTCTCGTAAGAATACCCCTTTTTCCTCTCAATCTACTCTCATACCCGGCTAGCTCTCACCATCTTCAAAGGTGTGTGAGGTCTTGGGTCTGAGACCGTGAGGGAATTGATGTTGTGTTTAATAAGTGTTGTGCTTAGTGCTTGAAGTTTCCATCTTCATAGCACTAGCTAGTATTGAAGGAACATAAAGAATTGTATTGTAAAATGTCTCCCTTGATGAAAGAAACCATAATACAAAGCCTCTTGGAGGGGGGACCGGCTCCATGCAAATCCGGTCCTCAACTGTTGTCAAGTGCTTAATTTCTCTCTCTTTTGAAGTATTGTTCATGTTGTCTAACTAGGTGTTATACTTTTTGTTGCTCTCTCCACCCAAGCACTCTTGTTATTCTCATTAGGAATCTATTCTAATGAAATGCTCACTATGTTCAGGCTATTTCCGCTACACACAAGTTACTAGGCCATTAAATGCTACATTGGTATCAGAGCACAAGGTTTCTCTTTTCTTGCTCAAGAAGGGAGGTCCTCAAGCTAGCTATAAATGGTTGGTGCTATTAATTGCATGTGAGTAAGTAGAATAGGGATTTTTCAGCCTTGCAGTGCACTTGCCTTTGTGCAGATAACGGGGCATCACCGTCGAGAGCTATGGTCTTAATAGTGGAGTCCTACGGGGCTTGCCTACGGCTTAACCACTATTGAACTATTAGAAGCTTGACAGGAGCCGGTGCTGTTTTGGTGTTGAACGACCCTCTCTTGTATTCCTTGCAATTAATGGTATTCGAGCCATGGGTACAATAGCTTGAGTGCTGTTTCTAAAGGGGTAAAGAGGAGTAGCAACTAGGGCTTGAAGTGCCAAAGTACACCTAAAAATTTTACACCTAAAAGTTGTTAGAATGACTAACAATAGTAAAGAGAGTGAAATTAATGTTGATAACTTTGATTTTGCTAATGAGTAGGCTACTAATGATGCCCCGATGCTTGTTAACTATCTTGTTTCTAGGCTTCAACAAGCCATGGGAAATCCATCCCTCCAAAGTGAAGTGCAATGGCAGCTTTGTGCTCATGGGATTCTCCAAGCTACCCACCATGACGAGAGAGCACCTAGGAAGCCTCCTTGCGAGACTTCCAAAAGAGGCCTCTCTCCGATTCAGGAAGAAGAAGAGGATCCATACGAAGGGCTCAAAAATTTACTCCTTGATGACGCATCTCCTTCTCAAAGGAGAAATCAAGAACCTCCACCAAAGTAACGAGAAAGAAGTGAGTCTCCCGCCACCTCGGCGGAGATGGCTCCACAAAGATGACGGACTAAACGCTCTCCATCACCTCCAAAACGGAGAAGACCATCGCATACTTCTCCACACCCTATTAAAAGAGGGATGAAAAAAAGCAAGAGAAGAAAAAGGCGAGAAAGAGGACACCCTCTTCTCCATCTTCTTTATCCTCTTCCTCTTATGAAAGTGATGGTGAAGACAAAGAAGATCAAGGCAAGAAAAAGGCGAGAAAGAGGTCACCCTCTTCTCCATCTTCCTCAGATTCTTCACCTTTTGAAGAAAGTGATAGTGCAACCTTTGAACCATAAAAAAGAAGAGGCCATAGGAAATCCTATGCCGCGTGGAAGAGGTCGTCCAAACTCAAGAAGTTCAAAGAGGGAGTGAAGAGCATCTCTTTCCTTAATTATGATGGCACCTTTGGTGCTACGGACAAAGTCTTGGCCTTTATCCAATAGTTCGATGTGGCGTTTGGAGATGAGGGCTTCACGGAGTCCTCTAAGCTACGTCATGTAGCTATGCACTTTCAAAAGTCCTCCAGACAATGGTGGTCTAGCCTACGGGCCAACAGTGAAGCCCCACAAACATGGAAAGCTTTAAGAGCTTCCATTATGAAGCAGGTTTTGGCCACCAATGCCAAAGGCAAAGTATTCACTGAATGGCGAAGCTTGAAGCTCTCTCCCTACAAATCCATTTACAGATATGTAGACAAGTTTTGGGACTTACAACTCAAAGCCACTGCTTTCAAGAAGTTGGATTTTGGAGATCAAAAGCAACAATTTTGTGCGGGCTTAACTGAGGAAATGGCGGAGTATGTTGACTCCCAAAGGCCACACACCATATTGATGGTTATACACCATACTATGGTGGCTTCTCGAATCAATGTCCAAACGGGGGCTAAAAGAAACTTTAAGCCCATGAAAAACAATGGTTCCAATGATCCTAAGGGGAATGACAATGTCCAAAAGTCTCCTAAGGGCAATTCCAACAAAGCTAAAGAGAAGGGAGTTTATAAAGGCAAAAATAAGCTCTCTTCTGAAGAGCTTGAGCATTATTGCAAGGATAACCGCTGTTTCAAGTGCGGTGAGCAAGGGCATGTGTATTGCGCTTGTCCCCAAAAGAACACCCGCCATGAGCCTCCTAGAGCTACCTTGGTCGAAATCCAAGAGGAGGAAACTCACCACAAAGGATCTCCTCTATGCCATGCTGGGGGAAAGGTAAGAGAACATGATGCTTTTATTCTCTTTGACCCTGGTTCTACTCACAATTTCATATCCACAGAGTTGGCCACCAAACTAGGCATACAAGCTTACGAGATGGGAGATGTCCTACCCACAGATAGTGCTTTCAAGGGGCAAGAAGATTCAGTCACTCCCTTAATCGGGAAATTGAGGCTCCATGTCCAAAGCTACGTGGACAAAGAGGAATTCTTTATCTCTCCTCTCAAGCACGAGGATGTAATCCTAGGGGCACCGTGCATGGCAACCAATGTTAAATTCCCTGAAAGGAGAATCTCCTTTAAGTTTAGGGAAAAAGATATGCACATAGATGCCAAGCAAATGGGTAACACCATACCCATTGTACATACACAAGCTTTCAATAAGTCAATAAAGAGCTCTATTTCTGTGTACATGATTTTTGTTAAAGACTCTCAAAATGGACCTAATGTTTTAAGAAAAGAAAATATACACAATCAAAAGGAATTAGAGTTATCCAATTTTCTCAAAAAATTTCAAGTGAGCTACCTCCTAAATGAGGCAATGATGACCATGCAATTGAACTTCTTCCAGGAAGTTCAACGCCTAACAAACCTCCTTATAGGGTTTCTCAAGTTCAACAAGAGGAGATTATGCGGCAAGTGCATGAGTTAGTTGAGAAGGACATGGTTAGGCCTAACTCATCTCCATTTTGTTCTCTTGTGCTATTAGTGCAAAAGAAAGACGGCACATTTCACACAGTGTGTGTCAATTATAGAGCACTAAATAGGATCACTATCAAGAAAAATTTTCTCGTTCCACGGGTAGAAGACCTATTTGATAAGCTACAAGGGTCCACCTACTTCAGTAGGACTGACCTAAAAAGTGGCTATCATCAAATAAGGATAGTTGATCAAGACATTGTAAAGACCACATTTTGCACTACGTTTGGTCTTTACGAATACATTGTCATGCCTTTTGGCTTGACCTATGCACCAACCACATTCAACCGCTTGATGGAGAAGCTATTCAGGCCTTACCGAACCTTTACTGGAGTGTTCTTTGATGATATCATCATCTACTCTAATTCATTAGACAAACACAAGCAACACCTCCAGGTAATATGTCAAGTTCTAAGAGAGAATAAACTTTACGTTTATCAAAAGAAAAGTGAATTTTTCTTACAAGACATTCAGTATTTAGGTCACATGATCTCTCAAGATGGCATCCAAATGGATCCATCAAAATTAGAGGTAATAAAAGGATGGCCTAAACCAAGGAATTTTCATGAACTAAGAAGCTTTATAGGTATGTGTGAATAATATAGATGCTTCATAGAAAAGTTCTCACTAATAGCAAGACCATTATATGACCTAACAAAGAAAAACGTTAGGTATACATGGTCTGCCAAGGAGAACAATGCTTTCGAAAAGCTTATCTCTCAACTTGTGTTTACACTACCGGATCTCTCAAAGCCATTTGAGGTCCAATGTGATTCTTGTGGTGATTGCCTTGGAGCTGTTTTGCTCCAAGAAGGGCACGCCATAGGCTATGAAAGTTGAAGGCTTGACCTTGTTGAGAGCAAGCTCTAGGCATATATGAAACAGAACTCCTCACAGTTCTACATGCCTTAGAATCATGGAAGCACTATTTATTGGGGACTCCTTTCATTCTACGAACGGATCACCAAAGTCTTAAGTACTTCATGACGCAGATCAAGCTCTCCGCCGACAAACAAATGAGGTGGGCAAATTTTCTTTCGCAATTTCATTTTCATATTGCTCACATTGCCATCAAGCATAATTAAGTAGCCGATGCACTCTCAAGACGGCTAAGAGTGAATGAGGTTTCCATAGCAACTCACAATGATCTATCTTCTATGATAGATGAGTATGCTATTGATCCCGATTTTAGAGATGTGATTTTAGACCTTGCACTAGGGATCAAAGAGGAACCATTTACTTTACAAGATGTTTATCTTCTCTATGGCAATAGACTATGTGTTACTAACTCACTCCGTGAGAGAGTAATGTATGAATCTCGTGCTCCTCCTTATGCGGGGCATAGAGGGATTCAGTCTACACTAAAGGGGATTGAAACATATTTCTATTGGCCTACCATGAAAGCAAACATACAAGAGTATGTTTCTAAATGTGTGGTATGCCAAAAGATGAAGTTAGAGGGAAGCAACCTGGATTGCTTCAACCTTTGCCAATCCCTAATTCACCATGGGAGAGCATATCCATGGATTTTATCTTTGGATTGCCTAAATCTATCCATGGGAATATGGAAATATGGACAATAGCAGACAAGTTTAGTAAACAATCTCATTTTATACCTGTAAAAAAATCTATCAAAGCCCATCAAATGGCAACCCTCTTCATTTCACAAATCTTCAAGTACAATGGCTTGCCAATGTCTATAGTGTCAGATAGAGATCCTAGAATGAAAAGTAATTTTTGGAAGGGTCTCTTTGAGAATTTAGGAACAAGGCTAAATTTCTCTTCGGCCTATCACCCGCAAACGGATGGCCAAATTGAAATAGCTAACCTAACAATTCTCGATCTACTAAAAGCCTATGTAACGGAAGTAGATCAAAGATTTCAATGGGAGAAGTACTTACCCTTAGTGGAGTATGTCTACAATAACATTGTACATGCTTCCACGGGAAAATCACCTTTTGAGGTAATTGAGGGAAGATAAAAAAATCCCCTACTATTTAAGGTACACGGGAAGATCTTCGCTGCAGATGAGTATAGCCGAGATCTACAAGAATCTTTCCAAAAGATTAAGGATGCTATCTCTATCTCACAGCAAAGGCAAAAGGCTGTTTTGCCGACAAGCACAGAAGAGCCCAAGCCTTTAAAAAAAATGATTGGGTCTTACTCAAATTTCCCAAGGCTCGATTAAGGCACACGACGGGCAAGAATCCTACGGGACACCAAAAGTACTATGCTAAGTTAGCAAAAAGGTACTATGGTCCCTTCCATATTCTTAGGCCAAACAATGAGATGGGCTATCAACTCAAGTTGCCCAACCATTGGCTCATACACAATGCTTTCCATGTGATAATATCTAAGCCTTACAAAGGAGAGTCACTGTTGGACGGATACGCCGCGACGTCAGCACAACGAGAACTCACCTAACAAGATTTGTCAGCTAAGGACGAAGCTCGACCAGCAGGCGCGTGGAAGCAAGCATAGGGTGTCAACCTACACTCAACCGACTCCTAAATAATTCCTACAGAGGTCTCTACCAATTGTCTAAGTCACAGCCTTCAAGAGTGCATAAGAGGAAACTTCCTACAACGCTGTCTAGAGCCGAACACCCATCAAACAATCTCGAAACACCATAGAACTTGAAGGAGACCTTACAAATACCAATAGGTCGCTCTCCCTAAGGTCTATGAACCAAAACCCCAACCCAAAACACCCAGTGCAAAATCACGTAGGATGTCTAGCCGAAATTTGCAGGTTTTCGTTTCTGATATCTAAAGTGCCTAATGTGTAGCTCTACTCAATGTGAACGCGTGGATATGGTGCAATTCAAAATCGGACAACATATGCTCACCGAATCACCAGATGAAGCTCGTAGAAGGAGCTCTCAAAACCGGACCGTACACACGCAATGTAGGTATCGACGTGTAGCTCTCGTCGAGGGCAACACGTTGCACTTCTCCGCACTCGATTCTGACCACCGGTGCACATGTAGCGTCAAGATGAAGCTCACACTCTCTCTCGTACACAGTACGCTCACTCACAGACTTCAAAACTTGTTTTTTAAAAATGACAAAAAGGGTTTTTTCATTAAGGTCAAAAAGTGGTATATATACCTTACAATTCTCAAACCCTAAAGTTCCAAAATCAACCATCTACTGAATCTAACTATCAAAACTGGGATACAATCTGGAAACTTCTGTAAGCCCCAATATTTACAAGGTGAAAAATCGGGTTTCCTCAATAAATGAATAATTACAAAAAATGATAATCTTCCGAGTAGTTAGTTTCCGTGGGGTGTGTCTAGCTTCTAACACTCCCCCCCTCCTTGCTCATGTCGTCCCCGACATGGCCGCTGATCTGCTTCTTCATCGTATGGTTTCGCGCATCTTGACCAATGATTCGTATCTTGCATGTAGATTCATCATTGTTGGGCCAAAAATATCAGTGTTTATTGTGAAGAAGCCGGTGTAGAATGCTTCTTCAAAGGCCTGGAGGTGATAGGATGGTAGAAACATTATCCTTTGATACAACGCATGTATCACCTCCTTGGAAGGCTGACCAGACAGATCATAGGCACATCCGTAAGTATCTTGGAAGAAGAAGATACTGTCTGTCACCTGGCCTGGCTTGAATGTCTCAAATACTGCTAGAAGAGTTTTGCAGATTTTCTTCGTCATGATGCACGTAAGGTCAGGTGAGCTAGTGAACAATTTGATGGCGCCTGTTAGGGTTTTCACCATGTATTGGACACTTATTCTCTCACCTGCCTTCAAGCCCAGCAGCTTAGGATAATTGAGCCAAGTGGGTTGGCTCCTTTGTAATATCTCCTGGGCCTTCCAGGGCCTTCCACGTCCTGATCCTTGGTAGAGGACAAAAGCTGAGGTTGTCTATGATGTTTTTCGGTGCCTCTACCAAATGGATTAGGTATTGTGGGTACTTTGTCAGCCAGGGCTTCCTCCATTTTGGCTGAGAGTCAACTGACCCCTTCTCGTTGGGAGATATCTGCGTTGTAGAGAGGCACTGTAGGCTCTTCTCTAATCCTCTTATTGATGGTGGCAGGTTCATACTTCAACAAAGGATATGGGAGAGAGGGTTGAATCCATTCGCGCATGAGGTTGCTAGCGTCAATCTTATGGATGGTCATGGACTTGAAAACCCTCTGCTCCCACTCTAAGGCTTCCTTTGTTGTCTCTCTGATCTCCACCTCTATTGCCTTACACGGCTTTTCTTCCTCCTCATGTGTCAGATCTTGTGGCTCTTGAGATGATCCTTCTAGGATTTCCTCTTGCATAGGTGTGTCCACAGGATCTGCCACATTTTCTAAGTCTATGCCTTCATTGGCTACTGGCCCTGTGCCCTCTTGCTCTCCTACTTGCTGTCCTCTCAGCTCCTCAATCTGCCTTAGGAGTTTCTATTTCTCTGTTTTAGCTCCTTCACCCATATTTACGAGGAGGTCGTATATATGCTGCATAGTTGATTATCTTTGGAGTGCTCTTCATCATTGCCCAAGTGAATGTCGTGGCAATTGCACGTGGCGGCATTCTGTACTTTTGTGGCCTCTTCGTACACATATGGAAGTATTGGTATTGTTGTACAACCGACTCATGATTGCCACTCTTGGGTTGACAATATCTTCAAAAGTGTAGTTACCTTTCTTCTCAGTGTACAGCTTGACCTCATCCCTTCTTTTAGTTACACTATCTCCCTTGTTGGAGAGGTCTAGTGAATCTGCTACAACTTGCTCGGTGATGATTATTTCTGTTTCTGGCCTGCCTTGCAGATCAGTTACTCTGGCCACTCCATCTTCTTTGATGGTCGTCACAAACTCCCAGACTCTCTTTATGTCAACCCCTGCCGGCACTGCTTCAAAATAGTTGTGGAGATCAATCTTCTCCAAGTACCCGACCATCTTGCTTCTTACAAACTCATTGAGTTCTTGCGGTAGCATCGGTAGCTCGCTCACATTCCCTTCAGTGTCTTTGAACACTCCGTGGTAGATCTTTAGGTCGTTGCAGATCTTCTTGGATCCATGTGCTGGTGGGATTTAGTGTTCCTTCTGGTATGACGAAGGGCTCCACTTCTTCTAGGTAATCCTTAATGGTCATTCTTCTCTTCTTTGCCGGTGACTTCACGGACTGCCATAGATCCTGTTGCACTCAGTAGTCCGAAGATAGAGTTTTTTCCATATTAGCTGAGAAACTGAGTTTTAACTCTCCAAATGACTTGAGAATTGAAAATAAAGCTTAAAAGGTACTTGTGCAACTGTGCATGTGCTCACAGTGCAATTCTGGCCAAAATTTTTCATTTAGACATCCTACGCGTAGGATGTCTTTTTCATTAGATTAGTTGATACTTGACATGCTGGTAGTGCATGGCTTATAGAACATGGCTATGTGCTTGGATATGGATTTGGGTGCTTGGATATGGATTTGGATATCAAAAAGTGGATTTTTTTGGGCTGATTCAGGCTTTAGGTCACAAATTGGGTAGAAAGTCCATAACAGAAAGCAATTGATGTCCAAATGGGTTGAAAATTGGTATATGGGCTCATTGAACCATGGCATTGGCTCCCATGATGTCACTCTTTGCACAGAAGGTCTAAATTATGCTAGAGACATCCTACGCGTAGGATGTCTTTTTCATCAAAATGGCATGAGATTTGTTCTATGGGTAGTCCTTGGCCTATGGAACATGGCTATGCTTTTGGATTTGGATTTGGACAAGGATTGATGCTTGCAAGAGCCTGTGTAGTGTTATTGGGCTCAAAAAGTGTATCTTGAAGGTGTTGGGGGTCAAAATTGATTAGAATGGCTTCAAAATTGATATATGAGCTCTTGATGATGAGGTGATTGGATCTAGAATGGACAACCATCCTATGTAGGCCAAAAATGTGAAATAGACATCCTACGCGTAGGATGTCTACTTCACCAATTTTTGCTTATGAACACACAGATTGGTTGGTGATGTGTTGGTGAATGTGTTGTGCAAGTTTCATGAGATTTGGACAAGGATTTGGTAGGTCCATGGCCCATTTTTGCATCTATGCCCTAACTTTGCGTTTTTCATGCATATGAGGTCAATTTTGGTCCAAATGTGATGAAACTTGGTGGATAGCATGTAAAGGTCATTCAGAAAATGTGTGTGATGAAAAATGTTGGGATCTGTGCCCAAAAATGCCCTTGAGATATCCTACGCGTAGGATGTCTCCTGATGATTTTTTCATGGATTGTGCCCCTAGTGCCTGCCCTTGGTCCCACTGAGTCCCTTTTAAGCCTAATTTCAACAAAAAAGTCAAATGGATAGAAAGTAACTCCCCGTGTGGACTTCAGAGCCTTCGAGCCGTTTTCTATCTTTTGGAGTGCTTTTTGGCGACGATGAAATTTCTTGATGTTGGTATCCATAGCTTCCCGATCCCTTGGGGATCCTTGCCGTATGGTTTTTGTCGACTTTGGCTTTACCGGAGCTTCATTTGGCAATTTGTCACTCTAGAAGCACCCGTGGTTGCGTTTACATGTCTTCGATGATTTGTGGTGGTCTACCACCATAGGACTTGGTTGTTGATGGTCTAGGAAAGCCGCTAGTGAAGTTTGGTGGCAAACGAGCATGCGATTTGGCCGCGAGAGCAATTTGACGCTTTGTGTGTATGATGCCGTTTCTGAAGTTTAGTGCTGCTTCGGATCACTTTTTGGTTATGTGGGTCACATAGACTTGTCGAGCATGTCGAGATGCTCCTACCCATGAATTTTGGTAGCATTTGGGCGCCTTTTCGCCAATTTCCCATTTGGTGGCCTCTTGCGGGATTCTAAGAATTAGGGTTTTTTCCGATGGTTTTCTACTGCCTTTGGACATCCAAGACTGGTCTCCTATGCTAGGGTAAGCTACCGATGAAGTCTCATTGCTTTTGGGTTAGCCATTAGGTCGCCGCCTCTACTTGTAGATCTCTACCGCCCGCTTTGTGTGTGAACCCTACGCTAGTTTTCGCGACAAAACGACAAACATGCGCGAAAAGCTCAAGGTGGTGAGCCTACCTCTCATGTCTGAAGCCTGTCGGGTAGTTGTGCGCATCGTAGAAGCTGCTGGAAGGTCCGTTCGCTCTAGGTGGCAGAAGCTCTCTCCAAAAGGTCAATAGTGAAAATGAGCTAAAAATGAGGTGAAAATTTCTTATAATGGACGTCCCCGAACCACTTTTCATGAAATTTGACATGTGCTCCCAACTTCTTGCGAGATGCGGTTTAGGCTCAAAAATTTCTTGATTTGGACTCCATTTGCTCTGTTTACCAGAAATTTGGCATTTCGGTCAAAACCTAGCCAAAACACGCTTTACGCTCCAGTCTCATAATTGCACCCCCATTGTACCATAGATTTTTCTATAGTCACTGATCATCCCCATTTTTTTTTTCATTACGACAGTTTTTCACCTGCTTTTTGTATTTTTGAAGTTTTTTTGCCGAAATTTGCAAAATTAAAAGGAAAATAGCAAATCAAACCCAAAAAATCCCCAAAAATCATAATAAATCACAAACATCTCCACAAAACATTATATACACTCACATGCAATTTTTATGGCCGGATTTCTCCGTTTTATCAATATTTTGCCCGAAAAATGGCTATTTCTACTTATATACACACACACACACACCTAGGAGCTTGATTTGGCGTTTGGCCCCATATACCTATAGATACATGCTGTATAAGGGCACATGTACTTGGGTTAGTCCAGAAAAATTTGCAATCAAACAACAACCCTTAAAATAGTCGAAAATCATGCCCTTTTTTTTGCTCTTTCTGCTATTGGTTCCGCATTTGAGAATGCCTCCCCCCCTCCTAGCCAGAGTCCTCCCGGACGACAAGGTATCGCCTCAGAGTATGTGTCGTGCATAGGTTGAAAAAATTTGTGCTAATGCTTGGCCGATTAATGTGGCCCTAATTTATGCATACTCGGTCAATGCATGGAAAAATTAATGCTGTGCAAGAGAAGGGAATAAGCAAGATGCTTATTGGCATTCGCCGTCGAGGTTTCCTGTTCTCTTTGCAAGTAACAACTGTAACTCTATTGCTCTCTGTTTAATTGTCTTTTTTGCACAAGGCAATCGCTTTGCCGCTACTGTTGATATAGCCGTAGTTGTTTCTATGGAGCGGATTGGCTTGGCCGGAATGGCCGTGGACCATATTTCTTTTGCTGCCTACTGGTAGATTGTTTTTGCCGGTTTTTGTAGGTGTTTTGCTACTTCCTTGGTTGCCACTGTTTTGTTGCGGATTGGCATCCACATAAGTCGGTTGTCCTTTTTCAAATGCAGCTGTCTGCCTTCCGTTATTGCTTGTATTGAAGGGAGTTCCTTTTGCTTTGTTTTGGTATCCAAATGCGAATAACCTTTGGGTTATTGCTGAGCAGTTTCTTTGGGATCCATATCTGTTTTATGCCCTTGGTTTTTGGTTGAACTATCTGCTTCAGTTGCATTCATTCGTTGCATTGTTGTTTGTCTTCCATGTCATTCCTATCCTTCCGCATCTATACTTGTTTTCCTTGTTTTGGTAACCTAGCTCTTTGCCTTGCGGTCGGTGACTTCGTATGCATGTAGTTAGCATGGTTGGCTTTTACCTGTCTGTTGGTCTTGGGTATCATGTTGTTTTTTGGTGGCATTCGTGCTTTTGGCTCTTTTGCCAGTGATTGCAGTGCTGGCAGACAATTGATTATTCCGGTATTGCTGAGCAAAGGCTATCACTTGTTGTTCTTGTGCATGATGAATTTTGATTGCATTCGCATTCCAATCTATCTGCACATTGTACTCTTTTTGCCAAGGTTGTCCGAACATCATTGGGTGTTGTGTGCTTTCATCCTCCACCACATAGAATTTGTGTGGGTAAATATAGTTTTCAACGAGTGTGATGTACTACTTTCCAGCACTTGAGGAGTAGGATGAAGTTGACCTGTGGATTTGAGATGTTGGTATAATCTGTATGAGATCAAATTTTCTTGAGCTCCAGAATCAAGCAATGCCGTCGATTCAACTTGATTGCTACCCACTTTGACTGCAATTATTGGCTCCACTATGTCTTCATCCAACTTCGTTAGTCGAATGGAATTGATTTGCAATGGTGCTCCACTTTGTTGTTGTTGTTGTCGCAAAAGTCTTCGTTTTGCAATGCCTTCTTGTGCTTCTGCTTGAGCTTCGTCTCGTACTCTCTGTTTTTCCTTCATTCGTTGTTTTCCTTGATGGATTTGTTGGAGCATCTCCTGTGTGAGTGGTAAATGATATTTCTTTAGTCTCGACATCCACTAATCCAGTTCGACATTTCTTCACCTGCTAATGTAGCAAGCTTGACAGCTCCGCTTTGTGATATATCACTAATCACAAAGGGTCCCATCCCTCGCTTTGTAAGTTTCTGGCATGTTGCTTCAAAGTATAAAAAAGTACATAATCACCTGTTTTGAACTTTTTAGTACGCACATGCTTGTCAAAAAACTCTTTTTGTCTTCTTTTTTTAGCATAGATTGAAGCTACAGCTCTCAAGCGAAGTTCATCTAGCTTTTCAAGATCATCTATTCTTGAAGAGAGCTCATGCCCTGTCCATTCTAAGCGTTTCGCTACTCGTAGAGTTGGAATTAAAAACTCTATGGGTAGTATAGCATTTTGGCCAAACACCATGTTGTACGGTGTTGTTCCTATTGATGTTTTGTAAGCTACCCTGTATGCCCATAGTGTTGAGTTTAGTTGCTGATCCCAACTTGTTCTTGACTCTGACACTATTTTAGTAAGAACCGTGCATAGTGTTTTATTTGTGGCCTCAACTTGTCCATTTGCCTGTGGATGGTATGGAGAAGATTTCCTATGTATGACCATGAATTCCTCTAGCAAATATTCAATGACTTCATTAAGAAAATGTGTCCCACGATCACTACAATTTCTATTGGTAAACCGTATCGTACAAAAACATTCTCATACAAAAATTGTGCAGTAGTTCGTGCAACTGATTTTTGCGCTGCCTTGGATTCCATCCATTTTGTGAGATAGTCCATAGCCACAATGATATATTGGGTATGGGTGCGATATGCAGGGGGTGAGATAGGTCCCACAAAATCAATGCCCCATTTGCAAATGCTCGTGCTCCCATCATTGGCTGTAGTGGCATCTCATCTCTCTTTATCGGCACCTTGGTGCGCTGACATGCGTCACAACGCTTTACAACCTCTTCAGCATCCATGTACAATGTAGGCCACCATATACCTGCGGTTATGATAATTTTTGTTGTCTTATCGCCCGAAAAATGGCCTCCACTTATTCCGCTATGTGCATGTTCTAGAATCAGTAGGTATTCGCTTTCACTTGCACAGATTCTAAGTTGATTGTCCTTTCCTCGCTTATAGAGTTGGTTCCCAATTATCTGAAATTCGCGAGCTTCCAGCTCTATAGCCCTTTTTTGTGCTCTTGTGATGTTCTCAGGAAACGTCCCGGTGACTCCATGCAGGTGCAATGTTTACCTGAAATAATGTTGCGTGATCCACTGGTCGTTTGGCACTACATACAATACAATTGGTAACATAAGAATGTGTGTCCGCATACATAGTTGGCCAATAAACCCCTAACTGTTTCAGTCTCTCTGGTGTGTTTTCACTGTTGAACAATGAAATGCACAATCCTGGATATGTGCTTCTTCAAGGTAGCACTTGAATTCTTTCAGATTTATACATAATCGTAGGATTTGGTCCGCTCCTAGATGAACAGCCGTCTTGCTATCAACTGGAAGTTTTTTGTTTGTCGAATTGTTTGTTGTTTGGATCTGTACTCCGTATTATCAAACCTACTTCCAAAGGAAATAATGCTAACAATTTCCTGTGACCATTTGGGTATCATTTCAATATTGAAAAGATAAGCATCTGGTATGTCATTATCTACTCCTTCAGGAGCTTCCCCGTTGTGTATCCTTGAGAGATGATCCGCTCGTAGATGGGTTTTACCCTTTTTGACCACCACTGTGAAATCAAACTCTAGCAATATAATAAACTAGCGTTCAATTCTCCCTGTATTGCATGGTTTATTTACTAGATACGAAAGAGCTTGATGATCTGTAAAGAACACAAATTTGTTTGTGAGCAAATAATGCCAGAATTTCTTTACAGCATAAATCATTCCTAACCCTTCTCGTCCGGTGGTTGTGTAGTTCTTTTTCGCACTGTTTAACTGTCGACTTGCATGACAAACTGGAAAATCCAATGTTCCGTCTCCAGGTTGAGCCATAATACTTCCGATTGCATATGCAGAAGCATCAATGTGAACATGGAATATCTTTTCCCAATCCGGTGCTTTAAGTACAGGTGTTGATATAAGGTTTTCCTTCAACTTTTGGAATGAAGTTTCACACTCCTCCGTCCAATCGAAATTGACTAGCAAACGATACAGAGGTTGTGCGATGATCGCATACATGTATATGAATCTTCGATAATATCCGCAGTGTCCCATGAAGGATTGCACTTGTTTTGCATTAGTAGGCTTGGGTAGGTCTACTATGACTTTGACTTTGTCTAGGCCAGTGGTTATGCCATTTCTTGAGACAATGTGTCCTAAGATGCGGCCTTGCTTAACCATAAAGATACACTTTTCTGGGTTAAGACAGATTCGATATGTCCTGCATTTTTCAAAGACCTTTTGCAAATGTTCAATATGTTCCTCTCGTAGAAGAGAGTGTACACAAAGATCATCCATGTATATTTCTAATAATATTCTCAGGTATTCTTTGAGCGCGTGCGTCATTAACCTTTGGAAAGTAGCTGGGGCATTAGTTAAGCCAAACGGCATAACTCGATACGCATAAATTCCCCATTATGTGGCAAATGCTGTTTTGTGTTGATCCTCCCTTGCTATTGCCAGTTGGTTGTATCCTGAAAACCCATCCAGTAAGGAATAAGCCCGTTTTCCAACCACCCGCTCAAGTACATGTTCTGTGATTGGCAAGGGATAATTATCCCTTATGGTGGCTGCATTTACCTTTTTGAGGTTTACACACACTCTTGATTTTCCGTTCTTTTTGGGAACTACCACAATGGGTGACACCCAATCTGTATGTTCGATTTCATAGATGCATTCAACTTCCATCAGCTTATCAATCTCCTCTTTGATTCGTTTAGCAGATGTATCATTATATGTATAAGGACGTTGTTTGCTAGGTTTTGCATCCGATTTCAAAGGAATTGTATGTTGGCATATCGATGGATCAACTCCTTTGAGGTCTTTATAGGACCATGCAAACACATCTTTATATTTCTTGAGAAGTTGTGTTAATCGTTCTTCTTCTTCAGGCTCTAAATCGTTTGCTATATAGACCGGTTGAGGCTTTTCGCCTGGTTTCGTGAGGTCTACCCTTTTTGCATTTTCTGGCCTATCATAAGATTCTTGGTGGGTTCTTTCCCTGACTGGTGGTGTCATGATGATTTTTCTGTCCTGTATGGTAAATTTTCGATAGTGTGATGGTACATTCATGTCTCCCTTTTCTGACTTCCCTTTACCATCACTATCTTCTTCAGTAGTCCATATCTCACGTAAAGACCGTTTCAATTCTTGGTATTTCTGTTTACACTCCAATTTGGTCCACTCTTGGTCTTTTGTTGTTTCTTTTTTTGATTTTTGCGATTTTTGTGATTTTGTTTCTGTTTTAGCTTGTCTTTCCTGTTTTAATTCCTCTCGCATTCTTTCCCTTCGATCTTTTGAGAATCTTCCTGAGATTTGATCTTTTACACAATCCTCTGCTTTTACAAGCATCAAATAGTGAGTTTTACCTTTTATCCTGGGCATTAGGTTTTTTCTTGCTTTGTTTCCTGCTCGTTTCCTTTTATAGCGTTCTTGGCGTCTAGGGTGATGATTAGCAAAATCATAAAACTTGATATTCTCGGTTTTCCTCCCACGCTCACTTGAGGTGTTTGAACACTCATTATCTGCATCATCATTTACTTCCAGATGTTCAGAGGAGTTATAAAACTCTTCTTGTTCTAGTGGTTCTATCATCTCATCTTCTCCTGGTATAATGCTTACCATGTAGTAGGGTAGCACATCATAGCTATCCTTATCGTAAAATTTTGTTGTTGGACTATCTGTAATGGTACAGACATCCAATGTTGCTAGTATGTGTTCCCATTCTAGAGGTTCCAAGGCATCTTCAGGGAAAGGTTTCGAAATATACTCCTTGTCCTCTATCGCTATTTCTAAGACGCATTCTTCTCTTCTTAAGCTTCCACAATGTGAAGCTTTGCACATCCATAGCTCTTTTTGTTGCGCTAACTATGCTGGGAGTTCCGATCCTGCTATTATAGCTGAATCAAAATCTTCCATAGGTATTTGATTCACATCTTTGTAACTATGGTCTTTCAAGTGTATTTTAGTTGTGTTGTCTCGCCATGTCTGAGGTATATGTGGTCATAACCCCAATCCTGGACCATCTTCAATTGTCGCATGAATGGTCTTCCCATTATGATCTCATAATTGTTCTTTTTGTCGAAATCGACTATCACAAATGTATGCTCATACTCGATCCCGCATGAAGTGACAATCGCTTTTTCTAAGAGTCGTAGAGGCTTCTCCATGAACCCGTCTGCCAATTGCAATTTCATTCTGGTAGCTCTTAAAGCTGGTTTTTCCCATTTTTTCTAGATTTCCTTGGTGGCGATAGCAACTCCCGTTCCACTATCAAGAATAGCTTCAGAAACTACTCATTGGAATTCTACTGGTAGCGTAGTGTTTCCATCTTCTCCCTCGCAATACTCTCCAACCTTGTTTAATGGTACTGGCCTAGTGTTTAGTTGAGGCCTGTCCAACTCTGTGATCCCTTCTTGTAGCCTCAAGGTGGGGTCTTTCACTCCAAAATTTTCTAGGCATTTACCTACTGTGGCCCACATGTTTGGTCGTAACCTTAGGAGTTCTGCTAATGTGATTGTGCATGCCACCGGGGTGGACGATAACTCAATCAACCCTTGTGAATCCATTACTTTTTTAGAAGAAAGTCTTTGAGATGGGATTGCTCTCACTTCAGACTTGGCTTCATACTCTCCTAGGTAAGAGGGTAAAGTTCGCAGCGAGTTTGGTTGGCTATGCCCTGAACTAATTGATCCCTGGTCTCCCCCTTGTGAATGTATCTCAAAGTTCATTTGTGACCTTGCCTCAAATTCTTCAATAGGAGGTGAGATCACGTTCTTCTCTTTTCTCTTGCTATTCATGTGGTTACTCATCTTGTTAGCCTCGTTGGCCTCACGGATTTTCTTCCATAGATCATCTAGACCGTTACAGTCTTTACCCATTTCTGTCAATGTTTTAGGCTAGAACCCGTCACTTGCCTCATCTATTGTATTTGGCACTATGATAGGCTCTCATCTGGACTCATAGGCATTAGTGAGTCTTTCCTTCGTTTCTACTTGTTCCTCTAAAGTTGGTTGGATAGGGGTTGGATCTGGTGCCTCATGCAAATTTGCAGGTTTACCCAGCGGGTCTTCCATCAATGATTGAGCTGTTTCGATCATCTTTTTACACATTTCCAACTTATGTTGTTCTATTTCTGCATATGGATAAGTCATCCACCTTTGCTCCTGGGTTTGGTTCTTTTTGAGTCTGGCTTCATAAGCTTTTAGAAGCGCATCCAACTGCTCATTTACCTTGTATGCCAGTACAGATCCTCCTGATCCTGCACTTTTGGGCTCTGCTATTTCCTTGGGTGCTATGGTTGCCGTGGTGTGTGAACTTAAGCTAGCTAGATCCTCTAACTGCTCTAATCTATCCTTTGTATGCTCTAACTCCTCGGATAGAGTAGTTTTCTCTCGTTCTTTCCTGGCTTTCATACGCGCCTTTCTAGATTTCCAAGTGCTTCTCTGATTTTTCATTTCTGAACTTTGGGCATCGGTTTTTGGATCTTCAACTATGGGTTCGTTCGTCATTCTTTGAGCTTGGGCTCGTGTTACCGCCTGAATAGGTATGATTGTTTCATTTTTTGACCCTCCACTGGAAGGTACTGTTTCTAGCATGTTCAAGGTGGTTTTTGCTCCTTTGCTCAGGTTTTTAGGGCAATCGAGAATCAAATGAGTAACTCCACACTCGGTGCAATATGCGTTGACTCTAATGATTTCATCATGAGGACAGTCTCTTAGCCAATGGTCTCCACCACACTTGTAGCAGGGTCCCTTGGGTTGTTGAGGTGCTCCTTGAGCTCCTCTTTGTTGGTATGCATGTTTCTGTCCGCCCATGCCTCCGTTGGCTATGAACAACAATGTTCGTTCATCCAGGCTATATCTTCCTTCTCCTGCTGCCTGTGCAGCTGTTGGTGGTCCTGTGCTTCCTAGCACGCTCCATGGTTCTGGTGTCGAGGGTTCTTCCGGTGGATAATAGATAGAGTTTTCCACATATCCGTTGGGATCTTCATAATATGCATGCATAGGCACCAAAGCCTTATCCTCTGATTCGGTTATGGTTGGTCTGTATCTTATACCGACTGGTCGTAATACTTGTAGGGGTGGTTGTTTCCCCAACACCGGTTGTGGTCTTTCTACACCTACAGGTCCTTGTATGTTGCCTGCTTGATACCTAGGCATTGGTGGAACTTGAGGAGAAGCTACCGGAGCTTGGGGAGCGTAAGGTCTCTCTCTCACATATCCCTTGTTATAATAACATTCCTCTGTCCCATGGTTTGTCAATTTTTGTTCAATAGCACACCACTTGGGCTGTTTAGCCTGGGGTTTAGCATACAAGTTAATCTTTTTTAGCACTTCATCTACAAGCTGCTCTTGGTTTACAGCCACTTCTCCTTTCGGTGCTGTCTTAGGAGACTTGCTTCCACTTTGTTGTGAAGATGAATCGTCGTCAAGGTACTTGAACTCCCCCTCTTTGTAGACCGCACAACTGTCCACAAGGTAAAGAGCCTCCTTGGTCAACTCATTCAACGTCCTACTCCTCTTCATATGTAAGTCTTTCTGGAGATCCGCATTCCTTAGTCCTTGGATGAATATAAGTATAAGTCTAGACTGAGTTGGCAGTTCTTCCACAGGACAGAACTTAACATATCTTTCTAGTCTTAGGGCTGCCTTTCGTACAGATTCCCCATCTTTCTGTTTGAACTTATGGATTTGTGAGACGGTATTATGAGCTATCCCCCTTTGTGAGAATTCCTCGATAAACTCGTCAAACACTTCCTCCATAGACTCAAAGTCCCTACGCTCTACATAGTCAAACCAAGTGGCAGCGTCATCCTCTAGGGTTAGTCCAAACCCTGCAAATTGGGTAGGGAATTCTAACACCTCTTTGGCTCTAATTACATGCACAAAGGCTGCTAAATGGTCTCTTGGGTCTCTGTTTCATGTGTATTTCTTGTTTACCCATTTTTGCACTTGAGAAAGTTTAATTCTATGATGGTCTACAAACCTCATCATTGGATCTCCACGTCCTAATCGATATACCTCCTCAGGTCTTCTGTAGTAGGCTGGTTCCTCTTCCAGTGGTGCTGCTAAGCCATAATTTCTAACAGTTCTCGCCAGAGATGGTTCATCTCTTTGAACTCGTTCTAAGGGTGGTCCTCTAGGCTCTGTTGACCCTTGAGTCTTTGGATTATTCTCTCCTTGATACCTTGAATAGAGTGGTGGTTCTTGCAAATCCCTTAGCCCTCGTGCGGCTTGATAACCATCTCGATTTTGGTCTTGTTCCAATGTTGCACAGTGTCGAAGCCATGCCTGCAATGATGGCTGGTTTGCTGGTTGGTTTTGGTTGTTGAATGCCTGCGGTCGGTAGATTGTGAGGTAGCGTCATACTCTTCAGAAAATGGATTTGTTGACTTGGCTCTTGGCACTTCCTCAGGGGCATATGCTGATGCTCCTGGACTTGTTGCCCTTTCTACCTCCTCTGGGAGAATACGTTGGTATTGTCGCCCGTATCTATCAACAAAAATTATACCCTTCCCCATAGCAGTTTCATAAGAGAATAAGTAAAGAACCTTGTCTTTGCTCAATTCGTTTAAGTAAAGAACCTTGTCTTTGCTGCAAAATTAAGCGACTATACCCTCACTCTCATGCTTGTAGATTCCCACGTTCTCATTATAAGTTGAAACCCTGGTTGTTTTCTTATCATACATAAAAATAGCTCCGGGCCGATCAATATTTGGTGGCGGTTCTTGAGCTTCTGAAACCATTTTCCCTTTAGCCACATTATCTCCATATCTGTTGTAATCTTCAGGGTTACTGACTATCAGATAGTGGTTCCCTTTTTCGTCTCTAATCTATCTCCATCATCACAGACTCGAATTATCTCCAATCTCTGTGCTGGCCTCTCTTCGATACAAATGCACTTGCGTCCTCGATAGTCAGAGTAGACTAGGGCTCCCCTTGAGTTTGTTCCCTCTAAGAAGATCACAGTGAGCTTGGAATCATTGAAAGGATTCAGGGAGGTGCTTCCTCCTGGCATTGGTCCGTCATAGGTGAAACCTCCTGGCTGTTGACTACCCATCATGAAGAAAGATTTGTCTAACGAAGTGTCAGTATCACTACCTTCCTCAATAATCGGTGCTAGTGGATCTAGCCTTGCCTGAGTTACACTCTCCTCAGTGGACACTAAGCTACCTTGGTCACCTGTCACCTTCTGGTCTCTAAAAATGTATCTTCCTGATCTTAAATTCATCAAACTTATTAATGTAATTAATCACAAATCCAACCACTCACCTGGCAAAGGATCAGTCTCCGCACAACTTCTTGCTTTGTTGCTGAATATACCTGTACACAAGCGTTTAATTTTGGCAATCGAATCAAAGCATTTATCTGCTAGAGGTTATCTTAGTAATGATTGGTATAACTGGAGAGTTAATCTCAACCACTATTGTATTTTATACATTGCTGATGTTCTGGATTAGGTCTGCTAATCTAGAACTGTACTTCCCTCGGATGTTGCTCGATTTACGTGCAGAAGTCTGAATTTAGTCTTTGCTCCGTCAAATGTACAAACAAGGTCCAAATTCACTTTTGAAAGATGTTCTGGAATCCTTGAGACAAATGGAATCTCATTGTCTAAGCCCAGTCAAATTTTCTCTTCAGTTGGCCCCAATAGACATCCTACGCGTAGGATGTCTCCTGATTTGTTTTGCCTGGATTTTTGCACTATGGATTCCCCTTGATGTGCTGAGTCCACAGTTACTTTTTGATTTGGACACCTATAAGCTGGTCAATGAGTCAGAAATCTGTTCCGATAGCTTGTTGCTGATCTTGATCAGTCTAATCAACTCTAATGTGGACCAAAATTGACCAGGAGGATTGCCTTAGGCTATACAACACCTTGCTATGCCCAGTGTCGGTATCTGGCTTCAATTTCTTGCTTTAAACATCCTACGCGTAGGATGTCTTTTTCATCAGAATGGCTTCAAATTCAAAACACAGGCTTCCCTTGAGTTGCTGATCACTTCGGTATGCTCAAAATTTGGTTTGGAGTGCAAAATCACACAAAAGACATCCTACACGTAGGATGTCTTTTTGGCTTGTTTGACCCCAGACTTGACCCACAGCTTCCCTTTGATGTCAGCAACCTAGTGGTATGCTTAGATTTTGGTTTGGATTTCAAAAGTCCCCAATTTTAGCTGTTCTTGCCTTTTTTTAGTCAAAAGTGCTAAAGTCTGTTTTGAACCCAATTTTCTCACCTAAATGAGGTGAAACCCCTCTCAATCACTCAGTATAACATGCAAATCATGCTCATTCAACCATCATATGGTTTTGGTCTTAAAATAATGCTTTGGCACAATTTGGGTAGGATGTCTGGCAATTTCAGTCTACCTAGCCTTATCCTGTCAAGATATGGTCAAGTTTCCACTTTCCAGCTGAAATTAGGGTAAACCCCACCTTCTGAACACACTAGTCAACTAAAAATCCCAAAATTCCCACCAGATTAGCCTGTAGACATCCTACGCGTAGGATGTCTTTTGGCTTGAAATTAATTTTTTTTCCTGACAGAAATGCTCCTGATGCTCTATAGCTCTATAAGAAACACTCACAGTAACTTTTGGACTTCACTTCGGCTTTCAAACACACTTTTGCGTCTTTTACAACTTGTGATGACTTTACCAAGCAAGTATACATGCATGAAGTGCTCTAGATCCTGAATCATGATGTCTTACTTACTCTACTCCTACTCATCATGTGAAATGGTGTTTTGGTTGCTTTCTGGCCTCTTCGAACTCTCAAGATTTCCTCTCAGTGCTTCTACCACTCCAACACCTACTCAGGAACACAACTAATACCTAAAACTATCTTAGTCTACCTAAATCTACCTAAGTCGAAGGATCTAGGCCAGACACACGCTTCCTAGACTCCCTCTAAGACCTAGAGAGTCCTCCACCCTGTGATCCTATCTAAATGTAAAACGAGACTCTTGGCAAGACAAAAATCTCTATCCTCAAGGACTAGTCTCGGTCACCTACCTAAGGTTTTTGTCCCCGGCAGTGGCACCAATGTTGGACGGATACGCCGCGACGGACCTCAGCACAGCGAGAACGCACCTAACAAGATTTGTCAGCTAAGGATGAAGATCGACCCGTAGGTGCGTGGAAGCAAGCATAGGGTGTCAACCTACAGTCACCTCAAGAATCAACTATTGAAGACCCACTCGAGATCGAGGACCAAGAAGAGGTGCTGTAGCCCGAGTCCATTCTCCGACATGAAGACAAGGTACTAAGAGGCGGTAAAACTATCCGACGATATCTTATTAAGTTTAAGAATTATCCTTTTGAAGATGCTAGATGGATGCAAGGCATACAATTAAAGGATAACCTAAACCTTGTCAATGCTTACAATGCTTCCCTAGAGTAAGCAAATGTACAAATATTAAAAATGAACAAAGTTTTTGTCTTATAAGACTCTCTTTTTCTTTATTGTGCACAAAAATGAAGTAGTATGCATACTTAGATCAAGTTTGCAGAGACGACGTCTCTCAAACACCAAGTAGAGCTTGTCACTCTACTGTGGAAGATTGATAGGACTAATGTGCATACATGCTTGCGACAGCTTAGGCTCTCAAGAACCAAATGGACTAGTCATCCATTCTGGAACGATGTTGTAGGGTAACATAGGGATCCTCACCCACTAGAAAAAGGACTAATGAATATGCTTTATCTTCACTACCCCATAGTCGAGGACGACTATGATTTCAAGAGAGAGGTAATGTCATAAAAACTAATATCTAATTCTCCTAAATTATTTTCTCATGTTAAACTGAGCATTTGATATGGGGAAGTGCTAGGGGAGAAAAATCTAGAATATTGGTTAAGCTGCAGAAGACCCGCCACAGTAGGGATCCAAAGGAGGGAAAATAGGGACCAAAGGGGGGGCCATCTGCAAAAGAGAAATGTGCAATAATGGGCTTAAAAGACCCTAAGGTTCAGCCCATTAAGATTTCCAAAATGCTAAGGTTTCAAAATTCAAAGGTTGTGTCCAAAGGTCAAACATTAGGGAAATTGGATGCTTTGTGTGTGTCCCAAAAGTCTTCATGTATCTCTACATAGGAGGGGGTGAGCCCTAGTTGTAGGAGATGAGAGAGAAACTCACACACACACACACACAAGCTCCCTTTACACAAAAAGAATGAGGGACACATGTCAGCTCCCTAGCCCAGATGTTCACAAGGTGTACTCAAATTTTATTGGATGGCCTTGGAGGTGGACCAATGAGAATTAGACTAGAGTAAATATAGTTTAATCAATTTAAAAACACTTAATAAAAGAACCAATAAGAATTAAGCTCTCTAGAATACTATTGGATAGTCCTTCAAGGGGTCCAATGAGCATTCATCAGCCCAATGGCTTGCCTAATTCCTATTGGCCAGGAGGCAAAGGGGTCCAATGAGAGTTTAGCTGCATTTATTAATCACCTAAAGCTCTCACAAAAGGGGAAAGGGGGACACATGTCAGAAGGCTATCACTTATGCTGCTTACTTTCCATTGGCTGAGGCTCGGGAGGTCCAATAGGATGTGAGCATGAGCAAATAGCAGGAGGGGTCGACCAAGAGAGAGAGGGGGCTGAGTTTTCAAAGGCATTATTGACTCTCTATGTGTGAAGCAAGAAGACTCTCTCTCTCTCTCTCTCTCTCTCTCTCTCTCTCTCTCTCTCCTTCTCAAGCTTTAATGGAAAGCTTACCTCCTACTCCAAGCTTGTGAGAAGGGAGGCCTACACCAACAACTCTTGGCTTTGTGATGCAAATCCAACCAAGAGCCAAGCTTCGATGCATGCTCATCTCCTCTATCATGCTAATTATTAAGCTAAGCTATGCTAATAAGAGTGATTATGTGAGGAGATGTATATCTTTCTCATAAGAATACTCCTTCCTCTCAATCTACTCTCATACCCCGCTAGCTCTCACCATCTTCGAAGGTGTGTGAGGTCTTGGGTCTGAGACAGTGAGGGAATTGATGTTGTGTTTAATAAGTGTTGTGCTTAGTGCTTGAAGTTTCCATCTTCATAGCACTAGCTAGTATTGAATGAACAAAAAGAATTGCATTGTAAAATGTCTCTCTTAATGGGAGAAACCATAATACAAAGCCTTTTGGAGGGGGGACCAGCTCCATGAAAATCCGGTCCTCAACTTTTGTCAATTGCTTAATTTCTCTCTCTTTTGACCTATTGTTCATGCTATCTAACTAGGTGTTATACTTTTTGTTGCTCTCTCCACCCAAGCACTCTTGTTATTCTCATTAGGAATCTATTCTAATGAAATGCTCATTATGTTCATGGTATTTTCCGCTACACACAAGTTACTAGGCCATTAAATGTTACAATTCACTCCGTTGGGCACATTGCTTCTCAGTGCCCATGTGATGGTGGTAGCTACTACTGCATGTGGCGGTGTTGTATACTTTTGTGGCCGCTTGTTGCATACATGGAAGTATTGATTATATAACTTGCAGATCTTTGCTGACCTTGGATTCACTAGGTCTTCAAAAGTGGGGTTGGTTTTCTTGTGAGAGTACACCTCTATTGTATCTCTTCTTTCTCTCAATGAGCTGCCAACATTGTGTAGCCCCAAAGCATCCGCGATGATTTGAGGGGTGATGTTCAACTTGATCTTCTGGCCATCTAAAGCTATAACCACTGCCTTGCCATCCTATTGAATAGAGCTAGCTAGCTCATAAACTCTTTGAGTATCCACACCCGCTTGTTGTGCTGTGAAGAAGTTTGCAAATAATCTCTCTCTAGCTGGTTGAGGGTCTCTTTCTTATTGGCAGAGTCCATGATTTCTCGTGGATTCATGGGGATATCCACGCGTTTCCCTGTGGGTCTCTGAAAGTGCCTTGGTAAACTGTCAGTCCCTCATTCTCTAGTGTTCCTTCATCCACCCAAGCCTTTGCTATCTTCAATGTCTCATTGGGGATTGTGTAGGCTTTGATGCTGCAATTATGTCTTTCAAGGAGATTCTCTTCTTCTTTGTTGACGATCTGTTGGCTTCCATTGATCCTGCACACACTCCAAGTGAAAAAGTTAGCATTGTATACAAAATCTGGCATTTTCTTAATTTCTATCTATCCAAATGACTTCAAAATTGAAACATAAGATAATTAGGGCATAAGGGTGCTATGCATATGGTCAAAAGTGCATTTTTGGTGAAGATTTGTAATGTGAGACATCTTATGTGTATGATGTCTAAGTGCTTAGAGTGAAGTGATTTTTGATATATGCATAGCTCATAGCATGTACATCATAAATATATGCATGGATTTCAACTTGGATGCCATTTGGGCAAGATGGGACCATTGTAACTCCTTCCAGGCTTTGAATTTGTATTTTGGCTAAGTTTTGAGCAAGTTGTTAACCCTCACGAACACCATATCACCTTCGATAGATGCATATTATTTATTTGATTGAGTCATGGACCGGGCTTGTCGTTCCAATAGGTGTGTAGGTGATCACCGATGAGAGGTGCACCACTTATCTTATTTTTACAGTAGTTTTGCAGCGACCGACCACTGTGGGTGTCCATGTGTGAATGGGCCAAACTCTTATAAAAGGTCCATTTGACCTAAAAATACTCATTCTTTGAGGTGTAAGCTAAGAAGTACTCTTGCTCCATCTCTATCTCCTTCTCCTTTGTGTGCTCGCAGGTGTGTGTATGTGTGTGTGTGTGCTTGAGAGAGAGAGAGAGAGAGAGAGAGAGAGAGAGAGAGAGAGAGAGAGAGAGAGAGAGAGAGAGAGAGAGAGAGAGAGAGAGAGCATTGCGATGTCGAGGTAGTTGAGTGCGGTGTTGACGAAAGCTCCTTCTTCTTTGCAGCATAGGATCCTTCACGACGAAAGCATTGAGCGATGAGTGACACACCTCTACCCCTTTGAGCTTGCTAGGATCTTTTGGTTGTGTGTTTGCAGCCTTTCGAGCCTCGCACACAGTGCACATGCAAGTTCCCAGCTTCTGACACGTATGGCAAAGCGTACATTTTTGGCGTCGTTGCCGGGGAATGCCTTGCATTAAGCTTGAGGAGCACTTAGTGCTACCTCTGGAAGCCTTTCTTCCATCTTTTTTCTGTTATTTGCAGTGTTGTGTGAGAACTGTTAAGTGGCTGCAATGGACATATTAACAGGTTTTTGTTAGCTTCTGTTAGTGGCTATAAAGGGCAGATTAGCAGGTTTTTGTCAGCTTTTGTTAAGTGGCTGTAAGCTCTGTTAGTGCTGCATTATACTGTTTTTGTTAGTTTTGCAAGATCTGTAATGTGCAGGTGTTAGTAGATCTGTTAGTGAGTGTAGCTGACTGTCTGTAAGTGTGCAGTGTATTGTGTTTAACAGTGTGTGAGCAGAGGCAGTTAGCGTTAATTAGCTGTGTTAGTTGAAAAGAGGTTAGACAGATCTCGCAGAAGTTGTTGTGTGCGCGTGGGAGCTTGACTCCACACGGCCACATTATCCTCAACAAAAGTTTTTTTGAAAAAAATAAAGATAAATAATAATAATAAAAAAAACGATCGGGATATCTGGGACTAAAAAGAAAACTCAAAATAAAAAATAAAAAACCTTATCTTAAAAAGAAGGATCGGGATCATTCTCCAAAACCCAATGGATGGAGGTAGGGAGATGCCAATAGAGGTGGAACACTTAGATCCACAACCCAACCTAGATGAGAACTCTGTTGTAGAAATACCTGTTAACAAGTTGGGACAATACTTTGAAGGCGATGAATCCAATGCGACCATACCAATCACTACCAAGGGATTAATTGTGGAGGGAATCCTTAATGGTGGCACTGAGGTTAGCATTGTGACTAAAAATTGACGGGAAACTAAGGGAAGAACTCACCTCGGGACCACAAACATAGTGGTAATGATGGCCAATGGGACTATTCTTAAGCCTATTGGGACGCTAGAAGATCTCAAGATCAAGGTCTTTGGACACAAAATAAGGAATACCTTCATCGTTATAGATTTCTCCAAGCACACTATGTCATCTGAGAAGATCTTAGGACGTCCTTTCATAAGGGAAGCCAAAATGGTGCATGACTGGTCTAAAAACCATGTCTACTTGCAATTCCAAGATTCTTTCATTCGAGTCGATCTTGTGACTGGTTGAACACATCCTCTAGGCAACATATTTATAATTGATCAAGATCTAACACCATAGTTCACTCGGCCCCATTGCAGTATTGTTATGTATGTAAAATGGACACTGATGTTGGGAAAGATTCTCCTTATATGGATGTTCTACCTGGGATGATTGAGTCTAACAATGTGGATTGGGTCCACCTAGCAACAACCATAGACACTTGGGGAAATAGGGGGACGACCTAGGTAACAACTGAGGGGGATGAAATGCCACAACTCGTACCCTTAAATATGATAGGAGCAATGCATATAGCTTCTAATGATCTACAAGATGAAGACTTGAGTGACATTGGAACCAATAGAGTCTCACAAGACTATATCCCACATGATTTAGAATTAGAATCATCAATTGGAGTTGACTCTGAAGACGAAGAATTTGAGTTAAACCTTGGTGCAAATGTGGGGACAAACCTAGGGCCTAGTAGTACCCTAAATGACAATCTATCCAGGGGAGTAGAAGACACAAGTAGCGATTCATCTAGTGACTCTTCACTAGAGATCAACCGTACCAAAAATTAGACAAGAAGAGTAAGAGATATAAGAGGCGACGATATCAAGCAAATGTGCGTGCTAGAATAAATGAAAAGAAATCTACCGCAAAATGGCTTAATTATATAGGGGCATGTGATACTCATCGAAAGTTGGTAGATAACTGGGGTGAATACCTTCAAAGTGTTATGTGGTGTAGTCCACAACCCATTGACATCAGGCTACATAGAAGCCAAAGTTGAGCCATACCATAAGGAGGCAACAAAATCGGGAGTTAGCTCAACAACAAAAGGAAGCAGAAGAGAAATCACAGTCCATAGAACAACAAGACCCCACAGACTTACGCCCTGCACCTGAACATTTGAAATCCTACACCACAGAAGAACGTAAGGTTGAGTATACAAAGGCATAGAGAACACCTATGATGAAAGTAATGGAGTCTATGACGGTCCAGTGATAGTTAAGGAAATAGAGTTATCAGACCCAGGAGAAGAGTCCAAACCTGTTTTCATTGCCCAAGATCTGACAGAGACTGAGGAGTATGTACTTAAAGAACTTCTTAAGGAATTCAAGGATATATTTGCTTGGACATATCATGATATTAAAGGTATTCCACCTTCCATGGTGCAACACACAATCCCCATGAATAGCATGGCTAAACCAGTCCAGCAACGACCCTACCCAATGAATCCTACTAGTATGCAAAGATTTTTCAAGAAGAGATTGAAAAGCTTGTCAAATGCGGATTCATATACCCTATTGAGCACTCAGAATGGGTGTCTCCAATAGAGATTGTGTCGAAAAAGAATGGGAAACTCCTAGTGTGCGTGGATCTCAAGAAGGTCAATGCTACCACGAGGAGGGACCATTATCCCTTGCCATATTCAGAACATATGCTTGAAAGAGCCGCAAGAAAGGAAGCTTATAGATTTTTAGATGGGTGCTCTGGATACAATCCAATCACAATTTCACTAGAAGACCAAGCTAAAATGGCTTTTATAATCAAATTCGGAGTGTTCGCATTTCGTGTTATGGCTTTTGGCTTAACCAATGCTCGTGCTACCTTCCAAAGATTAATAAACACTGCTTTTAGAGAATATTTGAGGGAGTTTCACAAAGCTTTCTTAGATGACCTTTGTGTTTATTCTTCTTGGAAAGAACATCTTTCATGTTTATGAAAAAGTGTCTGAGAAGTGCACATTGTATCGAATCTCCTTAAACCCTTTCAAATGCCAATTTTGGGTTAAACATGGAGTCATTTTAGGGCATATAGTGTCCAAAAATGGGATTTCCACAGACGAGAGCAAAATTAAAGCCATTGCTGATTTTCTACCACCTACAAATTATAAAGGAGTTCAAAGGTTCATGGGCCATGTTGGTTATTACCGACGGTTTATTTTAAACTTTTTCGAGATAGCTCGTCCTTTGTACAAGCTTCTTATTGAGTTCCACTGGACCGTGGAGAATGACCATGCTTATGAGTCATTAAAAAGACCTTGACAAGTGCTCCCATTCTACGAGTGCCCGATTGGAAGTGGATCATCAAGCCTTGTTGTTTCTAGTAAATAAACCTTGTTCTGCGGGAAGAATTACACGATGGTTGTTAATTCTTCTTGAGTTTGATTTCACCGCCGCTGTGGTGAGACCTGGTAAAGAACATGTCATGGTGGATCATTTGTTTTGCATACCCAATGGTGAAACCCCTACTGGAGTCGACAATGAATTTCCCGATACTGCCCTATTCCTAGCCGAGACCATGCCTGAATGGAGTGATAAGATTGTGAACTTTCTAGTTAATGGTTTTTTACCCAAGGAGCTTCGTAAGGATATAGCTCAAAAACTGTTAAAAGAATGTGAACCTTATTCTCTCATTGCAGGAAAAATCTACAAGCTAGGGAAGAGAATATTCTTAGACGTTGTGCTCGTGAGGATGAGTATTTATACATACTGCAAGAAGCCCACATGGGTATAGTCGGAGGACATTTCTCAGGGGAACTAACTGCTAGAAAGGTGTTGCAATCAAGCTATTGGTGGCCTACCTTATTCAAGGATACATCACCTTTTGCAAAAGGATGTGATGAATGCCAACTTTACAAGATCACACATTGAAAGGATAAGATGCCCTTACATCCTGTTAAAGTGACTCAACCATTTGAAAAATGGGGTTTAGATTTTGTAGGCCCAATTAGTTCAACAGCTCATAACACTCAATCTCGATATATTATCATTGTCATTGACTATGTGACAAAGTGGGCGGAAGCCAGGGTGACACGCAAGACTTATGCAAGGTCAACTACCAAGTTTCTCTTTGAGAACATTATTACAAGATTTGATTGTCTCTTTGAGATTGTAATTGACAATGGTACTCATTTTATAAACGGAGTGATAAAGGAACTCACAACAAACCTCATGATAGCCCACCAAAATTCCACGCCTTATTATCCACAAGCAAATGGCCAAGCTGAGAGCACTAACAAGACCTTAATTTCTATCTTGACCAAAATAGTCAAAGCTCATTGCACAGATTGGGATTTGAAGTTATCAGTTCTATGGGCTTACCGTACTTCTTACAAAGTGGCTATTAATTGTACACCATTCAAAATGGTATATGGCCAAGAAGCAATTATGCCATGGGAGTTTGTAATTCCTAATCTGCACGTAGCTTCAAAAGAAGGTTGGGATGGTAACCCTTTAGTTGAGCGTTTATATATCCTTGAAAGGTTAGACGAAGAAAGAAAATTGGCTATGCAAAATACACTTGTGGAGAAAGATAGGAGGAAGAAATGGTTTGATCGTCATCTAAAGAACAAAGATATCAATGTTGGTGAAAAAGCCCTTATGTATAGAGTGTGCAATGAAAAGAAAAAGTTGAAATATGCAGAAAAAGGACCATATAGAGTATGTGGAAAAAGTTGAAATATGCTGAAAAAGGACCATATAGAGTATGTGAAATCACCCCACAAGGTACATTCGTGTGGAGACTCTTGATGGAGTTGAAACCATTGGATTCCTCAATGGGAGCCAAAAATATTATGATACTTTAAGCCAAGAGGAGCTACGTGCCATCCATAAAAAAAAGGTAGCCAAAGCATAGGCAGAGTTGAAGAAGATACAAGCTCAAGCTGAGGCTAAGGAGCGACAACAATGCATAAGATGCCAACGAGAGGCCAACCTTGGAGTTACACATACATTCCACATTGAAACGGAGGATGATTGGTTGGACTCTGATACACCTCTACGGTACCCTATTGAACTAAATAGCACCTATGGAAAAGTGCTATATAACTCCTTGCTAGTGGCACGGGTGCTAAATATAATCTCTTGTCATCATGTGGAGTGTGGTGTCAGTTGAGAAAGCCATCTCTATTTGAAAGTACTATCCAAGTCAAGGGTGTCAACAAGAAAAAAACTGTGGGTTTTGGTATCTGGCACACTTCTGTCAGTTATGAGAACGGGGTTATATCTCAAGACTTTTTGGTCATGCCTGTTGGAACTATGGAAGGTCATATAAACCTAGGATGCATGTGGATGATAGCGACCAAATGCACTATTGATTGGGGGACAGGGAGTGTCACAATGAAAAAACAACCTCTTAGCCCTGTCACTCAAGCCATAGTCCCTAAGATATTACCTCCTAAAGAAATAAAACAAGAAACCGTGCATGTCCAGGAGGTTGAACCATATGTCCCTATAGCCCAACTCCCTAGAGCTTCAACTTCTGCAGTTGAAACAAAGCTTGAGACGCACAAGACCCATTGCAAAATAACTAAGAAAACATGCAAGTGGGTCCCTAAAGCTTCTTTAGTGATCGTGGCTAATGCTGAAAAACAGGAGCCTTGTAAGAAACGCTGACTCGCTCCCAGAAATGTAAGAAAACATGGCATTAGATTTTTAAACGTCTATTGGAAGTCCAAGGATACTATCAAGGAAATGATCAAATCTGGGTGCCAAAACATAAATTGTGTTCTTACCTGTCACCGGATCCATGTGAGCCAAATCCTGTGACAATAAAGCCGATTGAAGATCGTGGGGAAGGAAAGATCACAGAACACTTTACACTTGATCCGGAGCTAGTTGAGGTACCCAAGCGAGAGAGACTTATTTCGCTCAGCTCAACCATAAAAAAAACGAATGAAGCTTTTGCTCTTCATGTGGTTCATATACAAAAATAGAAGCTTTCACATGACCTCCACCTACCATTGTACATATCCATACAAACAAGAAAGAGTTTTCACCTCTCGTTGTAAGTTCACCACCTACAACAACTTTTCAAATAAAATCATGGGAGAGTAGCTTACCACCCTTGCAACTAGATGAAATGCATAGGGTGGTAAAAAAATATTGGTCAAAGTCTTTACCCAAGAAAACTTGGAACAATTGGTTTCAAAAGGTGACGACATCATTCCAAAAGGTATGATCTACCCAAGGAAGGGGTGAGTGTTTGTTGCTGACATCCATCATTCACTTGCTCCGCTCTTAACCTTTCTCCCTGACCTCTCAATCTCCAATCTGAGGGAATGTGTATATAAAGCCTTATACTCACAAAAACCAAAATAAAATAGTAAAAGAGCAACAACCACCAAACAAATATCTGAAAACTTACAAGTTCTATATATGACATAAAATCATAAAAACACATTATGCACAAGGACACGAGCTTTTGACACGACCCTTATAATATTTTCACTCTAACCATCATCTATCAGTGTGTACAGATATGGCTAGTATGCTAGAGTCATCCACTCCTACCTTGGGTCAGAGGTACCCTCTTTACTTTTCTCAAGTGTTTCACATAGTCTACCCGATGCTTGCATGTGAATGGGATTTGGTAGGTACGCTAGCATGTGAGAGGAATTTCAACGAGTTAGAATGGCTGATACGTCTCTTGACCACGACTGATCCATACTTAGTAGAGAGCGTCTCTCCCATTGCACAAGCCTACTCTTTTGACCAAGATGACTATAGACGTCTAGTGACCTTCTTAGTAAACCTTTGTGCCTCTAATGATAAAGAATATTTACATGATTACACGTATGGCACGTATGGTCTCACGGATGATGACTTTGTTTTTCTTGACGATGACGAGGATAAGGGTTTAGCCTTAGGGTTACCTCCCAATCTCTACAATATCATGTTTCCTTGATTCTCTAGAAGGGGGGGGGGGGGGGGGGGGAACAATTAGGTTAGGGTTCCTTATGTTGTTTGATTGTGTTCAATAAGGGTTGGTGCCCTCTTCCCATTGATGTGCATTCTTTGTGTTTTCTAGTGTGTACAGGAGTGTGTTGCTATTGTTAGGATTTTAAAATTTATAAAATTTTTCTCTCACCCTTCGAATCAAGCATGATCATCAACACGAACAGGTGTTTCTTGTCCATTAGCATTGCCTCTTGTCTTCTTTTTTTTGCATCTATGCTTGTTTACTTTAAATGTGATTGGTAGCACAATATTTAGCACATTTGCTTAGATTAAACTTTAGATGGTATATAATTTTTTTGTCATAATCCCTTGTGTAGGTTAAAGAATCAAGCAATCTTACTAAGCTAATTTGATCAAGTTAGGCGTTAGAGATCTTCTCTTAATACCATGGGCCCATGCCTTCCTAATAATCAATGGTTACTTTAGGCTCTTAATCCGATTTAGGCAGCATTGTGTGCAATGTACTAGGGGTTTCTAGTGGTCTTAGTCCCTATTAACCTTTAGCTTAAGTATTGTAAAGGGAGTTTACTAGTGTGATGAGATTGGGGAGGATAGCAATGTCATATGACCCCCAAAAAATTGCAAAATTAAATGCTGAAAACAAACAAATAAAATAAATCAAAAGTGCCACAATGTAAAATCTTAATTTGGTACTTCATTCACATGTATTGCCTATGGTACTAGAGCCCTAGAGGTTCCTAGTGTGGATGCTTTTCCTAAGAAAGCAAAAAACCCAAGGCATACAAAATAAACACACACATAAAAATTGAATCAATGTGAAAAGACTTTGGGAGGTCAAAGAAAAGGAAATAAGTCACGTGATGGTTTCATGAGCAATTCCTTTTATTGTAGCTTAACTACAAAGTCTTCTAGGTATAGCCTCTAGTCACCTCGGTCATGAAATACTTGGCTCTCGCGATTAGACAGTTTAATTGATGAGAGAAAATTGAGAAGCTTGCCCATGGTATTAATAGTTGATCTCTAGTGTCTTTCGACTGTTAAATTAGCGACCTCAAACTTGTTTAGTTTTTTGACCTTTAAAATCGTTTATGCGTTTGATTATATTTCAGTTTAATGTTTACTAATGAGAGTAAATTGTTTAATATTTTGCTACCAATCAATTTGTGTGCCTACGACTGCATATGTTTTTTAAATTGTATCTGATAATGCAGTTATTGTGCCAATTTTGGTTGATTTTGCAGTGATTGAAGAAGGCTAAGGACATTCAAACTCGGATGATCTTCCACCTCGACGAATGGGCTTCATCTCAATAGATTTCGAAGATGGAATCTACATTAGGAAGGGGCACATGCTAACCCTCACGGACACCCTATCATCTTCGACGGATGCATATTATTTATTTGATTGAGTTACGGACCGGGGTTGCCGGTCCAATAGATGTGTAGGTGATTGTCGATGAGAGGTGCATCACTTATCTTATTTTTATAGTAGTTTTGCAACGACCGGCCACTGTGGACACCCATGTGTGAATGGGCCAAACTCTTACAAAAGGTCCATTTGACCTAAAAATCCTCATTCTCTAAGGTGTAAGCTAAGATATGCTCTTGCTCCATCTCTATCTCCTTCTCCTTTGTGTGCTCACTTGTGTGTGTGTGTGTGTGTGTGTGTGTGAGAGAGAGAGAGAGAGAGAGAGAGAGAGAGAGAGAGAGAGAGAGAGAGAGAGAGAGAGAGAGAGAGAATGTGTGTGTGATCGAGCATTGTGGTGGCATCAACGGTGACAAGGCGGCATCGATGTTGGCTTCTTCTTCTTTGCAGCACAAGATCCTTCACAACGAAAGCATTGAGCGGTTAGTGACACATCCCTGTCCCTTTCAGCTTGCTAGGCTCTTCTAGTTGTGTGTTTGAAGCCTTTCAAGGCTTGCACACAATGCACAAGCAAGTTCGCAGCTTCCACACATACGGCAAAGCGTACATACTACCTTCTTGCTAGTAAGTTTGTTTTCTATGTTGATCATCAAGCATTGTTGTATCTAGTAAATAAACCTTGTTCCACGGGAGAATTACACAATGGTCATTGATTCTTCTTGAGTTGAATTTTTTTGTTGTGTGGTGAGACTTGGTAAAAGACATATCATCGCACATCATTTGTCTCGCATACCCAATGGTGAAGCCCCTACTGGAGTCGATGATGAATTCCCTGATAAGGTATTTCAAATTCACGTGATCATGTGTTCTTTTTTTTTTGTAATAACACTGTTAATTAACAAATTGTCAATTCACAAGTCTTCACATTCACAAATATTGGCATGGTGACTTGAGGAAGACCGGGAGGCTCGATGAGATTTTCCCGCCGAAATATCTACTTTGCCCGCGGCCCCGGCGGGATACCTCAGATAACCGAAGGGTTGCGACCCCTACAGTCCCGCTTCGTAGCCCGAGCGGGCTGCCAGGGTACCTATAAATAGGGCCCCTAGGGGCCCCATTCTCCTCACAATTTTATCCTCTGAGTTTTTATTTGCATAGGTGTCCTCACAAGGAACAAGGTGTCCTCACAAGGAACAAGGAAAACTACGGTATAAGTTTTAGTTAACTTTTGTACGCTCTTTTACTATTTTGTTTTATACTAATATACTTTTTTTTAATAACTGTTCTTTGTAGTTTTAAAAGTAGGCTGACCTTGCTTTTCACATCGGCATCGGTCTTAATATTGGACCGGAAGTGTTGTTGTGAAACGCTAGACTAGCTAGCACTGTTTTATAATGTGTCGATTGTGTTCACTTTCGCATTAGTTTTATTTTGGACTGGAAGTCTTGTTGTTGAACATAGTTGGTTACGTTCAATTTATAGGTAGTTCTATTAACCTTGTTTTTTTTTGCATTAGTGCTGTTATTGGACTGGGAGTGTCGTTGTACAAGCTAATAGATTGCTTTATGTGTTTCATTAGTGATGTACGTGCTGATAGGCTAGTTCAATGTTTCTTTCGGCATTAGCCCTACTACTGGACTAGAGGTGTCGTTAGATTCATTGAATGATGCCTTTGATTTTTAGGCTAGTTTGGTGTTTCTTTCGGCATCAGCTCTACCATTGGGCTGGAGGTGTTGTTAGATTCATCGAATGTTGTCTTGCTTTTTAGGATAATTTTGGTGTTGCTACCAGTATCAACCTTATCATTGGCTTCGAGGTGTCGTTAGTTGCATTGAATGATTGCCCTTGCTTTTAGGCTAGTTTGGTGTTTATTTCAGCATCAGCTCTACCATTAGGCTGGAGGTGTCGTTAGTTTCATTAAACGATGCCCTGCTTTTTAGGCTTAGTTCGGTGTTATTATCGATATCAACTTTACTATTGGGTTGGAGGTGTTGTTAGTTGCATTGAATGATGCCCTGTCTTGTTGGGTTAGTTCAGTGTTGGTCTCACCATCAACCCTACTACTGGGATGTAGGTGTCGTCACTCTCATTGAATGATTGCCTACTCTTTAAACTAGTGTTGTTGTTAATTTCAACGCATGATGCATATATTTGTTATAAAATTTAAAGTTATGCTGTCTTTAGAAATCATAAAATATGTGTTGATTGTAGCAAACATGGATCCTGTGGAAATGAATAAGTTAAAAACCAAGGGAAGTACTTCTCATATCTATATAGGGTAGAGGAGCTAGTAAAAATACATGTACCAATTCAGGAACCAGTCGACCCCCATCTTTTAACACTTTTAGTGACCAATAAAGAATCGTGATTACACGAGAGATTGTGTGGCTAGCATAGTTGGATGAGTTCCACGCCGTCGGATCCTGCGTTCAAGCCTTGCTGTCGTGTTTTCCCTAATATGGCCCCCGATAGTCTTCCCTTTCACACCAACTTTTTGTACACGCAATTTTTTGTTTGCAGTCGATCTTCGTCGTCCGACCCGAGAACGCGATGGCGCCACTACTGAAGATGCCTGGTGCGCAGGCCGTTTGAATGCCGTCCTCCACTCCAGATTTGATTCTGCAGATCGCTGGGAATTGGTCGCTCATCTTGGGCGTCTCTAAACTGGCTCCTCTACCCTACTGGAATGAAGCTTCATTCATATAAACATTGTACAAAGATGATTCTAAGACTGAGTTATTTTGGTACTTATCATTCCTTCTCTGTCAAGCTAGCTATCTTTTGAATGTAAAAAGTTCAATCATGTCTTATTATTGCGATTATTTACTTTCTTGCCAAAATGGGGGAAATCTGCAACTTTGACCTTATGGGACCAAAGCACATGATGTTCCAAGCCCACTGACCAAGTTTGAGCAAATTTGGATCTCAAAATCTCAATATCCCTTTATATCTACTGTTTTAGAGACAAAAAGCCTAAATCTGGTTTCCACCCAGTGCACTCAAATGAGCCGACATTTCACTTAGAGCACTTAATTGCTATATATTTTAAGCCTATCATATCAAAAATGCAAAAACTTGGAAAAAATCTCCAGTTGTAAATAATCGTGATTATTTACTTTGTTGCAAAAATTTGCTTGAACTATACGATTTTGATCTACATGTTTTTATGCATCTATGCATGCTCTAGAATTGATTTGAAGCAAATTGGACTCAATTTCATCAGTTCAGACTCAAGGGCATTTTGCGAAATTTTCTAACTTTGGCACTGTATTCACTTAACAGGAGCAATGCAAGCTGCGGAGAAGGCCAAGAAAAGGGTGTCCCAAAAAGAGAAGCTGCAAGAGCTGCCACCCTACCAACTAGACCCAAGTTCAGTAAAGACGGCCAAGGCCACATACTTGTTCAGAGAACAGCTTGAGAGAAACAGTACAATAATTTTCACTGGTAGATTTAAAAGTGAAGAAGGACACCAAGTAGAGCTACAACTGCTACCGAAAGAGATCTATGATGTCGCTGCAAACCTAGACACAAAAAGAAGCTAACAGAAGGCTGGGCCTCAGGGATTTCTACAACCAAGAGCCATGTGGCATTGATTTCCAGAAAGCCTATGAGTTGTTATCTACAATTAAAGAGGATGGATCATCACAAATTATTGACCAACAAGGGAAAAAAGTAGAAGTGGTTATCACAAAGGAAATTGTGGCTGAGGCATTGAAGTTGCATATTGAAGGGATGACAATGAGGGCCCGGGACAGAAAGATAGCAGGCACCTTCACTAAAGACAATGCTGCTGCAACCTTTGCCGACCTCATCCAAAGGCAAGTGGAAGAACCAACACGTCTGTACCACCATCACTTCCACTTTCTAGAAAAGAGACCACCAAGGTATACCACACCAAATCATGCAGTTGCGACTACCTTCACCCAAGTGTTGAAGTTGACAACCAATCAATCGATTGATCATGCGCAATATGTGCTGACAACGCTAAAGGGAACCAAAAAAGAAGGTAAAATCACGTATCTGGGTGCACCTGAAGTATTGACAAGAATAGCATACCATGCTATTGGCTGGGAGAACTTCTCACCAAATTAACAGATGCATGCAAGACCAAAGACCAACAGCTGACAGAGGTAAGCAATAAACTCTTAACCAAGACTCTGTTAGTACAGAAGATCCAAGTGCATCTCGATGTAGCAAATGCATCTTTGCAATACTCAGAGAAAAGGATCAATGATCAAGCAACATTTTTGCGACAAATAATAGAAAATCCTGCTGTTGCTTCCATAAAAGGTACATATGAAGTATATAAAGCTTTGGAAAAGAAAAACAAGGATCTCAAACTCGAGCTAAAGCTAGAGCAATCCCAAAGAAGAGACCTTGCACTAATGCGGGTACAAAGAGAAGAACAACGGCTCAAGGAGATAACAGAGCTAAGAGAGTCAATTAACTACAAGAGGGATAGCCAGAGACACAAGAAAAAGTTGGTACCTCAGAGCAACCAAATGTTGAAATTCCATCAGTCTCTGTTGCTGAGATGGAAACATAGTCGACAAAAGATCTAGGAGGAGAAGAAGCCTTTCAAGTCCCACTCATAGATGCTGAGCAAGTACCCATGGTCCCGATTTCCAAAGCTAAGGAAGATGCACTCAATGAGCAAGTTACCCAGGAGACAGATGAACAATGGAAAGCAGCAATGGATGGGGAGCTGAGAGTTCTCCATTTAGTTAATGTCACTCAACTCACTCCCAACCAAATCAATGCACAATGGCATCAACAATCATTGCCATACCCTTTGATGAAGGTAGAGCTACAGGTCAAAGAAAGACTATATAAAGATATGCAGGCAAGAAGGCATAGAGGATGTCCACCCCAAGTGAAGAAAGAGCTGGTTAAATAAGAATCCCAGATATTTGATTTTGTTCACAAGAGCACCTGCTGTCCTTCAAAAAGACCCAACTTTTTGTCATGTATCGAGGGTAAGGACATGGCAAGCACATGAAGCATTGAATAAGAAACAACCTACATGGCTGAACTATCCACGATTGCAAGCTCCAGAGCAGGGACCGGCAACAGAAGAATACATGGTGAAAACCCTCACGGGCACCATGACATTCTTCAAGAGCCTTCCTGACCTCTCATGTGCTATGCTATACAAGATCTGCCGAATGTTGCTCACATGTATTGAAGCCTTTCACGAGCCAGAGCAAGCAGGGGCACCATGGATGTCATTCCTCAAAGGCAATAAATGCCTCTCCTACGACGTAAGTGGCCAGCCGTTCGAAGAAGTCCTTTATGGCTTCTACGTCCGATGCATGTTTTTGCCTTCAAGCAATATGTTGGCGTTTGAGAAAGCATTTTATACGGGGTTCTTCACTTGGGGAACGAAGATATTTGGGCCAGTGATAAGAAACCTAACCTCCAAATTTGTTGGCTACTTTGCCTTTGAGCTTCAAAACAGAGTTACCATGCAGTTCTTGCAGGTCCCTGTTGCAGGTCCCTCACAAAGAGAGAAGAGTGAGATATGAGAAAGCACTCCATGCGCTTAAAGACCACCTCGCTAGCCGTCAACCTGAAGATTACTTCAGTCCATGAAGCTGTGTCGAGGGATGACACAGCTTCATGACACAGTTGAGGACGGGGGAAATGTTAGCAACAAGCTAACTCGAATACCATTTTTTGGAGATTTTATTGTAAAAACATTTATAATTTTGATGAATCGAGAATATTGTAACTCCTACCTTTTAGATAAACATTGTAATTGATGAGCCGGGGCTACAAGCTTCTAGATTGTATCAACCTGTCTTTAGTTACAGCTCCCAGATTATTAGTTTTGACCACCAAAAACCTTGCCTAAGGTATAAAAGCCAATTTTTGTAAGTTTTCAAGACGTTTTAGATAATGAAACACAGCGTGAGCTAACGGTGCTCACTTATCTCCTTCTCGTGCTTCCTACTCCCTCCCCGATTGTCACATTATAGTCACGTCTGATGTTGCGTTGGAACCGCAGGTAAGAGCTCTACGCATTGACATAAGCATTTCACGGTATTTCGTAGCTTTTGGCATCGCCGACCTGCGGCCTAATCTCATTCATAAGTATGAATTTAAGCTTCAAAATCAAAAACTAAGTATAGGCGGGGTATTGGGGCATCATGGCTAAGCATTTAGATGCATTTTGGGTCGAAAACGACTAGGTCAAAAATCCACTGCTGTTAATAATTGCGATTTTTGTACTTGAGCTAAAGTGATATTTGAGACTATAAGCATGTCTGCTTAGGTCTTATAAACATGCCCTAGAAGTTTCGTAACGTTTGGATGTCGTTTGATGCTGTAACGGATGTGATTTGTTTATCGATGAGCGATTGGCTTTTGGTGATTTCAGCCATTTCAGTGTAGCTTGAGTTAGATGCGAGTTATTTGTTGTTTTCCAAGAGATTGACAACCTCTTGTAGCCTCTATGCACTAGTCGAGTTATCTTCGTCCCATGGATTGACAATTATATTTGTGGTTCTCGCTATGTCTACAATAAGATAGGAGTGAGGTTAGACACCCGTCCCGCAACTAATTCGGGCGTCAACAAATCACGTGGCATTAAAATGTATGTTTAATATAAAAGTGGTTAGTTTCATAAAATTTATTGGTTTTCCACCCAACGCCTGTCATTTTGTCACCTTGTCGTCGCCAACCATCGTCGGAATCGATCTTTTGTACTAGAAGCATAATATGATTGTGATCGCCTCACGCTAACCACTTTCTCTATTCTGTATTTCAACCTTCTTTGCACTCTAGTCTTATTCCTTTCTCTCCCCACAAAAACTCTGTAGAACCAATTGAACATTTCGTATAGGGCATTTCTCTTTTTCCTCCCACCTCGATGCCGTGTATTTTTAAAATATATTGCTTTTGCTTGATAGTGTGAGCGCTCCATTCCTTGGCTACTCCAGATGCCCAATGAACCAAATGTGTCGAGAAAACATGAGCTATGAGAAAAAAGAATGTACTATAAAAATATAAAACTTTAGTTCAAACGCTAATGTTTTTTTACTGCAAAGACAAAGTGTTCAACCCACCATGTAATGTGTTATGTGTGTCTCCCCTAGGCATCCACCATTTGCATTGTGAAACTATTGATTACAAACTTTAAGGTGGACATCTCAGTAGAAATTACCTTTGCCTTTTCAAGAAAATGAAAAATATAATCTATACGCTGCCACACACGAGCACACTTAATTCTTAGGGCTGCTTCGTTACCTCTGTTTAGGTGGTCATGTCACACACCTTTTTCCACAATTAAAACTCATTGGGACTTTGGGAGTCAGAATAGTCTGAAAGCATATGCTTAGCTTTACTACCACCCATACATATTTTATTAGGACAATCCTGTGTACTTCCATTTATAACTCTACTGCACCCCCATGTAGGCCAACACTTGATAGAATAGATTTGAGTTCTCTGATACACTCTTCCCTTCTTTCTACAGGCTCCATATTCCAAGCATAATTAATATGGAGCAGCAAACTGTCAAGAATTCCTATACGGGCATGAAGAGTGCACACAGGCACATTTATCAGAGGAATCGGTAGAATAGGATCCCAATTTGGATCGTCCATGTCTCGATTAGGGAGTACACTCTGGTTACAATTGAGGGTGCCTTGAAACCATTGTTGTAGTGCTTTATCCATTGTTTGTGTAGTGGTCACACCTTTCGCAGAGTTGACTGAAGATTTTCCACCCTTACCCTTACTTACCCTTACCTTTCGCAGAGTTGACTGTAGCATTGCCACCCTTACCCTTACCCTTGCCCTTAGTTCCTAATGAGACTTACTGTGCCAGCAATAAATGCATGGAAAGAGGGTTATTGCACCTTGCTTGCATCCTAACATACATTTGAGAGTTTTCAAGTCTCTTGCCAAATGCCACTCCATTTGGAACATACCCAGACCTCAAACCTACAATCGTTATTCTTCTTATTGTTTCCAAATGACATTGGTGTAGCCAAAGTTAGTCCTCACTAGAAAGTGTGCAATGCCAAGAAAAGGCTACAGGCAGGTGCATTGCAGAATGCTAGAGCAGGTATGGAGTCCCTGGGCGGACTGGTGGTAGTGGGAATGTATGTTTAAGGCAGTTTTTTTAAGCCCAAAATGCTCAAGATAGGTCTAGATGGGATAGTAGGTGAAGATGCCCAAAGTGTGGAGTCAGTGCTCTTGAATGTAGTGCTCGATGTGCTCTAGAATCCGGTCCAGATGGCTCATCAAACGGAGCCTCGGTGTGCAAGATAATGAAGCTCAAAGTTAGAAGGTTTAGCAGATCCCCGATGGAGAGGACGCTTGAGGACAGATGGCCCAGGAAAATGTCAGCAGCAGATAGATGTGTAGAGCTCAAATTATGGAGCATACCCGATTTCTAATCAGAGCTCTGGATAGCAAGTTATGGCTAGTTGAAGATATGGGCCAAGTCGATTTCATGGGGAATCGTGCCATCTGCCATTTTTTTTTTGTCTTTGACAAGGCTCTGCAAGGTGGAGGACATCATGTGAAGATAGCACAACTCAACGGTTCGTCAATTGGATGCTCGGTCAGTGAGATATGGCGAGTCGAAATTGGCGACATATGCTAGAGAGAAGGATGCAGATAATTTTCTCGGTTTTTGGCGGCCTCGGATAGAAAGCTCAGAGGGATTAGAAGGCGGTGAGATTTTCACGGCACGAGACCGACACGATGGGAATCCGGCACGGCTTCACGGTGTGGCCATCGACTATGGAAGCAACAAATGGCAAGGCATCCAGTGCAAGCAAAAGAAAGGGCTTTCCTTTTGTTAAGGAATTTTTGGGAAGCTTGGAAGGCTCCAAAGGGCGAGCCCCCCACAGGCTACCACGTGGTGGGATTAGGTCCCATATGCAAGGGAGAGGGACCGCCTCGCTGAGTACAAGGCTTGGAGCATGTACACAATCGGGCATCAAATGAGGGGGCGACCTCTCTCGCTACGTAGCAATGGAGGGCATGATAGGGTGCTACGTTGGTGGTGCTAAGTAGCACGCAGGGCAACGAGGGGCGGGTTTTGGTGGCGACAGAGCCAGCTGGTGGTAATACAGTGCGCCCGTGTGAGCGATTTGATGAAGTGTCATGGCACTCGATATGGGTCGATTCCCGCGCCCTCAAGGGGCCCCCCATTTTGAGATGGAGTTGAAGCCCCCCCCCCCCCACTAGCGATATCGCTAGTGGTAGGGTAAGGCAGTCCCATGGGGGAATGAGAGAGAGAGAGAGAGAGAGAGAGAGAGAGAGAGAGAGAGAGAGAGAGAGAGAGAGAGAGAGAGAGAGAGAGAGAGAGAGAGAGAGAGAGAGAGAGAGAGAGAGAGAGAGAGAGGCCCGGGCAGAGCAACAAGGCCCGAGCCGGGGGTCAAATGCAAGAGGAGTTGTCCCATGAAATGAGGGAGAGAGAGAGTTCAAGGGCCACCCAAGGGGGCCTCCATGTGTGCAAAGGGTAGACGGGCACATTCCAAGGCCAAGAAAGCAAAGAGCCAGACAAGGGAGCTAAGTCAAAGGTAGTCCAAAGGGTGGAAAATGAAGAAAAATAACAAAAATTAATAAAAAATTCCAAGGGGCACTAGCAACATCGCTAGTACACCCCCCCCCCCTTCGAGAGCACAAGCAAAAGAGAGCAGATAGAAGCAAAGCGGCTACCCCTTCCAAATGATGCCAAATTAAGGAGACAGGTGGGCCAATTAAGAGGTAGTTTCCAAAGCTGAAGACCCCCCACTATAAAACCCATTTTTTAATGAAATGGGGGCTTTTTTTGTGTCGTTTGAAGCCTACTGAGGAGAGATCTTTGGCAAAAGAGTGTGCCTATCAAATCCCTCTGTAATTTTTCTTGAAAATAGCCATGGTGTTGGCATTGCAAGCTCTATACATGCCTTTTGAAGCATAGTCAAGCCACGGTTGCCCTGTTTTGCTGTTGTTTCCCCTTTCCCCCTTTTCTTTCTCCTGCTCTCGTGTTTCCCCACGGTGCCGGCAGTGTGGATGTGTATGCCCCCCCGGACTGACAATGTTTTGTGTGAGAGAATGAGATTGAGCGACTGTGTGTGTGTGTGTGTGTGTGTGTGTGCAAGGGTGGGGACCGACCGTGGCAATAGGTGTGCATTGTGTGGTGGACTTGTGGAGTGTGTAAGCATTGGAAAAAAAGCAAGGATGCATTCCCGATCGAGATGGATGCGAAGATGAAGGCGCTCAAACAAGATGCAAGTGAAGAGTTCAATCTGTTTTTAGGTTATTTTGAAGAGTGTTGGGAAGAATTAGCGGCAGCCATGCAATTGGCTAATGGGGATTACTTCAAGCTGGATAAGTTCATGGCGTGTCTACACCCTAAGGTGAGAGAGAAGGTTGACTGTGAAAGCCTAGAAAATTACAATGGTCCGGTAGAAATTACACGGTCAGAGAGCAGAAAGATAAATAAGAAGATAGAGCAGGGTGTGTCGGGCTACGAGAGGATGGCCCCCCTTCAACCGCAGAGTCTGAGGGAGGCTATGCACGAAGAAAATCACAAAAACTGAGGTGTAGCTATTGTGCCGCAAAATTGGGTAGGTACGGTACAAGATTTTTTCGAGCAGATGCAAGAGCTACGGCTAAGAATGATGGATAGAGGACAACCAAGAGGAGCAAGGGGCAGGGCTAGGCCGCTGCCAGATACCACCAAGAGAGAGAGGAGGCATTTACCTGCTATTTGGTAGAGGTCGAGTCCAAGGGTAGTTCAATGGTCCAAGAGAGCAAGCAATGGAAAATCTTGTACAGCCGGTTCCACCAAATGGAGGTGAAGTTCCAAGAGTGAATATCATCGGTGTGGATAAACAAGATATCAAGATTTTGGCCAATAAGAGGGCAAGAGCTGGGAGAGAGATAGAAACAAAGCATGAGACCAGAGCTCACGAAGGCAAAGAGAAGGTGTACGAAGGTAGAGAGTAGCCTGAGCCTAGCAAAAGAAGGAGATGCCGCAAAATCAAGAAAGCGGATTTCCAATTAGGACATGGCTATCCCGAGAACAACCTGGTAAGTGATGTTCAAAATCAGAAAGCAAACATTACTTTTGGTCAGTTGTTAGCTTCAAATCCAAAATTGAGGAGGCAATAATCTACAAGTGTTAGCACCAGGCTTTTGAGAGATAAGGGGAATGTGCATGCAGTACAAAACATGGCTTTGAGGGTAGGTATCCTGACTGATGTCCTTCCACTGGTGGATACTGTTATAGAGAAGAGGATGCAAGTACACGCCTACATAGACGATGGAGCGCAGGTTTGTGTCATGACAGAAGCATCCATGAAGGAGACGGGAGTCAAGGCGGTAGCCAAGTCAAATGTGTGAATGAGGATGGGCAACCATACTAAAGCTAGGTGTCTGGGTGTGGCTCAGGATGTGAAGGTCAAGGTGATGGGCATAGAGTGCCTGATAGAATTTTTTGTGATGAAGACAGGTGATAATGCTTATCCAATCATTTTAGGTAGGCTGTGGCTTTTGGCAATAGGTGCTAGGATTGGGAGACCAAAGTGTCACCTTGCCTGACAAAGAGAAGGGGAGACAGATTGTGCTAGATCTAAAGACCAAGGAGAGAAGTTCTCGTCCTATGGCAGCTAACGATGAAGGCAACATGACAATCTACGAGTACGAGATAGAGACGGCCTATGATGAAGGCTACCTAGCATAAAGGAAGAGGAAAGCAAGGAGGATTTGCTAAACATTAATATAGATCTATTTGGAGTCACTATAGAGGATTTTGGTGCAGATGAGGAAAGCAATGCTGACCTTGATGAAGACGAAGTATGGGGTGAGTTTTTATCTTGCTTGTCCGATGATGTGATGGTAGAGCAGGTGTTAGAAGGGCAAACGGAGGTATATTGTGAGAGTGAAGTGGTATTTCCAAAGCTGGGAGACGATCAACTTTGTCCAGTCTATGGTCGACAGGTTGGAGATTTAGCGAGAAGCAGATTCTTGGAGTTAAAGAGCGGGGTATGGAACCAGTCCTTGAACCAGTGAGAGAGTCTTCAAATACCAATTTATAGAGAAAAGAGCTATGCTTAGTCAGATAGAGATCCTAGAATGACCAATTATTTTTGGAAGGGCCTCATTGAAAATCTAGGTACTAGATTAAATATATCTTCGGCCTATCACCCACAAACGGATGGCCAAAGTGAAATAGCTAACTTCACAATCCTTGATCTACTTAAAGCATACGTTATGAAAGTATATCAACGGGTCTCAATGGGAGAGTATGCGTAGTACAACAACATTGTACATACTTCTATAGGAAAAGCACCATTTGAGGTCATAGAGGGAAGATCCAAAAGCCCCTTGCTACTCAAAGTACATGGGAAGATCTTTGGTGACGCTGATGAACATAGCCAAGACTTAAAAGAATATTTTCAAAAGATTATAGAAGCTATATTTATCTCTCATCAAAAGCAAAAGGTTGTTGCTAATAATCACAGAAGAGCCTTGACCTTGAATCAAGATGATAGGGTCTTGCTAAAGTTTCCTAAAGCTAATCTAGGGTATACCTCGACGGGCAAAAATCCTAAGGGACACTGAAAGTATTATGCTAAACTAGAAAAAAGATACTATGGTCCCTTTCAAATTCTTAAACCAATCAATGAGGTGGCTTATCAAATGAATTTCCCCAATCATTGGCTCATACACAATGCCTTCCATGTGAGCTTACTTAAGCCTTACAAAGGAGAGCCACCTCAAGAACCCACCATTGAAGATCCTCCAGAATTTGAAGGTCAAGAAGAGGTACTCCAACCCGAATCTATCCTACGACATGAAGAGAAGGTCTTGCAAGATGGTAATATTATCCGATGGTATCTTATTAAATTTAAAAATTATCCTTTTGAAGATGCTAGATGGATGCAAGGAATCCAACGTAAGGATAGTATGCACCTTGTCAAAGCTTACAATGACTCACTTGAGTAAGCACATATAATGTAAAACCTTTTTGTCTTATATGACCCTCTTTCTCTTGTTTGTGTACAATTTTTGAGGTATGCATGTTTACGATCATGTTTGTGGCGACTACGTCTCCCAAACACCAGTAGAACTTGTCAATCTACTTCGGAGTATTGATATGGACTATAGAGTAAACATGCTTGTGGCAGCTAAGTGTTAATTGACTCAACATCAGTTAACAAAAGCTACCGAAGACGTATGAATGCACATCGAAGATCAACATGAAGAAGTAGTAAAAATTTGGAGTTACACATTTTTCACATTTTCCCAAAATGGTCACGTATTGTAAATTCTCGCTTTATTTCAAGCCATTGTAATATTCTAATGTGTTACGGGCTCAATGAGAGTTCCAAGCTGTAAAGAACACGCCAATTAGTGTGCCTAGGAAGCAGATTCAGTAAGTGGTGGAAGGCCTTGGGTGCTCGGACATTGCATATTTTTACCCTAGGTATATAAGGCAGTGTGTAAAATAAATTACGATTCTCAAGCTCATTGGTTGAGAGCACTCTTTGGTGAGAGCTCTTGAGGTGTGTGGCTATGGAGTCCTTGAGCTTCTCCTTGCTCATGTGACTTGGCTAACACTAATCAATGCTTAATTCTCTTTCACTATGCCTCTCTCGTACTTCTTGTGATTGATAATGATGCTTAGATTAGCTAGATCTTAACTAATTAGTGGTTAATCCCTTTCCAATCTTGTGTGATTGCCCTCTTTTACTTGTGTGTGTATGTAGGTTTGATTGGAGTGTGGTGCTTGATAGATCTATGTGTGTGTGCTTGCCATTAGTGTGTTGCATGATAGGATTAGTGTTGTGTGCGTCTTGCAATCGTTAGTGTGTGTGATTGGGTTGATTGGAGGTGAAGGGAAGTGGATGTGGAGATTGCCCATCATTGTGGCTTAGCTCCTCCATAGGCCAAGAAGCTCACCTCGTAGAGTCACCATTCGTGTTGCCATGATTAGCTCACTAATCGTGTGAGTGTTTCCATGGCCTAGTAGAGTAGCTCATCCCTCCGAATTGATAATTTTGTTGGTCATTGGAGCTATGCAACGATGAAACCCCCAACATTTGGCACCGTTGCCGGGGACGATGGCCTACGCTAGTGTAATTGTGGCATAATCGGATGTGTTTCCTCACTAATTTCACTACTAATTTCAGTTGTGTGTTTATGTTTTTGTGGATTTTGGATGTGTGTGCATGAAGCAATGTGTTAATAATTTCCTAATTTGTCACCATATCTTGCCAACTGTGTGTTTACACACTCTAATTTCACACTAATTCCTTGCTAATTTGACTAATTTTGCTAACTTACAGACTAATTTTCTACGAAGGATTGGAGCTTTCAACCGTCAATCGATCTTCATTGGAAAGGTAATCAAGGTGGTATTCTCAACCTCCCTAGAATCTAAAGATGTGTAGAATTGTGTATAGACTCCACCATGATGCAAAGTAATATCAATGCCATGTTGTTGCAATGCAATGTTCATGCTATGAATTTTTTTGGATTGTTCGTTTTTATGCCGTCGTAATGCCGAATTTTTTTAGATTTGGTGGCGTATGAATTTGACAAGTTCAATTGTTTATTGGTGATTGTACATTGCTAATTAGGTGCCTAATTGAGTTTATTGCATGTTTGAATGGTCAATTGCAAGTGTGTGTGCATTCTAATTGAGTGTGTGTATGCCTAATTTTAGGTGTGTGTGCACTATTTTGCTCTTGTTTGTGCATATAAAAGTCAATGTGTGCTTAATGATTTTTCAATTGTGATGATTGATTTATGTTGTGGTCATACCCAACTAGAGATTTGTGAAATCACATTGTAATTTCGACAAGATTAACCCTTCTGTGTGCGCACCTAAAAATTGGTAAAAACTACCAATTATTAGCGTGTGCATGTGCCTAAAAAGTGCTTCATGTGCATGATGAATTCAATGTTTTGATTGCATATTTGATGTGCGTAATGGTTAATTGCTGCGTTATTGAGCTCAAAATAGGGATTTACACACTCCAAATGCGTCAAATTTTGACCTAATTTAGCCGATTTAATTGCCTTGTTTGGATTTTATTGATCAAATTATTTGGCAATTGAATTGATGTGATTTGTATGATTTTATTTGGCTGCACTAATTCCTATGTGTGAAGAATTTTCAAAATTTTGGATATTTTACAATTTTTGGCTTATTTTTGCATTAATTTTTGCTTAATTCCATAAAAAATTGATATCTTGTGATCTTTACGAGCTATTTTGAATGTGTGTTTAATGCTTGATTTCAAGCGCTTTTGGGCTTTTGTTTGTCGAATTTTGAGCGATTTACTATTTTTAGGGACCAGGTTGATGATTTTGTCGAATTTGACATTTTCGATAAAAACTGTTATTTTTGGTGTGCTTATGCGTGTCGAGAATGTTTGATTGCAATTGTCGATGATTTTCTAAGATTTGTAAAATTCTTCAATTTTTTTTTTCGAATTTTCTATCAAATTTTTGGATTTTCGGGTGATTTTTAGGGTTTCGACTAATTTTCGGCTTAAATTCGTTTTTTTTTTTCGGTTCCCGAGTGTGCCTTTCGGCGCATGGACTTTCTTCGTCGGATAGATCTTTACGTTCTCTTGGGATAATTTCCTACGACGCTAAAATAATATTCTTCTTCTTTCTTCTTTCGCTTTCATCACCGTTCTCGTGCTTTGTGACGCGTGAACACACCCCACATACACTCCCATTCTCTCTCTTCCTCTCTCCCTCCCAAAAGAACGATAATCAACCCTCTTTCTCTTCCCCTCACTATCTCTCTAAAATCGCGATTATTTGCTAACTCCCTCTTCCCTTCTCATGCTCATTAACACTCTCTCACTAACTTCCCCTCTCTCTCTCTCTCTCTCTCTCTCTCTCTCTCTCCTTCTCCTGCTTGGCCAACTGACCCACCCTCTCTCTTCCGCTTTGTCACTTAGCTCACACACCACAGGCACATACTCACACCTCCCTTGCTGTCACGTTGTAAAGGTAGCCCACACCCCCTCTGTCAAAGTACCGTGTCTTTCGCTCCCTCTCTTGTTGACCACTGCTTGCCAGGCCCGCCTCGCATACAGCGCAACTGCTACGTCAGCCAGCCTGTACTACACGCTGCCTTTACTCTCTCTCGCTCCCCTGCCTTCCGACGCCATTAAGGTCACACACACACACACACACGCGCGCACACACACACACACACACACACACACACACACACACACACACACACCACATCTTTGCAACTCCTGCAATCAGCGCCTAGACCCCTGCCACGTCAACTCTCTCTGCTCCTCTCAGGGCCGGACCTGCCCGCGTTTCACGTTGCTGCACGCCGCCTTCAACCCTACAGGTCAAACCCCAGTCCCTGCCCTGCGCACGCCAGCCCCATTTTCATTGCAGGTCAACTCGCCTACTTCCCCCACTGTCACGCGTTGCCATCACACGTAAGACAGGTAAATTATTTTTTAATTATTAGTTAGTCAATTTTTAGTTAGTCCATTAGAAAATAATAATAATAATAATAATAAACAAAACAATTTTAAAAATAATAAAAAATAATTTAAAAAATCCAAAATCTAACAAAAAATAAAAAGGTTTAGAAAATTACAAAAAACTCATTAAAAATTCATTAAAAAAAAAATGACACAGATAAATCACCAAAATACTTATAAAAAGTAAAAACCTCAGAGAAAATTCATAAATTGCTCAAAAAAATTCATAGATAAATTACAAAAATTATTATTATTTAAATAAAACCTTAAAAAATACCATAAAAAGTTCAAAATTCACAAAAAAATTATAAAAAATTCCTACTTTTTTAAAAAAGGGAAAAAAATCATAAAACCTTCAAAAAAATCACAAAAAAAAGAAAATTCATAGAAAATTCTTAAAAAAATCAAAACTTTCCCAAAATTTTTAATAAAAAATCATAAAAATCTAAAAAAAAAAGAAAATTTAAAATTTCTCAAAAAATTGATAAAAATAAATAGAAAGTCATCGAAAGAGCTAGAAAGAGGTAAAAAAGCAAAAAACACACCGCAGAGAGAAATTACACCGCACAAAAGCGAGCAAGTAAGACAAAGCAAAGCCGGGAAATCACACACCGCAAAGCAAACCAGATAAGCAGAAGAACGGTTGAAAATGACCAACTCAAATCCGTTTGAGGAGCAGACAAATTTCAAAATTTTGGCATGTTAGAAATTGGCAAGTGCAAGCGAATGCATTGCAATTTGAGCTTCCAGTTGGACAAGCAGAGGCACAAATCACGGTGGATTGCAGATTAGGCTATTCAGAGCCCATATTTTCATCGTTTTAGAAGGCTACCATCAATTCTGACACTATTGAGCTAGAGTTAATCAACTCTTGAGAGAATTTTTACAGAACAAGCCAACATGGACTCAAATTGAGCCGAGAATTCAAGTACAACCGAGCAAGCTAGTAGCAGTCGCAACACATGCACAACTGCAACAAAGTAGATTTTACAGCTATATGGCTACAATGGAGATAAAGTCTTATATGCAGATTCAGAAGGCCATAGATACTTGATGAGCAGCAAAAGCAGCACATGAGCCAAGATCCTATTGATCAGAGTAAAGCCGGATTTAGAGAACTCTTAGATGTTCACAGGCTTTAGTGGAGCCGGGTATTGCAAGCTCAAAGATGAAGTGTAGATAGAAGTTCAGAAAGTCAACCTAAGTGTTTATTTAGAAATCTGCACAAGCCAGCAAAACATACAGTTGGTGCATATGCAATCAGGGTCATTGTACATGGATTAAAGTGGTTAGATCGATAATCAAGAGACAGAATTGCAAGATCCAACAGATCAACCAATAGAAGCCAATCTAATTGGAGAACCGAGTCAAAGACAGTACAAAGGTCAAGATGGAGCATTCTACAGCTTGATGCTTAGTGTTCTAAAAGAAGATGCCGACAACTTGGCCATCATAGAAGCAGAAACTCCTTTGCAAGAGCTTAACATGATAGAACCAAATGAAATACCACCAGTCATGGCGTATTGCTCAGATTTTGGACAAAAAGGTGGATGAAGATTGTCCAAGAAATCCAGACAACAAGGACACATCAACTGTCAAGCAATGTACAAAGAAAAATGGAAATGCGTGTAAGTCCATTTAACTCGTCACTTTTAATGCAATTGGATGATTCTGCATTACCATTAGAAGCACCAGTAAAAACATTGCAAATACAAAATCAACATAAAGATGCACAACCTAAAAAGCTAAAATTGATTCTTTGAACAACAAATTCATGCATGAATTTGGTCCAGATGTCCATATATCACAAAATGTTGAAAAGACTGTTAAGTTTGCAAATGATTATACATCCACTGCCACAAGTGTGCAATCATTCACGAGTCTACAAGACACATCATACATAATGTTGCTAGCATTGTATGGTACACATAATTCATATGCACACTATGCATACCAAAAAGGGAAATTGTACAAAAAAGATCAACCAGTGTTTGAACGGCCCACATACCAACTCATAGAAGTGCGTCCAATGATAGATCAGAAAGGATGGTTCATTTCAGAGGAAAGAATCTATTATAGCCCATCCTCTCGAGAGCTGAAGGATATTAATTGAGTGAACCCAGAAATCTGTTAAGAGCCAAACTCTCCTCATCAGAAGTCAAGCTTTGATGTTGTAACCCAACAAGCACATACTATAATCAAAACAGTCGTAGATATAGACGAGAATCTAGCATCTATGATGCCTTGGGTCTTGAAGCCACAGAAGCTCATATTATAGGAGGCCCATGGGATAGACAATATCAATGGAAAGATAATGCTATCTATAGCTTGACTTGGGGAATAATTTGTCATGTTTCACGGAGATAAATAGGAAACTATGCAGAAGGTTTACATATGCCAAACATCAACAGTGCCACCCAAAGTGTGTCTTCACAGTCCCAAAAGGTGAGATTAAATCAGAGCCAAAAAATTTTGAACTCTTACAATGAAGCAGGATATAGTGATCACCCTAGGAAGGGGGGAGCTGTAAATCCATCAAGCTCAGCTTTTGTACCAGGAAATGCTACACCAGTTAGGAGCCCTAGGGCTTCTAGCCAACAGACTTCTTCAAATCAGAAACCATTGAAAGATCATATGGTTGTTGAAAGTTTCCAGTTGACCCAGATTCCATCAGAATCTACAGATAAATACCTCTATAAAGATCATCAGAGACAAAAGTTTCAGCTGATCTCTACAAGTTAGAGTCAAAAGACGACAAATCCAATAGTGTTCAAACAGTTAACGTTACATGTACCAAGATGCACATGGTAATGAATACCAGCAAGTTCATGACCTTGTACAAATCCCTATGGATGGCCCGGCTAAAGTCAAAGACTATCTGAAGATGATGCAAAGCCTCAAGATGCCAGATTAGGTGACAGAAAAGCCAAAGTCAATAGAAGCTAAAGTCCAAAAAGCTGCAGAAAAGTTACCACCAAAATCTCCTTCAAAGAGACAGATTCGGCCAAAAAGTACAGTGGATCTTTTAAGATCAAAGGTTACTCAAATGCAGGTGGACAATGCTCAACAATTGCAAAAAGGTGCAATATTACAGCCAATGGAGTTGACATCAATGGAAGCAGGTGGTCAAAGCAAAGAAAATGCAGATAAAGCTCAACCAAAGGACACTGCCACAGAAGCAGTCAATTCAGACATGAATCGTGAGACGATCAAGTGCAACATTGTTGGTGAAAACGAAGAAAAACTCTCAAGTGAAGTAAAGATAGATTTTCAGCTTCTCACTCCAATGATGGTAGTGTAACGTTAACCTCCACACCTAGCTCTCCTCTATCGAGTGATGAACTACAATGATGGAAGCATTTCACCATCGACAATGGGTACCTACTCCATAAGGGGAGAGTTTGTGTACCGACGGACATAGACATTCGGTGCTAAATTCTTTATGAATGTCATGATAGTCCAAGTGCAGGGCATCCGGGTATTAGAAAAACTTATGCTCTCATACGACGACAGTTTTACTTGCCAGGTATACATGGCTTTGTTCAAGCTTATGTCTTGCATTGCCAAAAGTGCCAAGTTAACAAAGCAAAGCGCCTGAAAGTAGGAGGACTCTTACATCCTTTGGAGATTCCCAATGGAAAATGGGAAAGTATCTCTATGGACTTTATTGTGGGTTTACCAACCACTGTACGAGGTCATGACTCGGTATGGGTGGTAGTAGACGGGTTGACTAAACTATGTAAGTTTATTCCAACCAAATCAATGGTTAAGATACTAGAACTAGCCAAGTTATTTGTGGACAACCTATACAAGTTATATGGTTTGCCAAGTAACATTGTCAGTGATCGTGATCCAAGTTTAACAGTCACTTTTGGAGGGCTATGTTTAAACGATTGGGTACACAACTAAATATCAGTACAACCGATCATCCAGAAACAGATGGTCAGACTGAACGAGTTAACCAAGTGCTACATGATATGCTAAGAGCATACATCAGCAAAAAATAGTCAGACTGGGACGAATACTTACTTATTCTCGAGTTTTCCTACAATAGTGCTAAGCATGTCACAACTGGATTTATTCCTTTCATGCTCATGTATGGGTTTCAACCTAGGTCACCTGTTACGATGGGGTTGGCAACCGGAAAGCTCCAACAGGTTAAGGATTTTCTCCAAGACCACATGGATATGATGAAACTCGCTAATTAGAATGTCTGACAAGCGCAGGATCGGTATAAGAAGTATGTTGATGAGAAACGTTGGCAAGTTACCTTCGAGGAAGGGGAGGAAGTATTTTTACGTGTGCCAGAACATTCAGAAAGTTTGAAAACTGGGCCAACACCTAAATTATCTCCCTGATATTGTGGGCCTTTCAAAATACTCAAGCGAGTAGGTGATCATGCCTACAAATTATTGCTACCAACACATTCGCGTATTCATCCGGTGTTTCATGTAAGCCGTTTACATAAGCGGTTACATAGGGACGACAATGTCATTGACCAACAGATTTTGGTTGATTTTGTTGAACCTCCTACCTTACCGCATGAACCTCAACGTGTTCTCGATTATCATGAGTTACGCACACGTAATCATGTACGTCAACAAGCTTTAATCAAGTGGAAAGATAGACCTGAGGAAGGTTCCACTTGGGAAAACATTAGTGTTCTTAAGAAGAAGTTTCCCACTTTTGTTTTCGAGGACAAAAACTCTTCTTTAAGGGGGGAGTAATGTCAGGACAAGGGCAAGGCCGGACTAGACAAGGGCAAGGCCGGGGTAGGTAGTGTGGAAAGGGAGTCCAACTAGGGCAAAGGGCTAGGAGCCATGCTATATAGTGGGTGGTTGGGAGGTGGACTCCTAGGTTCTATTTCCCCTTGTCTAAGAAAGGTAGTGTGTAAAAGAAATTAGGGTTCTCAAGCTCATTCGTTGAGAGCACTCTTTGGTGAGAGCTCTTGAGGTGTGTGGCTATGTAGTCCTTGAGATTCTTCTTGCTCATGTGACTTGGTTAACACTAATCAATGCTTAATTCTCTTTCACTATGCCTCTCTCATACTTCTTGTGATTGCTAATGATGCTTAGATTAGCTAGATCTTAACTAATTAGTGGTTAATCCCTCTCCAATCTTGTGTGATTTTCCTCTTTTTCTTGTGTGTGCATGTAGGTTTGATTGGAGTGTGGTGCTCCATAGATCTATGTGTGTGTGCTTTCCATTAGTGTGCTGCATGATAGGATTAGTGTTGTGCGCGTCTTGCAATTGTTAGTGTGTATGATGGGTTGATTGGAGGTGAAGGGAAGCGGATGTGGAGATTGCCCATCATTGTGGCTTAGCTCCTCCATAGGCCGAGAAGCTCACCTCGTAGAGTCACCATTTGTGTTGCCATGATTAGCTCACTACTCGTGTGTCTTTACATGCCCTAGCCGGGTAGCTCATCCCTTCGGATTGATAATTTTGTTGGTCATTGGAGCTATGCAAATGGAACCCCCAACACTAAGTCTCCCAAGCACCAAATGGACTAGTCATCCATTTTGGAAAGATGTTTCTCAGTAAAAAGGGATCCTCTACCCACTAGGAAACCATGGACTAATGACTATGCTTTATCTTTCCTACCTCATAGTCGAGGAGAACTATGATTTCAAGGGCGAGGTAATTTCATAAAATCTAATATCTAGCTTTTCCAGACAATTTCCTCATTTTAGATTGACCATTTAAAATAGGAAGATAAAGGGAGCAAGAATCATAATATTAATATGTGCTATTGGACTTATCTCAACTCGGGATCAAAAGGAGAGATAATTTTATCTCAGCAGGGGACCAGAGGAGAGATAGTCTACCAAAGAGCAATGTGAACCCAATGAAGCTTGAAATGACCTTAGACTAAGCTTTATTAAGCCTCCAAAGGATAAATTTTAATGTCCATTGGGCCTAGTATTAATGGGAAGACTATTGCAAACTCTAGGTTTTTTAGACCATTCAATGTTGACACTAAGGTTACCAAGGACCCCAAGTGGGCCAAGTTGCACCCCCACTTGCATTGGGCAGTCTCTAGATATAGGGAGATGAGAGAAAACACACGTACACTCTAGGAAATCACCTCTTTCATAAAGGGCATAAAGGACACATGCAGGCTCTTAGGTATGTTGCCCACAACCAAGCCTAAATCCTATAGTCATTATGAAGAACCAATGAGAAATTGGCTTCATAAAAGCAAGCTTAACTCTCATTGGATAGCCCACAAAGAGAACCAATAAGAACTGAAACCCACATAAGCTACACTTGATCCAATTGGATAGCCTACTAGGGAAACCAATGAGAATTGAGCATCCCATGAGCTAGCTTAAATCTCATTGGTGCCCTACCTTGAGAGCCAATAAGAATTTAGCTTCATTAAATTAAATAAATAAGCTCTCGTTTCAAAGAGGAAATAAAGGACACTTGTCGCAAGACTAACCCTCTTGCTTGATATGAAGAAAGCCATTCATTGGCGGTAATGGAAATGGCCTATGAACTTTGAGAATAGTGGAATTAGGAGAATTAAAGAGAGCATTTTTGTGAGATTATTTTGCGAGCATAGTGGGTGAACTTAATTGGTGGTAGCAAGATAAAAACATGGTACTTAGTTAACTTGGCATGAACAATACTTTTGCAAGAGAGAGTTTAGAGAAATCGACAAGAATTGAGGACCGGATTTATGTGGAGTCGGTCCCCCCTCCAATAGGCTTTTGTATTAAAGATTCTCCCATCAAGAGAGACTTGGTATAATACAATCTTTCTGTTCCTTGTGACCTTGGTGATGCTATGAAGATGGAAAGCTTCATGCATCACAAGCATAACATAGACTTTGTAAAAAGCATTAACCATCTCTAGCCTCAGTTCCAAGGCCTGAAACACCTTTGAAGGTGGAGAGAGCTAGCGGGGAATGAGGGCAGGGAAGAGGAAGAAGAAACATTCAATAGGAGAAAGAAATAGTTCCTCACTTATCATCACTCTTCTTGCTAGCATACATGATAGCATAATAATGAAGATGGAAATCTTAAGCATTGAAGCATGGCTCTTGGTTGGATTTGCATTCCATAGCCAAGACTGTTGGTGTAGGCACTCAACTTCTCAACAAGCTTGGAGAAGGAGGTGGAGTTCCTCTACTTTCACCAAGTGAGAATGTGTGAAAAATGAGTGTGTGAGAGGGTGTATACCCCCAATCACACCCCTTGCTTGATTTGGCCGACCCCTCCTTTTTGCTTAAGCTTGAAGCTCATTGGACCCCTCTAAGGCTAGCCAATCATATGCATAATGAATTTCAAGCAACATGGGTAGCATTAGGACAAGTGTCCTCCTTACCTCTTTGAGAGAGAGAGAGAGAGAGAGAGAGAGAGAGAGAGAGAGAGAGAGAGAGAGAGAGAGAGAGAGAGAGAGAGCTTGAGAGCTTGAAAATATCTAGATATTTATTGAATTGAACTAGAAGCTCATTGGACCCCTCTTTGGCCAAGCCAATAGGATTCAAGCACACCATGTGGCTAAGCATAGGGAGATGGTGACATGTGTCCATGTTCCCCTTGAGAAAGGGGCAGCCCTTTGGGTGAGTGGGAGGTTAAGTGAAAGATTCCCCTTACTTTGGGGCTTTCCCACTCCTTTGTAGGGTCTCTTTTTGACTCAAGCACCTTACCCCCATGCATGGGAAGCTTCTCAAGCCCCTTTCTCATCAAGCACGAAAAGCACCTCAAGTACCTTAGTCAGCAAGCACGACAAGCAGCTCAAGCACCTTAGTCACCAAGCATGACAAGCACTTCAAGCACCTTAGTCACCAAGCATGACAAGCACCTCAAGCTTGGGCCGGGTTCCCACCTCAAGCACAACCCTAGCTTGCCTAAGGTCTAAGGACTTTTAACACTAACCTTTGGAGGTCTTTAATGAAGCTAACCCTAAGGTCTTTTAAGCTCCATTAGATGCACGTTGCTCTTTGATAGATTACCTCCTTTTGGACCCCTCTTGAGATGTAGCCATCTCTCCTCTTGGTCCCTTGTTGAAATAAATCTAGAAGCATTTATTGCACATTGCTCTTTGGTAGACCACAACTGTTGGTGTAGGCACTCAACTTCTCAACAAGCTTGGAGAAGGAGGTGGAGTTCCTCTAGTTTCACCAAGTGCGAATGTGTGAAAAATGAGTGTGTGAGCGGGTGTATACCCCCAATCACACCCCTTGCTTGCTTTGATCAACAACCCCTCCTTTTTGCTCAAGCTTAAAGCTCATTGGACCCCTCTAAGGCTAGCCAATCACATGCATAATGAATTTCAAGCAACATGGGTAGCATTAGGACAAGTGTCCTCCTTACCTCTTTGAGAGAGAGAGCTTGAAAATATCTAGATATTTATTGAATTGAACTAGAAGCTCATTGGACCCCTCTTTAGCCAGGCCAATAGGATTCAAGCACACCATGTGGCTAAGCATAGGAATAGCTTGACATGTGTCCATGCACCCCTTGAGAAAGGAGGTGCCCTTTGGGTGAGTGGGAGGTTAAGTGAAAGATTCCCCTAACTTTGGGGATTTCCCACTCCTTTGTAGGGTCTCTTTTTGACTCAAGCACCTTACCCCCTGTTAACCCTCACGGCACACGGACACCCCATCACCTATGATGGACGTGTATTATGTATTTGGTAGAGTCAGGTACCGGGCTTGTCGGACCAATAGAGAAAGGTAGAGTGATCGTCGATGAGAGGCGCACTTTAACTTGGACATTCAAGGGATTAGTTGGTTAAGCATGGGCGCCCAAGTGTGAATGGGGTGAGCTCCTATAAAAGCCAACTAAACCTAATTTTTACTCATTCTCTCATTTGTGCAATTGAAGAGTGCTCTTGCTCCATCTCCATCTTCTTCTTCTTCACCTCCTTGTGTGTGTGTGTGTGAGAGAGAGAGAGAGGGAGAGTGTGTGTGCGATCGAGCATTACGAAGGCACGACGGCGGCGAAGCGGTTGAGCGCGGCACGACTGCAGCTTCTTCTTCATCGCGGCGAGGAATCCACCACGAAGGCGAGCGTAGAGCGGTGAGTGACACACCCTTTGTTTTCTTGAGCTTGCTAGTTTAGGCTTGTTGTGTGCTTGGAGCCGTTTGTGGCTCGCATACGGTGTATTGGCAAGTCCCTTGCTTCGACAGTGCGGCAAGGAGCGCACATTTTTGGCGCCGTTGCCGGGGATATGCCTTACACTAAGCTCGGTTAGCACTTTACGCTAAAAAAAAAAAAGTTTTTTGAGAAAAAATTTTTTTTTGAAAAAAATAAAAATAAAAAATAAAAGGAAAAAAAATCGGAAATTAAAAACGCGAGCGAGTGGGTGGCGATATTTTTCGAAAATAAAAAACGTGACTCTTAAAACGGACGGGTTGGTTTGTATAAAAGATAGATCGGGATCGGTTTCCCAAGCCCAAGCCCAAGCCCAAGCCCAGGCCTCAGTCCTCAATCTTATGATATATACTAGACTCACTCTTATATATATACCCTACTCCCTCAAGAGAGAATGAGAGCATGTGGGACAAGTCCTCCACTCTCCTCCTTTCTCTTCCTACTTGCACCCTTAGACTTTCTAGTTTGGGCCTAGTTCCCTACTGGAAATTGACAGTTTTAGGGATTCCGAGGGCATAGAGTGACCAAACGGAGGGCTGTAAAGCACGGCACGACCCTCTGACCGATACGCTCGTTTTGAGCTATCACACGGCCCATTCCACGACACGCTCTAAAAAATCTAGCAAAAAAACAAACAAAAAACACGCTAAAAACTAGTCACAAGGCCTCCTAGAGCAGCTTTTTGACACCTTAGGGTATCAAAAGCACATGCACTTACGCTCTGGGCGAGTGTTAGAACACGAGCATATTGAGGGTGCCTCTGTTCATACGGACACCCATTACCCATCCACGATAGGATCTAGACCCTCAGCGGGGACACAAGGTAGCACCACCCAAGACCCTAAAATAGCCGCTAGTGATTCCTCCTCCGACTCAGAAATCATGGATGCATACCCTACCCAAAACACTGAGAGAGAAGGCCATGCACCTCCCGAAGCTCCACAGCCTAGTACTAGTATGTTTAGCCGTTTCATGGAAACATTAGGTAGAGCTACTCGCTCGGAACCTGATGCAAATGAAGCACACGAAGGGGGTGGGGAAGTGGACTCTCCTTTCACATCGCACGTGGACCCCACACCCCCAAAGAGTGTCCATGTGGATATCCTACCAATTTCTTACCAAGAAGGCCCTGTTGAGCTGCCTCCTTCAGAAGTTCCCTCTAGAGTACCGTTGGTGACAAGTAAAACCACGGGGAGCAACATTGCTTCTACCTCACAAGAAACCGTTAACACGTCGACTCTAGAAGGATTGTTCATTAATGATCATTGGACATACGACCTCCACACTGAGGTGTTGACGGATCTACACTCTGGCCACGCCTACCATGTAGGATGGATAGAGATTGTACAATCCACCTCTAGTGCCACGAGCATCGAAGATCAACAGAAAATGATCTGTAATGTTATCCATGGCATTATTCAATCAGAAAGGCAAAACCGAGGGATAAATAAACTCTCAACTGGCCCCATGAGATTTCTGGATACGAGCAAGGCTCAACAGCCTACTCTATCTCAAATGGAGACTCCTCTAATGAGTCCCATGGACCCATCTTACGTCATTTCACCTGGTGTCTCTATGCAATCTAAGCCTCCGAGCGAAAACTTTAGCTTCCCTAACTTGGCTCAACCCTCTATTAAGGAAAACACAGTGCTCACTCCAGGGATAAGCCTGACAGAGAATGTACCGATGACATCTACGGTTAGCGCAGTGCCACTACCTAGTGTCGTAGTACCTAATATGGGGCCTCGACCATATGTGCCTCTAGCCCCTTATGCACACATGGCCCCCACACCTCCAATTGTACCACTTGCTTATGCTCCTCGAGTGCCACTCCCTAGCCCTTATCCGAGTGGACCTATGCCCGGTTATGTTCCATATCCTGCATCATCCACACATATGCCAAGACCGGTACCCGTTCCTCTCCCACATATGATTCCAAGAGTACCTCCACCGGCCCTACCTCCTCACATAGGTGACTTGGCAGCGTTTGCTCAAACCATAGGTCGATCTATCGCGGAAAATATGCGTAATGCATCTGATAGAGAGCCTAGAAGTAAGGCAGTACAAATTGCCAAACTCATGCAAAAATTCAATGGGGACGAAGATGCTAGAAAACACATTGAAGTGTTTGAACAAGTATGTGATTCCTTAGGGGAACGCAACGAACTACATAAGTGCAATGCCTTAAGCTTGACATTAAGTGGGAAGGCTGGAGATTGGTATAGGACCCTAAGGGTGGATGAGAAAACAATCTACCCTACCCTTCGAAGGTTGTTTCTAAAGGAGTACATACGAGAAGGTGTGCTTTGGGGTGTAGCATCTCAGCTACAGAAGGCCGAACGTAAGGAAGGAGAGTCAGTAAGGGACTTCATTAGTCGTCTAAAGCACTTAAACTCTCGTTGCCGTGTAAATGAGCGCTTCAACAATAACCAACTGCTTGATCGATTCATTCGAGGGTTGAGGAATGAAGGAATCTATAATGGACTAGTGATTAGAGGTATCACAACCTGGGAAGATGTCACTGCCAATGCAATCCAATTAGAGGACAACTTGATGATAGCAGGCATGAGGGTGTCTACTGACACGAGATCCACTAGCTCACAAGCCATTGAGTATGAACCCATGACTGCAAAGCCCATTGCCAATGAGCCAAAGGTATTTGAGACATTCTTGACAGACCTCACCAAGGCAATCCAAGAGTCTCTTAAGGGTAATCGACCCCCTCAAAATAGTCACATGTATCCAAGAAGGGAGCAACAATGGTGTTCCATTTGCTTAGGTCCACATAGCACTAGTGAGTGCCCTACGTTTAGAGTAAAATTTAATGGAACTTGCAACGCATGTGGTAGGTATGGTCACCAAGCTAAGGATTGTTTAATGATCAAACGTATGATGGCAAATAGACCACCTGTAGCCTGGACGGATGCACCTCGAGCTCCTGTATTGATGCCTACTCCACCTGTTGAGCAACTACCGCAACACATGGTCCCTAGATCTCAAAATGTTGTACAAGCTACACCGTTACCACCTCCTGTGCTAGGACCGCAGCCCCCACATCCAAGAGTCGCCCCTATGAACCAAGTGGGTTGCGAGACATCAAATGCTTATGCAGATGGCTGTGAGGAGGAAATAGACACTAGTATTGCCTACGGACTTGATACATTGGAAGAGTGTCCTATATACTACATGGAAGATTGTTGGGGACAAGTCAAGCCGGTTTATCAAGCTGCTGCTCTCGCATCCAGAGGTCAAAATATCAACGCCCAGGCTAGGAGGCCACCTCTTCAATGCTATGAGTGTGGTGGACCACATCGAGTAGCGGAGTGCCCTATTAGGATGCAAAAGAATGCTGCACAGATGCAAGTGAATCAAGGGAGCACGTCTGCAATGCCAATACTCACATGTAATCGTTGTGGCATAGATCACTTGATTGCCCAATGCCCCTATAACCCAAATGCGCCTAAAATCACACCCCTGAATTTGGTCGAAATTGCTAGTGTGACATCGCCAATACCACCCGTTGCACCCGCTCATGCGATTACACGGTCCATGCTTCAAGGGCCAGGACATATCCTCGAAGAGAGAGATACCGCGTCAGTTATCCAAGCAAAGAAAAAGAAGACACGAAGGAAGAAGTCGCAGAATACGGAAAATTCAAAGCCAAGTTCCAAAACAAACATAGGAACAGGAGATGACCCCGTGTATATGAATGACCTCGAGGATGATTCAGATTCAGTCGACACAATGGAGACTAGAACCAATACCACAAAGGGAAAGACCGACAAGGAAAACCGTAACATGGAACCAAATGAAAACCGAATGAGAGAAAACCATATAGAGCCTCTGAAAACACCACAAGTGTTTCCAAATCCAATCCAAGACCCCCAAGATAAACCGCAGGGGCAAAAAGGGAAGAATCGTAAAAAGAAGATTGGGACGTATCCAAACCCAGTAGACGAGATTGAGCAGGTGAAACATCTAAGAGGTTTAGTGGAGGAGACTCAAAGGAAACTAGAACCAGAACCCATGCAGGTCAAAATTCATGACACAGTGTTTCCCACGCAAGTTCATCCACCCCACATGAACCATAGACCGTTAGCCATATCTAGTATCATCCAAGAAGGGAGTGAGGACGGGACATCAGAAAGTGAGCATACACCCTTCTTGTTGGAAAGGATGTTTAACGAAGGAATACCTGATCCCATTGAGGAATATGAGATTCCATCCTCACCAGTTCCTAGTCAAGGACCTACACCCTGCAAAACGCCAATGAATGTTGCCAAACTAGTGGACTTCATGTCTTCTGAGGTCCGAACCACGATCATAGCAAAGCTGTATGGAGATCCTGAGTTATTCCTTGCACTTCGAGCATTCCTTAACGGAGAGCTACGAACGGGATTACCGCAGTTTGCGCAACCAAATAGGCCTGACTCGATTATGATTGATGAGGAAAATCATGTGCAATCACTTGACTTAGATGGACACGAGTCTGTGATCGAGGTACCCATTAACGAATTAGGGCAGTATTTTGAAGGCGACGAGTCTAATGCGACCCTACCCATCACTACCAAGGGATTAACTATAAAGGGAATTCTTGATGGTGGTGCGGGAGTTAGCATCGTTACAAAAGATTGTTGGGAATCCATGGGAAAACCCCGCCTCAGTGTTACTAACATTGTGGTAAAGATGGCAAATGGTACCATAGCCAAACCTATGGGGATGCTCAAGGATCTTAAGATCAAAGTTCTAGGATACAAGGTGCGACATACGTTCATTGTAATGGATTTCTCTAAACACCTTATGTCATATGAAATGATATTAGGACGACCATTCATGAGGGAAGCACAAATGGTTCACGATTGGTCTAAAAATCATGTCTATTTGCAATTCCAAGACTCTGTCCTTAGAGTGGATTTGGTGACTGGTAAGGTACACCCCTTAGGGAGTAAAACCATTATTGATCATCGCTCTGACACCACAGTTCACTCGGCCCCACTACAATATTGTTACACTTGTAAGAAGGATACAGACATTGGCCAAGATTCTCCTTACATGGATGTGTTACCGGGTATGACGGAATCGGACAACGTAGACTGGGTCCACCTAGCATCAACCATAGACACTTGGGGAAATAGGGGGACGACCTGGGTAACACCTGAGGGGGATGAAATGCCTATACCCTTAAATATGCTACAAGCAATGCATATCGCTTTCGACAAGACTCATCCTAATGTAACGAAGAAAACATACAAGTGGGTCCCTAAAACTTCTTTAGCGACCATAGCTAGTGCTAAAAAACGGAAGCCTTGTAAGAAACGTACCACTCGCTCCAAGAAAAGTAAGAAAATGTTGCGATGGATCCCTAAACGACTATTGGAAGCCCAAGGCTACTATCAAGGAAATGATCAAATCTGGGTGCCAAAACGTAGATTGTGCTCTTACCTGTCACCTGGCCCATGTAAACCCAATCCTGTGGCTCCAAAACAAATTGAAAATCGCGGAAAGGAAAAAATCATGGAATGTTACACACCCGTTCTAGAGCTAGTTTGGGTACCAAAGAAAGAACGATTTGTTCCACCTAGCTCAGGAACAGGGAAATCAAATGAAGCTTCTTGCTCTTCATGTAGTTCCTATATGCAAATAGAAGCTTCAACACAACCTCCACCTACCACTGTACATATCCATCCAAGCAAGAAAGAGTTTGCACCTTCCGGGGTAAGTTCACCACCTACAACAACGTTGCAAATAAAATCCTCGGAGAGTACCTTACCACCCTTGCAACTTGACGAGGCACCTAGGGTAATAGAAAACTACTGGCAAAAATCCTCACCTATTACCAACTGGAACAATTGGTTTCAAAGGGTGACAAGCTCATTTCAAACGGTATGATCTACCCAAGGAAGGGGGGAGTGTTTGTGGACATCCATCATTCATTTGTTTCCCTCTCAACCTTTTTCCCTGACCTCTCAATTCCAATCTTAGGGAATGTACATATAAAGCTTTATACTCAACAAAAAGAAAAAAAAAAAGAGCAAGAGCAATTAGCAAACGAGTATGCACATTAAAGTCAAAACATTGACTCAGACCTACACATGTCACATTTGGTACAGTGAAACAGAAACCTATGCCATAAAACACCTTTGATCCTCATCACTTGAGTGATGGAGGGTAGGTAAGATTAGTACGATAGGAATGTTTCTGTTTTAGAGTTGAGTGATTAGAAAAGTTCTCTTTTCCCACTGATGTGCCTCCTGGAGGTATTCCTTTTGTTTCCTAGTGTGTACAGGAGCGTGTTGCTATTGATAGGATTTGGACCTTCATGGAACCTTTCTCTCGTTCACACTTCAAATCAAGCGCGACCATCAACACAAACAGGTGTTTCTTGTCCATTAGCATTGCCCTTATCTTTTTTGCATCCATGTTTGTCTGCTTTGATTGCGATTGGTAGCATACTATTCAGCGCATTGGCTTAGTATCAAACATTTAATTCAATGCAATCTTTTGTCATAATCACTTGTTTAGGTGTAAAAATCAAGCAGTCCGACTAAGCTAGTTTGACCAAGCTAGGTATTAGAAATCTTCTCTTAATACCATGGGGAATGCCTTCCTAATAAGCAATGGTTACTTAGGTTCTTAATCCGATTTAGGCAACATTGTGTGAAATGTACTAGGGCTTTCTAGTGGGCTTAACCCTATTGACCTTTAGCTTAAGTATTATAAAGGGAGTTTACTAATGTGATGAGCCTGGGGAATGTAACAGTGTTATATGACCCCCCAAAGTTAAAAAATTAAAATGCTGAAAATGAACAAACAAAAAATCAAAGTGCCACAATGTAAAATTTTAAGCTGGAAGAGAAATCTCAGCTTGATTTGGTACTTCACTCACATGTATTGCCTATGGTACTAGAGCCCTAGAGGTTCCCAGTGTGGGCGCTTTTCCTTGAAAAGCAAAAAACCCAAGGCATACAAAATAAGCACCCACTTCAAAATTGAATCAGTGTGAAAAGACCTTGGGGGGTCAAAGAAAAAGTAATCAGTCAGGCGATGATTTCATGAGAAATTCCTTTTATGGTAGCTTAACTACAAGGTTTTCTAGGTATAGCCTCTAGTCAGCCCTCGAACATGAATACTTGGCTCTCGCGATTAAACAACTTAATTGACCACAAAAAATTAAGAAGCTTACCCATGGTATTAATACTTGATCTCTAGTGCTTTTCGACCGTCAAATTAGCGACCCCAGACTTGTTTAATTTTCTACCTTTACATCTGTTTATGCATTTGATTACATTGCAATTTAATGTTCATTGCTGACAAATTGTTTGAAATTCTTTGACCAATCAATTTTTCTACCTAAAACTGCATATGCTTTTTAAGAGAATGCAATTACTGTGCCAATGTTGTTTGATTTTGCAGTGACTGAAGAAGGCTAAGGACATTCATCTCAAATGCTCTTCCACCTCGACGACCCAGCTTCAACTCAATAGCTTCCGAGGACGGAATCTACATCAGGAAGGGGGGCATGTTAACCCTCACGGCACACGGACACCCCATCACCTACGATGGACGTGTATTATGTATTTGGTAGAGTCAGGTACCGGGCTTGTCGGACCAATAGGGAAAGGTAGAGTGATCGTCGATGAGAGGCGCACTTTAACTTGGACATTCAAGGGATTAGTTGGTTAAGCATGGGCGCCCAAGTGTGAATGGGGTGAGCTCCTATAAAAGCCAACTAAACCTAATTTTTACTCATTCTCTCATTTGTGCAATTGAAGAGTGCTCTTGCTCCATCTCCATCTTCTTCTTCTTCACCTCCTTGTGTGTGTGTGTGTGAGAGAGAGAGAGAGGGAGAGTGTGTGTGCGATCGAGCATTACGAAGGCACGACGGCGGCGAAGCGGTTGAGCGCGGCACGACTGCAGCTTCTTCTTCATCGCGGCGAGGAATCCACCACGAAGGCGAGCGTAGAGCGGTGAGTGACACACCCTTTGTTTTCTTGAGCTTGCTAGTTTAGGCTTGTTGTGTGCTTGGAGCCGTTTGTGGCTCGCATACGGTGTATTGGCAAGTCCCTTGCTTCGACAGTGCGGCAAGGAGCGCACACCCCCATGCATGGGAAGCTTCTCAAGCACCTTCCACATCAAGCATGACAAGCACCTCAAGCACCTTAGTCAGCAAGCATGACAAGCACCTCAAGCACCTTAGTAAGCAAGCACGACAAGAAGATCAAGCACCTTAGTCACCAAGCATGACAAGCACCTCAAGAACCTTAGTCACCAAGAATGACAAGCACCTCAAGCTTGGCTCGGGTTGCCACCTCAAGCACAGCCCTAGCTTGCCTAAGGTCTAAGGACTTTTAACACTAACCTTTGGAGGTCTTTAATGAAGCTAACCCTAAGGCCTTTTAACCTCCATTAGATGCACGTTTCTATTTGATAGACTACCTCCTTTTGGACCCCTCTTGAGATGTAACCATCTCTCCTCTTGGTCCCCTGTTGAGATAATTCTAGAAGCACTTATTGCACATTGCTCTTTGGTAGACCGCCGTCTTGTTTTGGACCCCTATTGAGATGCAACCATTTCTCCTTTTGGTCCCCTGTTGAGACAGGTCTAGAAGCACATATTACATATTGCTCTTTGGTAGACCATCTCCTTTTGGACCCCTATTGAGATGTAACCATTTCTCCTTTTGGTCCCTTGTTGAGATTGGTCTAGATCCCGTTTATTCTCCCACATTAAATGATCAATTTAGTATGAGAAAATCATTTGGGTTAGCTACATATTAGATTTTTATGACATTGGCTAGCCCTTGGCATGGAAGTAGCCTTCAAGCTAGTGTATTCTTGGGAAAATCAATGAGAATGCTCACTCTTGCACCACACACACACAAGCACACTCATGAGGTGAACGTCTCCTTCTCATGTGTGAGAGAAGTGGAAAAGCCTACACCAACATCACTTGGCTATGGAATGAAAATCAAAGAAAGTGCCAAGGTCCAAGCATGCTCATCTTCTCCTCCATGTCCATTACTAAGCTATGCTATGCTCTATGACCAAACTAATGTGAGAAGAATACTTCTTCTTCTTCTTCTCCATCCTCACTCCCCGCTAGCTCTCTCCACCTTTGAAGGTGTTTCAGGTCTTGGGATTGAGGCCAAACCAAATGTAATTGTTGGTGTATGAAGCTTTCCATCTTCATGGCATCAAATGGGTCTTTGAAGAGCATAAAGATTGTATTGTAAACAAGTATCTCTCAATGGGAGAAGCTATAATACAAAATACTTTTGGAGAATCCAGTCCTCAAATGTTGTCAGTCTTAAATTTCTCTTTCTTTCAAGTTATTGTTCATGCCAAGCTATCTAGTTATATTGTTTCTTGTTGTAGACTCCAACCAAGCACACTCTCTTTCTCATAAGGAATTTACTTAATGAAATACTCTCTCTCTCTTATAAATATAATTATGGTACACTCGATGTTATTAGCGTAATTCCATCACACTAGCCTTCATGTAGTTTGAATGGTTGCTAGCCTTTATGCAATTTGAATGGCTGCACTCAAGCATCGTGCTAGCGATCAGAGGTTTATGGAGAGACCTTTCCCACATCTCCAATCCAACAATTAGGCCTTGTAAGTTCTTGCCTGCTTGCTATTGGGAGGGCTATGTATTTTCACGAGCCATGCTTGGGAACAAGGCTAACACTACCCGCCCATTTGCACCAGGACTGGTTAACACTCACCAACACATGTATGCTCTCTTTTGCATGGGATTGCACGGATTAACCATGCCTTCTACAACTGAAGTCCACCAAAAATGGTGGAGTTACAGCATCGTGCATTAAGATTGAGAGTAGGTAGCCACCATCTTTTGAATAGAGGCCACAACTAGTAAGGATGAGCACACAATATGGCAAAAAAGACACTATCGTAGCGCTTGTAGAAGGTGCAATATGTAGTGGTATTTATTTATGATGCACTAATGTGTATTTATCATACAACTTTCACATATAAAGTGATAAATATTGTCAGTTTATCCCTCAAGATCTGACAATGGATATTGATCTGTAATGGTATTTATTTATGATGCCCTAATGTGTATTTATCATACAGCTGTCACATATAAAGTGATAAGTAATGTCAGTTTATCTCTCAAGATCTGACAGTGGATATCAAATTGTCATGGATAAGGCTCTGCTATTAATATTTATAAACTCTCTCTCTCTCTCTCTCTCTCTCTCTCTCTCTCTCCATTTTGTAACCTCTTTAGAATTTTATAAATAGACTCACATAAGTTCATTGAGGGATCCATGTGGGGGAGAGTTGTCTTTGCCCCCATATGGTGTTAATCTCGTCATGTTCTCTATCGTGTGGGCATGTGTAGCACTCCACTGTAGGAGGTGCACACATCCATACTCTCTCTCTCGCTCTCTCTCTCACACACACACACACACACACACACACACACACACACACACACACACACACACACACACACACACACACACACACACACACACACACACACACACACACACACACACACACACACACTATCTACTGGGATTTAAAACCTATTACCTGCCATTGCCGTGGCCCACTACTCTAACCCACTACACACTACCTCTAACTACACACTACTTATGGGAGCTCTTGACAAAAGGCCTTTAATTCAGCACAATGTGCACTGGGACCTAAGGGTAGGTGAGTACATGGCCATTTTCCCCTAATCGGGCATTGTCTTGGATTTTACTACTGGCGTTCTGGTTCGACTGCATACTCTGCCTCTCTCGCTCTCTCTCTCTCTCTCTCTCTCTCTCTCTCTCTCTCTCTCTCTCTCTCTCTCTCTCTCTCTCTCTCTCTCTCTCTCTCTCTCTCTCTCTCTCTCTCTCTCTCTCTCTCTCTCGTGTGTGTGCGTGCTCTCCCTGCCTCTCCTTCTGTATGGAACGGCGCCGAATACCCTTTACTCTACAGGGCCCGCCATGACATCCACAAGCCATCCGAGTGCTGCTCCTCTCTTGTGTATATAAATTGGTGAGCTACTCTATAGCTCACTTAGTATTTGTACTGGTCCTTCTCTGTGGTGAGTGTTTGCAATTCAAGAGAGGGGGATATGGCTAAAGGCAAAGAGAAACTAGCCATAGTGGAGCTGGCTGCTCCGACGCAAGCTCAGGTAATATTTTCTTTATATGCACAAGTCTTGGGCCGGCAGGCGCATATGATTACTTGATGTTGGGCCACTTTACCACTCTGACTTCTTAGCTAATTGATTCGAGTAATGGAATTTGACTGCTTCAATAAACGGTTATAAAGTATACACAGTTCTGTCTGATTATCTTAAGAAATACATTGTTCTATTTCACATTCACATATTGGAAGGATTGTTGCTAGTGGGCACCTTGACCCGCACCATTAAACGTTTTTTTTATAAAAAACTCTGAGCTGATCCCTGCAAGTTTACATACTGCTTTTTAATTTTTCTAATCTAAATGGCAAATGACTCTTGGATTTTTTGACTTCTTTGATTACTTGGATAAAAGTATCTGACTACTGCAATGATAAGGTGTAAGAAGTACAAGGTTCCATCTGAGTATTGGAAGTAATACACTGACTTTTTGGCTTGCATTCACATGTATAGGCTAGGAATATGATAAGTTTCTGATGGTAATGAGGCACCTCGGCTTGGACATTTGAGTTTTCTTACTAACACTTAGTGCTGGTTAAATTTTCTCATCGACATACCATGACAAACTGACAAGGCAACTAACTCCTGGCCTTTCTGACTTCTTGGCTACTTGGATTGAATAAGGGTATCTGACTACTGCCATGATAGGGTGGTAAACCATACATGATTCGGTCTGAGTGTCGGAAGTAATTTACTGTTTTTCTGGCATGTAGTCACTTGTACATGCTGGGAATGTGTTTAGTTTCTGATGGTAATGAGGCATCTCAGCCTTGACCTTTGAGTTTTCTAACTAACATTCACTGCTTCAAAAGCATTCTTATGCTTGGCTAGGCATTGTATGCACTAGGGCCATAATGAGTGTTGGGTTTTTAGTCTTTTGGTTACTAAACCTAACTTGATGATGCATACAGAACTCGGTTAATTAACTGTGGTATGCCTGCATCAGAACTGAGCTTCATTACTGTTCAGTTTTACATGGTTTCATGGAAACTCTTCTTCATTCCATTAAGGCAAAGCATGGCTGAGAACTTGGTTCATATAAATAGATATTTTTCTGGCATCTTATTGCAACATTCTGACATGCATACTATGGCCTGTTGTTTTGGTAAGACATGGCCTGCTGGAGCATCTTTGGCTTGATTGATATGACCTATGGTTTGGTTTGAGATGGACCTAGTGGAACTCCACTTGTTTTAGCTATGGATATGAGCATTTCTGATATTTGGAGCTATGGCTGGGAGTAGTGCTGCTTCTCGGTTTGGGGCTGAACTGCCTCTGTTTGATGTCTGTGTAAAATCAGGCTATATTATTGTGCTGGCTAAAGAGGACTAATGGTGACTGAGGTCCCCTTTGTACTGTTGCTAGTTTGAAAAGTCTTTTGGCTTCTTGTGGAGAGGTCGCTATGGTGTTACTCAAAGCTTGACAGAAGTTACATAAGGAATGAAGTGTGTTTTCTTTATGCTGTTTTTTTACCTCTGTATTGGGCATATAGTAGGAAATAAAGCTCTCCTTTGCATCATATTATCCTTGAAGAAATAATGGTTTTGAAGGACTTGGCATTTACATAAGTATGATGGTAGACTCACATACTGTGAGCCTAACGATGTGGGCATCAAGTAGCTTAATTCCGAGCGATGCCTGTCAATCATGTTATGAAGTTCTACATGTCATACCTTACACTAGGGTGCACCCTGATTCTATTATAGTTGACCCTTTGGCCTCCTTACTTTGCATACAATAGGATATAAGGCTCCTCTTTGCCTCAACTTAATCCTGAAATAGCTGAATGCACACTTAGTAAGGACCAACCAACTTAGTATTAAATTACACATGACCTTCTTAGTGTTGAACCCATTTGACCATGAGGTAGGAAACTAAGCTTTTCCTTGCCTTATATTGACCCCGTAGTACTTGGACTGTTTTGGAAGCACACTTATTTGGACTGTTTAAAAGCACACTTAATACTTGTATGTGTACAAGAAACACCGAAGTATACACTGACTGCACGCATGAGCACCATCACTGAACCGGAAAAAATTGCTGCCATTAATGCCAAGCTTTGCAAGGTGAAGAGACAGGCGTACATGGATCACTTCGGGGCAAATTTGGCCTCTAAATCTCGTCTTCGACCCTTTCTGTTGAGGGCCTGTAAAGATAAAAAGGGTTCTACACATTGTCCTTGTTAGCCTTTGAAATACATGAATCCGTTTTAAAAGATACCGTCTATGTTGTCCATTCTTTAACTACAAACTAGTTAAATGACATCTATAATTAGTCGCCCCCCCCTATAGCAAGCTTGTAACTTGATATGGTTGATACTATCATGGTAATTTGTTAAATGAAGGTACATGCATTTTAATCATTGACACATAAAAGGGATATACATGGTACTATCATCATTGGTTATCTATTACAATGATAACGGTTTCATACTTTTTTACATTTTTTTTGATAGAAATCTAAAGTTGGGTGACATCGATAACAAGTGGGATACCCAACATCACCTGCATATAGTGCCAATACTAATTGAGTGTTGTATTGTTTCTATGGATGCAGGTAAAGGTTACCTTCTCTACTCTAGCTATCAAAGTATGCTGGTTTGAATATTTGTAGGACTTGTATCTCTTCAATCTTACTGGGAGGCTCTTAGACCTCTCCACTGTTGTATAAGACCATTCTAGACAATGAAATGGGATTATACACCCCCTTCCCTGACATTGTCTCTAGCTGTCTTTTGAAATTGTTCAAATTCGTTGGTGTCTATGTATAATGTTATTGAAACACACACACACACACACACACACACACACACACACACACACACACACACACACACACACACACACAGAGGCTTTGCCAGTTTTGCATTGAACGATTTGGATTATAAGGTATGCATGCTCAATCTTGCCCTTTTGCATGTATATTCGTATGTTTTTGCGCTTCTAGTTTGCCATCTCACAAAATACCCCCCTTGATTTTGCTTTATTGACATTTTGAGAAATTGACCATTACTTGTGCAATCATCAATACACCACCAAGAGAAAAAATACACATCCCAAAAAACATGTGGGTTATGCGAGGATTGTCATGCTAATTCCTCATTCATATAAAACACACGGAACTGTAAAATAGTGGTGGAAGATGCAAATCAATTGCACATTTTTAAAGGTAAAAAATGCTCGTGTCAATTATCAGTAAGAAAATCTTTGGGAAAACAACTATCTAGGGAACTTGATGTTTCTTGGATACTAAAAAAAATCATTTTCTAATTGAAAAAAAAAGAGGCACAATAAAACACCCTCTCGGTGTTTAGCTTGAAATTTGAAGCATTGGCCACTATTTACACTAAACTTTGAAAAATTGTATGGGCTTTCTTCTAGTCAAGTGTGAAATCTAGGCAATTTTAACCGATTATAGAGATACATTAAACCCCTGTTTCACGAAAGTAGTGTTGTGATTATTATATATTGGTTTTCCCCCTCCCCACACACACACACACACACACACACACACACACACACACACACACACACACACACACACACACACACACACACACACACACACACTTGGTCACTACATTTTGACCATGATAGTATCTAGAAGGGTTCTGATTGTGTTCTAGATCACTGTATTTGGCTTAAAACATATGACATCCAACCATCTACACTCAGTCTAAATATGAGTTAGCGCCTTATGGGAGTTTTGCCTTATGCTGACTACTACTAACTTTTACTATGGAGAACACAATGGATAAGTAAAGCTATCCACTATGCTGTTTTGGTACCATGGTGCCTCTTAAAATCTAATCCCGTGGGATTAGTCCCTTATGGAATTAACCTTGGAAAGTGAAACCCTTTGTGGTTCTAATTTTAAGAACCTTTTCTTGTATCTGGCCTCCTGGCTTACACCACTGCGGGGAAATCTATGTAATCTATGATGCCACCGATCCCCTTCTCTTTTGGATGATGATGAAGGCCCGACGAGGCTTGTAGCTCAGCCTTTTCACAATATCTCCTCCTCTCTAGGGCCTACTCATGATCCCAAAGGCAGAGGGCTTGCAGAGGGTGGCCATTACTTGGCTTGCTATTTGGGGACGATTGCGGACATGCTTCTTACACATACACAACCACGAACCCTATATAAAGGTGAGGAGCTCTTCCCTTCACTTAGAATTGGGTCTCTCTAATTATTACTAGTGGATGGTTGGATCTGCAGTCCCCTGCTACTGTGTTGATTATTAGGATGGCTTCCATTGGAGGTTTTTTTCACTATCCTTAATGTGTACTATGCATGTTTACCGCACTGGTTTTTACCACTAATCTAGGTTTGACAGAACCTTGTCTTATGATGTATAAATGATGGTTGAATAGTTGATATTTTGATGAAGCAGGTTAAGGGAGTAACTCACTCAAATGATAAATTTGCAAACTTTATCTGGTTATAAATACATACACTGATAATACCATAATGGTTATCTGACTCAATATTTCTACTGAGGTAAGTTAAATACTGAACACTGGCTTATGTTATGGAATCTTATGAGATGGTTCATATTCCTTCAGTGAGTATTCTGGGAAATTATGCGGTGGCTCATAATCCATTAGGAAGTTACATTGGGATTTTTTGAGAAATGATTTTGGATGTCTGGCTTAGATGTGGTCTTGACATGCTGACTGTGATTTGATATCTGGCTTGGATGACTGGTTTAGATCTGGTTTTATTTACCATATTCATACATACAGCTAGTTCTTGGTGGTGATACTGCCATAAAATATATGTGTAAACTTATGAGAAATTAGTGTTTTTGCATAAACACGCTATGTATAAGTATGATGTTTGAAATCTTGGTAGCGATGCTGATATAAAATATATGTAAACATTTTGGATTTTTTTGGTTTTGATATGGATCTAATTTTGATACTTGAACAAAAGGTACTGATCTGGTTTTTAACTACCTAAGTATGGTAGGGTATTGTAATATGAGGGAAACTATTTGCTTTGACTAAACAAAAATCTAACCTTCAGCTGGTTGCTTGGATGTCTGGCTTAGATCTGGCCTTGACATGCTGATTGTGATTTGATATCTGGCTTGGATGATCGGTTTATATCTGGTTTCATTAACCATATTCGTACATGTAGTTAGGTCTTGGTGGTGATACTGCCATAAAATATATGTGTAAATTTTTACATATTTTGGCCTTGTTAATGATTTGGTGAGTACTGATCTGGTTTTTTGGTGCTTCACTACCTGAGTATGGTATGGTATTATGATATGTGGGAGGCTATTTGCATTGACTAAACAAAAAAAGTGACCTTCAGCTTGGTACTTAGATTGCTTGCTTAGATCTGATCCTTTTTCAAAAAACCATATTCACTACATCTGGTTCTTCAAAGTGATGCTACCTTAAAATATAAGTAAAACCGTATGTATACATAATATTCTAAGTTTTTATGCTTTTCTACCTAAAGATTTGGCATAACCTAGGATTCTAACCAACATATGGTTACTAATCAGGTTTTGATGCTTTTAATAACTGAACAAATTATGATGTTGAGATATGAGGGAGTCTGTTTATCTGCAAAAAGCTGACCTTCAGCCTGTTGTTGTATACCACATTATTATTTGGCTTTTGGTTCTTATAACTGGCTTAATTCTTGGATCACAGGCTATGCCTTGAAGTAATTCTTGTATGGTATTTTTGGTTCTCGACAGCTGTTTATCGAAACTACTAGAAGTAGCAGTAGGCTGACCCTGATCTTGATCTCTCTTTTCATAATTACTAGGAAGTAGCACTACTATAGTGTTCGACTTGGATCCATACAACATAATTGTAGTAACAGCAAAAAAACATTGTTGATAACTTTGAAGCGGTAATTACATACTCAAGTTTTAATTATGGAATATTTTTTGATAGTTGGTACACTTCGATACTATTGTTCTAAAAAGATATAACATCTGATACTACTTTGAGAATGCAAATCTTAATGAGGATTAAAGAAAAAACTGGGGTTTTTTATATACTTGCCAAAGAATATATACACTACTTTAAATTAGCAATTCCTTACTTGGACATAATAGTTTTGAAAAAAAGGTTGAAGTACTTTTAGTATTTTTAAAGGAAAGTAGCTAGTCTAATAATTTTTAAGTTGGACATGGATAACAACTGATAGGTTTTTTGAAGCATGTCATACGTAGTCAAGTATAACATATCTGTTGTCTTGACTATATGGATGCAGGTGAGAATTTTATCTTGGCTTAAAAAGGTTTAGTTTGCTGCATTCCGACTTTGATAACACTTGATGATTCAACTGGGATAGTTTTGATACCTCTCTATAAATTCATTTGGAATGATACCTCATTCTTATTATGCTATATAGTTATGAAATTCAGATTGGGTTGTGTCTGTAGAAATCTTTGCCTATACATCTTTAGCCAGTCGTCTTTTGAACATCTCGTTCATTGGTGTGTAATAATTAAATTTAAAACAGCAACATACACACACACACACACACACACACACACACACACACACACACACACACACACACACACACAAAATGTATGTTTAGAGAGGTCATGATGGCTGGCGATGTGAATTTCGATAAATGTTTTCTTTTGTGGTACAAACGTGGCTTTTGACAACTTTTTTTTAACACTATCTTCACAAAATCTATGTAGGGTTTTGCTTTTTACTCTTGGTTTTAGCCAATATATTTGAATGTTGAAGCATCACGATTGTAAATTGAGTCACACTTTTTCCCAAAAACTCCACCCATCCCATAGATTCCAAACAACATCGTCTTCTAGTCAAAGAATTAATCTTTGTGTATGGGTGTGTTGGCACACTAGCACCATAGGCTTTCTCTCTCCCCCACTCATCTGCACAATGAATTTCACTCTCTATAGACTCTTTACTTTTCAACCACCTAGTTCAAAGCTCTGAGAGAGTCCATCTTAACAACTCAGCACGACCCTTCTCAACTCCTTTGTGGCAAGCGAGGTGCATTCCTCTCTCCCTCACTTATTGTCATAGAGCTATGGAAGTGAGTTGGAGTTTGGGAGCTTCATTGTCAAGTTGGGGTAGGGCATATTTTTTCACTCGCACACACTTTTTGTCAACAATAACACTCATAAAAACATATGCTAGGGCTTTGGGCATATAGAATGGTGCCCAACATTCAAAAAGGTAGCATCACACTAAAGCAATTTTACCCCCTTGTCATGGCTTGATTGGCACGTGCATTGTGGAAAAAGGTCGTAGGGGGTGGGCATATTGCATAATCAATAAAAAATTATTTTCACTACTCAATATTTTACAATGAAAAGCAAAATTCTATATTTATCTAAAAGAAAATCTCTTTCTATCTCTCACTTCCCATGAAACTATAGCATATAATGTCAAAGGTTGTGTTTGTTCCCAAGCTCATCTCAACTAGAGAAACCCTTAAAAAGATTAATAATAGCTAAAATCTCTTGGTGGAGAGTATGTTGTGCCACATAGTTATAGAATGGAATGCATGACATTCAAGCTCCACCGACCTTGGCTCCCAATAAGCTCTCCTTTATGCCACATCGTCCTTGGTACAATAGACTATGTTCATGGGCAAGACCTAACATGTACCTAGCACTTATCAATGGTCTTTCAGTATCTGCATTTGGGTTATGATATAAGCACGTGAGCATAGCAATGTGTGAAGAATGTCAAACTATACTAATTTCTACTTGTGGTTGTACTATGATCCTAGTAGACAGCACTAGTCCTTGTAGTCAATCAATATTGACTTCTAACCTCTATTGTATTTTGAGATAATTTTTTGCCTAAATTGGCTTTCAACATATGATAGTAAGTTTTTTCTTGTGATTGTTCTCATTAGTTAGATTTGCAAGTGATTTAGGGGAATGGTGAAGGAGTACGAGCGGAAGTGCGACGTGAGAGAGAGTGTGAGAAGAAGAGCACGACGATATGGTGAACTCGCTCTAGTGTAATGTGTAGAGCATAGTGAGTTCTTATTAGGTTTTAACAAAAGAATATGTGTACATACCTGGCGGCCCGCCCACTTACCTGGGCGACCACATTGGGCTTTATACCCCAACAACCTCCCACTTAAAGTCCAATGTGGTACTTTAAGTGTGAGAGAAGCTACTATACAAGCTAATATACAAGAGATGTAGAGAAGTGATGTACTACCCTACACCTAACTGCTTGCGAAAATGCGCAAAGCTCTCTGAGGGAAGTCCTTTTGTAAGTAGATCAGCAGGATTTTCTGTGGTGCAAGCTGAAGTTGCTTATCCTCGAGAATTTCCCTGATGAAATGATACTTCACATCCACATGCTTTGTCTTTGAGTGATAAACTGGATTGCGAGCCAATTGTATAGCACTTTGACTATCACAATATAACACAGGCATCTCTTCTTTGATTCCCAAATCTGTTACTAGTCGATTAAGACAAATTGATTCTTTGCATGCCTATGATGCTGCAACATATTCAGCCTATGTAGTAGACTGAGTAACACAATCTTGTAATCTAGAACGCCATGATACTGCTCCACCAGCCAATGTAAAGACATACCCTGACGTAGACCTTCGGTTGTCTAAGTCACCTGCATAATCTGAGTCTATAAAACCCTTTACACTTAGCTCCTGACTCCCATAGCATATACGCATACTCTTTGTAGCTTTCAGGTATCTCAATATTCCTTTCACTGCCTCCCAATGTTTCTTGCCTGGGTTTGACATGTATCGACTTACTACTCCCACGGCAAATGCAATGTCTGGGCGAGTAGCAATCATTGCATACATCAAACTACCCATTGCAGATGCATATGGAATCTTATCCATTTCAGCCTGTTCTTCCTCAAACACATGACAATCTTGTTTGCTAAGTTTCACATACGGTGGCAATGGAACACTCAATGCCTTTCCCTTCTCCATATTGAAACATTGCAAAACCTTGTCAATATACTCTGTTTGAGATAACCAAATCAACTTCTTTGATCTGTCTCTCTCAATGCGCATACCAAGTATATGACTTGCCTCACCCATGTCTTTCATGTCAAACGATTTTGCCATCTTTGACTTCAAAGCTGAAATTTCTTCCAAGTGCTTGCCAACAATCAACATGTCATCTACATACAAAAAAAGGATCAGCCAATTGCCATCCTTAGCCTTCTTTGTATATAGACAGTGATCGAACTCACTACGTTTGTAGCCTTGAGAAAGCATAAACTTGTGGAACTTATGGTACCATGCCCTCGGTGATTGTTTTAAGCCATAAAGACTCTTTAACAACTGGCATACCAAATCTTCCTTGCCTTTCTCAACAAACCCTTCTGGCTGCTGCATGTAAATTTCCACATCTAAATCACCATGCAAGAACGCTGTCTTGACATCCATTTGGTGCAACACCAAATCTAATATGGCAACCAATGCAAGAAAGCATCTCAATGTAGTCATCTTGACCACCGGAGAGAAGACTTCATCAAAGTCAATGCCTTGTTCTTGCTTATTTAAGCCCTTGGCAACAAGCCTTGCTTTGTACTTTGGCTGACTATCATGAGCGGTGATCTTATACCTGTAAACCCATTTACAAGGTAGAGCCTTTTTACCATGTGGTAATTTAACTAGCTTCCATGTCTGGTTTTTATGGAGAGCTGTCATCTCTGACTGCATGGCCAATTGCCAATTCCCGGAGTCCTTTATTTGCACTGCTTCCTTGTAACATGAAGGCTCATTGCAATTAGTCAACATGACATAGTTCATAGATGGAACAAACCGATTAGGAGGTCGTGAGATCCGTCCCGATTTACGCAAAATAGGTGGCTGAGGCTCAACCACAACTTGTGGTTCCACTCTATCCTATCCTTGCTCCTCTTGAGCCCTGACATTTTGTCTTGCACGTGCAGGTCCATCTTCTTGGAAGACAACTCTTCTAATCTCCTCAACCCTCTCTTGTTTAGAATGATATTTGGATTCATTAAAGTGAACATCATTGCTGCGGATAACCTTTCTGGATTCAGGATCCCAAAGTCTGTACCCCATCTCACCAGAATTACCATAGCCTAGAAAGATGCACTTTCTACTCTTTTGCTCAAGTTTGTTCCTAAATTCCTTTGGAACATGAGTATATGCCTCACAGTCAAAGACTCTGAGATGCTTGTATGAGGGCATTTTGCCTGACCATACCATCTCTACCACTGAATCCTTCTGCAAAACCTTGCTAGGAGATCTATTTATAAAATGAACAGCTGTTGATATAGCTTCAACCCAAAACCCATTTGGCAGTTGTGCATTAGACAACATACTTCTGACCTTCTCTTGTATGGTCCTATTCATCCTCTCAGCAACACCATTTTGAGGAGGATTGTAAGGAGCAGTAAGTTCACGTTTCATACCTTTTGACTCACAAAAGTCCTGAAAGGCCTTTGAAAGATTCTCTCCACCATTGTCAATGCGTAAGCATTTAAGCTTCTTGCCACTCTGATTCTCCACAAGTGTCACAAACGTTTTGAAAACACTAAACGCTTCATCCTTGTGCTTGAGAAAGTAAACCCATACTTTCCTCGAGTAATCATCTATAAATGTCATAAAGTAAGAAGCTCCCCCTAGAGATAGGTTAGGCATAGGTCCACACAAATCACTATGAACAAGTGCCAACTGTGTATCTCTTCTCCTGCTTCTATGCTTATGTGGCTGCTGTGTTTGCTTACCATACAGACAATGTTCACAGAATTCAAAATCATTAAATGAAAAGCCAGGAAAATAACCAGAACGAGACAAGATTTCCATTCCCTTCTTGGACATATGTCCTAACCGGCTATGCCACAAAGAAACGTTCGGCTGCTCGGTTACATTGATTACATTTTTAAAGACATTTGATACATAAATCATGTAAAGTCCTCCAGACTTTACTCCATGTGCTACTGTCATAGAACCCTTGGATATCTTCCACATGTTTTGTCCAAAAGTGGTGACGTAGCCAGCATCATCAAGTGAACCTGTGCTGATCAAGCTCTTTGTAATTGCGGGAACATGTCTCACATTCTTCAGCATGAAAGAAGAGCCATTCTGAAACTTCAATTGAACATCTCCAACACCTAAGATCTCACATGTCTGCCTATTGCCTAGCTGAACATGATCTTTAGTGGTCACATAAGAGGTAAACCACTCCTTGTTTGGAGACACATGAAGTGATGCCCCTGAGTCTATAATCCAGTCACTCAATGCATTTCCATCAGATGCTGTAAGAAGAGCTGAGTCCATTGTATTCTTCAAGAAGTAGATGTCTCCTGACACTAGACTATCATCCTCTGCAACAGTGTTTGTCACATTTATTTCTTGAATCTTCATTGAGGACTTGTTCTTCTCACCATGGTCTTCAGCTCTCTCTTTGCCTTTTTTTGCTTTCCATTCTCTGCAGTCTCTTTTCATGTGACCCTTCTTGCCACAATGGTAGCATTCTATGTCACTCTTGCCTTTAGCACTACGGGACTTGCTACGAGACTGATTCCTCTTTCCACCTTTGCCCATTTCTTTGGTCCTTCCCCTGACAACTAAGGCTGTTCCTTTGCCTTTGTCCATTGTCTTTCTGTTGGTTTCTTCAGTAAGCAGACTGCCTTCTACACCTGTTATGGTCAAACCATCTGGAGGTGCAGAATTACTCAAAGCTGTGCGAAAAGTGGCCCAACTTTCCGGTAATGTGATCAACAGGAACATAGCTCTAACAGGTTCATCAAACTTGACACCTTGAGCTGACAACTGACTGTAGAAAGTGTTGAATTCATTTAGATGATTGGACATAGGTGTCCCTTCTTTCATCTTCAAGTCAACAAGCTTCTTAAGCCAATATACCTGTGAAGCTGCACTCTGCTTCTCATAAAGATCACTCAGCTTTGTCCCTGCTTCATAAGACGACATCTCGTCTGCTACATTGAAGTAAACGCTTTCTGCCAAAGTCAGCATAATGGTAGAAAGTGCCAGTTCATCCATATCGCTCCATTCATCTTCGTCCATATCTTCTGGTTTTATCCCCTTGAGCTTTATAGGTTTAATCTGCTTCTTTTGTACCAACACGTGCCAAATCTGCTTCTTCCACAATGGAAAATTGGTTCCATCTAGCTTCTTGATATTGTAAAGAGCAGTGTCCTGTGATCGAGCCGTAACTCTGCTTCATAGTAGTTTACTTTCCTGGGAAAACTTCGGCAGAGTTTCCCCTGTAAACCGACCTCTGAACCAATATCAACCTGTCAAATGAACCTAGAAAGTTTCAAATTCTGCAGAAATTTCGGCAGAGTCTCCTTTGTAAAATGGCTTTGGTGTACTCAAAAACAGACCAAAAACAACTCAAAAAACCACTGTCTCTGTAACACTGTAAGCTGTGGGTAAACCTGTCCTGCACCTGTACTGTCTCTCACGGTCCTGTCACTGTCCTGTAAACATAGACTGTGACAATGCCTCAACGGCAGTAAAGCAAAGATGCAATTCCAACTGTCTAACTCATAGTGAATACATCCTAGCTGCCTATCTAAGGGTGCTCGAGGGATCGCTCCAAGACCTGTATCACCGAAAGGATCTCAACATTTGAGAATCCCCTAGCTCAATAAAACCTCACTCGACCCTCAACAAAGGCTGCAGTAAATCCGACAGTACATAGACTTCCCACAAAGTCATACATCCACAAATTTTCCACTATATGCTGTAACCGCTGCGGCGGTTGTTTGCTACGTGACTCACAGCCAGCAAACCCTCAACAGACATACATCATCTCTGACAATACATCCCATGTGGAAGTACCTGCAATGTCAGGATGAAATCTGGAATATCAAGCAGCAAACACAAGCTACCTGATGAACTAGTGGATGTCGCCTACAGTCTGTGTGTAGGTGCGCCCGTGTCGTATGTGACACGCCTCCAAGAACTGTGAGCCGTCCTTCGTTGTGTAGACAGCCACAAATCAGCACTCTGGAAGTGCATATATCCTCAGCACTTGCAGTCGTAGGCCGAAACCCCAAATTTGCAGAGTTGGATCTGCACCCGTCGAGACCACGTAGTCGAAAATGGCATGCGCAGAACTTTGTCGAAGCCAAACGGTGGCCGAGATGACCTTAGGATTTGGGGCCGTGTCTTCGCCTGTCAAATCTCACTCCAATCTGAGCAGGTGACTCTAGCTTTCTGCAATGCTGCCCCAAGACTCGATCTGAGCTCTGATACCAGTTGAAGGAGTACGAGCGGAAGTGCGACGCGAGAGAGAGTGCAAGAAGAAGAGCACGACGATATGGTGAACTCGCTCTACTGTAATGTGTAGAGCATAGTGAGTTCTTATTAGGTTTTAACAAAAGAATATGTGTACATACCTGGCGGTCCGCCCACTTACCCGGGTGACCACATTGGGCTTTATACCCCAACAAATGGTAGTTCACGGAACATTTTTATTGGCCTTGACTTCATGACATCCTTTTCTTTGCTAGCTCAATTTTTATGAAATCCTTCTATTTGCTAGCCCAATATCCATCCATGGGAGGTATATAAGTATTGAAATTGATGATAGGTCTTGCCTTCAGTTGATATGTTTTCAATTGACTTGTATTTGAGCTTAAGAGTGTAATTTTTACTCTAGCTATTTTGTTGTCGAGTCATACTCTTTGCAGGTAAGCTTCAAAAAAACTGTAAGTCCTCTTCTACTATTTTTCTTTTTGCAAAGCCACTTAGAAATTTGAAAGATAACATACTAGAACATTGTGTAGGATTCTCATCCATTTTTTTAAATAATGAAAGTACCTTGGGATTATCTTTATTATAAAAGAAATTCCCACATATTGTGGGATATTTAATAAAAAAGAAAATACACTATAGCAAGTCTTCATGCATGTACAATGCCATAAGTAATAAAAAAGAAAATACACTATAGCAAGTCTTCATGCATGTACAATGCCATAAGTAATCCACTAAAGAGAAAAACCTCAACATGCCATGTACTTGCTACCTTGGGATTATCTTGTACTTATTGAACTGTGTCTCAAACACTTATTTTTAGGTGCAAGGAGTTTAACTACAACAAAAGATATGTACACGTCCTCTACCTTCAAATTTTTAAGCTAATCATCGACTAATACTCATGTTTGTGGTCCTAGTTATTAGTTGTTGCTGTGCAAATATACTTCCAGCTCAATTGGATATGTGTTTTGAGCTACCAAAGAGAGAGATACACATCTCCAATCTCATAATTTTTTATAAGTCATTTTAAATTCAAGTAATTGAAATTAAATTCAATCAATTTCAATTAATTTAAGTCCTTCTAAATTCAATTTGTCCTAATTGGTGATTTTCTTTCATAATGTTCACCTTAACTAGTTCATTCTCAAGTTATATTGTTTGTAAGTAAACACAAAGATAAGCAAGGATGATTTGGAAAAATGGATATTAGGATTGTAAATTATTCTTTATTGCATCCTACTCAAATTTTGAATTTAAAAGATGGGGGAGAGGTTGGCCACAATAGGCTCTAGAATTACGTGGTTTGATTTCCATCCACCATGGGGACATAAAGAAAAAAGAAAATCTACGTGTAGAAGCCTAAGATAGTTGACTTATATCACTAAACTCGAAGAATAAATCTACAAAAAGTGTTTGGGAGCTTATGCCCTCCAGATTCCATTGGTCACATATACACAAATTCACCGGTTTTGACACTCTATAGTATTTATGTTAGGTATACATGGTCTACCAAGGAGAACAATGCTTTTGAAAATCTTATCTCTCAACCTGTGCTTACATTGCCGGATCTCTCAAAGCCATTTAAGGTCCAATGTGACACTTGTGGTGATTGCCTTGGAGCTGTTTTGTTCCAAGAAGGGCACTCCATAGCCTACAAAAGTTAAAGGCTCAACCCTGCTGAGCAAGCTCTAGGCATATATGAAAAAGAACTCCTTACAGTTCTACATGCCTTAGACTTGTGGAAGCACTGTTTACTGGGGACTCCTTTCATTCTGTGGACGGATCACCAAAGACTTAAGTACTTCATGACGTAGACCAAGCTCTCTGACAAACAAATGAGGTGGGCAAATTTCCTTTCGCAATTTCATTTTCATATTGCTCACATTGTTGGCAAGCATAATCAAGTAGCCGATGCACTCTCAAGACGGCCGAGAGTGAATGTGGTTTCCATAGCAACTCACAATGATCTATCTTCTATGATTGATGAGTACGCTATTGATCTCGATTTTAGAGATGTGATTTCAGCCCTTGCAATAGGGAAGAAAGAGGAACCATTTACTTTACAAGATGGTTATCTTCTCTATGGAAATAGACTATACGTTACTAACTCACTACGTGAGAAAGTAATGTATGAATCTCATTCTCCTCATTATGCGGGGCATCGAGGGATTCAGTCTACCCTAAAAGGGATTGAAACATATTTCTATTGGCTTGCCATGAAAGCAAACATACAAGAGTATGTTTCTAAATGTGTGGTATGCCAAAAGACAAAGTTTGATAGAGGGAAGCAACCTGGATTGCTTCAACCTTTGCCAATCCCTAATTCACCATGGGAGAGCATATCCATGGATTTTATCTTTGGATTGCCTAAGTCTCGCCAATGGGATTACGGGAATATGGACCATAGTAGACAGGTTTAGCAAACAAGCTCATTTTATACTTGTCAAAAAGACTATCAAAGCCCATCAAATGGAAACCCTCTTCATATCACAAATCTTCAAGTACCATGGCTTGCTCATGTCCATAGTGTCAGATAGAGATCCTAGAATGACCGGTAATTTTTGGAAGGGTCTCTTTGAGAATATAGGGACAAGGCTAAACTTCTCTTTGGCCTATCACCCGCAAACGGATGGCCAAAGTGAAATAGCTAACCGAACAATTCTTGATCTACTAAAAGCCTACATAACGGAAGTAGATCAAAGGTCCCAATGGGGGAAGTACTTACCCTTAGTGGAGTATGCCTACAATAATAGTATACATACCTCCACAGGAAAAATAGATTTCGAGGTGATTGAGGGAAGATAAAAAAGTCCCCTGCTACTTAAGGTACACAGCAAGATCTTCGCTGCAGATGAGTATAGCCGAGATCTACAAGAATCTTTCCAAAAGATTAAGGACGATATCTCTATCTCACATCAAAGGAAAAAGGCTGCTATTGATAAGCACAGAAGAGCCCAAGACTTTAAAGAAAATGATTGGGTCTTGCTTAAATTTCCCAAGGCTCGATTAAGGCACCAAAAACGAGCAAGAATCCTATGGGACACCAAAAATACTATACTAAGTTAGCAAAAAGGTACTATGGTTCCTTCCTGATTTTTAGACCAATCAATGACATGGCCTATCAACTCAAGTTGCCCAGTCATTGGCTCATACACGCTTTTCATGTGAGCCTACTAAAGCCTTACAAAGGAGAGCCACCTCAAGAAAAAACTATTAAAGACCCACTAGAGATCGAGGACCAAGAAGAGGTGCTGCAGCTTGAGTCCATTCTCCGACATGAAGACAAGGTATTGAGAGGCGGTAAGATTATCCACGGTATCTTATTAAGTTTAAGAACTATCCTTTTGAAGATGCCAGATGGATGCAAGGAATACAATTAAAGGATAACGCAAACCTTGTCAATGCTTTCGTAGAGTAAGCAAATATACAAATGTTTAAAATCAAAGTTTTTTTCTTTTAAGACTCTCTTTTTGTTATTTGTGCACAAATGTTAAGTAGTATGCATGCTTAGGATCAAGTTTGCGGAGACGACTTCTCCCAAACACCAAGTAGAGCTTGTCACTCTACTATGGAAGATTGATAGGACTAATGCACAGACATGCTTGTGGCAGCTTAGGCTCTCAAGCGCCAAATGGATTAGTCATCCATTTTGGAACGATGTCGTAGGGTAAGATAGGGATCCTCTACCCGCTAGAAAAATGACTAATGAATAGGCTTTATCTTCTCTACCCCATAGTCGAGGACGATTATGATTTCAAGAGAGAGGTAATGTCATAATAGCTAATATCTAATTCTCCTAAATATTTTGTCATGTTAAACTGATCATTTAATATGGAGAAGTACCAGGGGAGAAAAAGTTAGAATATTGGTTAAGCTGGCAGACTGGCCACAATAGGGATCCAAAGGAGGGAAAATAGGGATCCAAAGGGGGGGCCATCTGCAAAAGAGCAATGTGCATCAATGGGCTTCAAAGACCCTAAGGTTCATCCCATTAAGACTCCCAAAATGCTAAGGTTCCAAAATTCAATAAAAAGTCCAATGGTCAAACCTTAGGGAAATTGGATGCCTTTGGAAGACCTTAAAGTCTTTGCAAATCCCTAGATGGCAGGGGGCGAGCCCTTTTAGTAGGGGATGAGAGAGAAACACAGACACACACACACACACACTCTCAGGCTCCCTTTACACAAAGTGAATAGGGGACATGTCAGCTCCCTAGCCCAGTTGCCCCCAAGGTGCATTCAAATCCTATTTGATGTCCATAGAGGTGGACCAACGATAATTAGGCTAGAGTACATTTACTTTAATTCATTTTAAAACACTTGATAAAAGAACCAATAGGAGAAGGGAGGCCTACACCAACAACTCTTGGCTTTGTGATGCAAATCCAACCAAGAGCCAAGCTTCAATGCATGCTCATCTCCTCTACCATGCTAATTACGAGCTAATTACTAAGCTATGCTAAGCTTTCATGAGTGATTATGTGAGGAGATATACTTCTTTCTCGTAAGAATACTCCCTCTTCCTCTCAATCTACTCTCATACCCCGCTAGCTCTCACATCTTCGAAGGTGTGTGAGGTCTTGGGTCTGAGACCGTGAGGGAATTGATGTTGTGTTTTATAAGTGTGTGCATGGTGCTTGAAGCTTCCATCTTCATTGCACCAGCATGTTATTGAGGGAACACAAAGTATTGTATTGTAAAATGTCTCCTTTGATGGTGGAAACCTATAATACAAAGCCTTTTGGAGGGGGGACCGGCTCCATGTAAATCCAATCCTCAAGTGTTGTGAATAGCTTGATTTCTCCCTTCTTTTGAAGTATTGTTCATGCCTATTTAACTAGGTGTTATGGTTTTTGTTGCTCTCTCCATCCAAGCACTCTTGCTAGGCTCATTAGGAATCTATTCTAATAAAATGCTCACTATGTTTATGCTATTTTCCGCTACACACAAGTTTCTAGGCCATTAAATGTTACAACAAGTATATATTAATGTGCCATAAATATACTAGTATATACTTTTTTATTAAGAAAGCAATTATCCTCAATTGCTATGTTAATATCTGCAAGTTTTTGCTTGTCCAAAAGAGTGGTTGAAATTACATATAAAAAACATAGTATAGAAAAATCAGACCTTACAAAAATGATCTATTTTTCTTGTGCCTTCTGTCATCCACATGTTGCATATTCTAGTATCTCATACTACTAGAATAAGCATTATGCTTCATATCTTGATGTATCAAGGTCTCATTGGTTATAATCCAAATCAGTTTATTTACGTACCCGAGTTAATAAAATCACACATTGTGGTATGATTTTTTCATTGGTGTTGCCTAAACTGGTGAATGAACACCAATTGGGCATGCTGCCTAAACCAACAAATCTGCACTAGCGCTGCTTAAACTTACAAATCTACAATGAGTTTGTGTTGCCTAAACCGGTGGATATGGACTAAGGTCGTGCTGCATAACACTACAAGAGGCTATTCATATTAGCGACGCTCACACAACTCATAACACTACAAGAGGCTATTCATATTAGCGACGCTCATAGCGACGCCGGCTGGGCTAAAAAAAATAACAGAGAGCGCCCAAAAACTCAGATCTTAGATCTGAGTTTTTCGGCGCCCTCAAGCAAGGAGCAGGTAACGCTCTCCCCCTCTCTCTCTCTCTCTCTTTCTTCTCCACACACACACACACACACACACACACACACACACACACACACACACACACGAGGAGAGGAAGGAGAGCCAGGTATGCTCCTTCCCTCTCCTCACTCTCATGTTCCCTTCCCCTCTTTCTCTCTCTCTCTCTCTCTCACACACACACACACACACACACACATAGTGTTTTTGTGTGTGTGTGTGTGTGTGTGTGTGTGTGTGTGAGAGAGAGAGAGAGAGAGAGAGAGAGAGAGAGAGAGAGAAAGAGTACAAACATAAACAAAAACGCACACACACATACATAAACAAAGAATGCACACACACATTGAGAGAGGAAAAGAGAGAGAGAGAGAGCATGCATAAACAAAAAACGCACACATTGAGAGAGGAAAAGAGAGAGAAAACATGCATAAACAAAAAAACGCACACACATTGAGAGAGAAACTAATTTAACGTCGTAGGAAACTAATTAAAATTAAAAGACCTAAAGATCTAGCCGACGAGGAGTTGAACTCAGGACCTATTATTCAAGAGGGAAATGGCATAACCAGTCTATCATACTTGGCATGGGTGATAGAAAGGTTATACCATTTATCTCTTTTTATTGGCACACACATCCACACACGCGCACACACACAAGAAGAAGAGAGTTATAACGTCGTAGGAAACTATCCTAAAAGACGTTAAAGATTAGGTTAGATGTAGACTTATGTTAAATTAGATTTAGGTTTATTTTTAGTTAGATTTACGTTTATTTACACTAGATTTAGATTTACGCTATATTAGATTAGATTTAGGTCTCCATAGACTACGATGCCTGCATGAAGCGGGTGAAGAAAGCCCTCAATGGAATATAGGGTATTGCTGCCTTCACTCATGGTGGGCTCCGTCGATCCAAAAGTACTGGTGAAATGTCTTCAGAAGATAGGGAAGAAGGTGGATCTTCAGGGCGGCAAGAGTCACTACATCCCTGACAATGACCATCTAGACAACCTCTAGTCATTCAACAGCAACTTCAAAGTTAGTAACAAGATCAAGAACGGTCCAAAGGGCCAACTGCTGTCGTCAGATGTGGATGGAGATGAGGCAGCGTCACCGCCGGAAGTTAACTCTCACATCTTTAGTGATGAGAATACCAACTCTTGCCGAGTTATGTGAAAAATTATGTGTTAAATCAGTTTTAAGGTTCTTATAATCCCTGTTAGTTTAGTTCTTTGTTTTTAATATAACATAATTTACGTTAGATTGAGATTTATGTTATATTAGATTAGACTTAGGTTTATTTAAGTTTACCCACACACACACACACACACACACACACACACACAAGAAGAAGAGAGTTTTAACGTTGTAGCGTCCGGAGGGTAGCATGGCAAAAGGTTGGTTGGTATCAGAGTCCCTAGTGTACATTGGAGAGTGGCTAGACGGATTTGATAAATCTCGGGACACGCTATGGCGAACCATAGATGATGAGCGCATATCTGGGATTGTCATGTGCAATCTCGGTGTTGAGAAGAAGATGACGGAAGATCTAGAGGCTAAAATCAACCAATTTTGCATGCTTCACAATCCAGTGATGCAAAAGTGGATTTCACAATATGAGGATGCAAAGCAAGAGCGACATAGGGCACGAATCGAGTGGAGACGGGGAAGACGACCACCGATGCACTATCCGACGGGTCTGGAGAGCCTACCAACATTCATGAGCTTAAGATGGTTGCACAACCAATTGAAAAGCGCACAACAATGCGGTGACGAAGTGACTGAGGAAGAGTGGGAGTACTCTCGGGGTTGCGCGACCAAGGTAAGTTTGCAATGTACGACTAGCTAGTGACTTTATTTCTAAACGTTTGAACGGCCACTCATAATCTTTGTTCGTTGTAGTATAAGTCATACACATCAGCATGGTGTAAAGGTCGACATTTTAGGGTGGAACGGATCGACAAAAAGCGTTTTACTCAAGATTGTGGAATCATGGCAAAATTTGAACAGTCTAGTCGACGACGTTTCTCTGATGTAGATCCTGTGGTGGCGGAACTCACTTACTTCGGCACGCTACAAGAGATTTTGAGGATCGATTACAGAGGATTTTTTGTCGACTTGTTCGACGTGCAATGGTTCAAAATAATCATGGAGGGTCGCAACGCTACTGTGCGTAGAGGAGAGTCTGGTTTTCTTGAGGTGGATTCTACTAAGAAATGGACTGACCTAAGAGACACTTTCGTACTACCCGAGCATTGTGAACAAGTAAGTATGTAAATAGTTAACATCCCCCTTTTACAAGTTATGTGCTTGAAAGCTCTCATGTAAGTTATGTGGCTCTGACAGGTAATATTTCATCCTACAAAGTCTACATCAAACTGGTGGTATGTCATAGAGGTAGTCCCTCGTAGTGCAAGGACGTATGAAGGCTACCATGTGCCAATCACAACGGCACCAATGGAGGAGATCAGAGAAGATGCTCAATCAGAAGCCGCTGCGGTGGTGCCAGACGAGCATCAAGATGCTACTACTCTATATGGGGTGCATGCAGAGGAGCTACAAAATGAAACAGAGGATATGTGTTTAAACGGAGAGCTCTATATAGATATAGGAAGTTATGCTGAGTTATGCGAGGATGAGAGAGAGATCTCTTAAAGCCACAAATATTGTATTTGAACAATTTTGCTCCGTGTTGTAAAAGCTCTGGCTCTCTAAGTACCTTCCATGGTGTATAACGCTCTTTTCTACTCGCGCTCACATCTTTTGATTGAAAATTCTGAGTTTTCGACTTGCCTCTTCTATCACTCAATTCATTGCATCATTGTATTTATATGAGTCATTACGTCATTGTATTTAATGGTCTTTGCGTCATTGTCTACTCTATTCATTCAATATTAAGTTTAAATATTCGTGTGTTTAATGCAGGTATGGATGATGAGGAGTTTATTTCTTCTTTGTCACCGCAGCAGAGACAGTGGTACGTGGAGCTTCATCGCTCTGGCGCATCATCGCGCGTTCCTACTCCATCTGCATCTCCCTCTCTTTCGAAGCATTCGGCGCGCTCCGAAGCTTCGGTGTCGACGAGACGATCTTCACACTCGTCTAGACACCGGCGCTCTAGTGGTGGCGGTGGCGGTTGTTGTGGGGATTCCGTCGCCGATGCCTCCACACCGCCTCGTGTTTGACGAGGCTCTTTACCCTCCCCTTCTTTGCCCGCCCCCACACCAACCACATCATCGCCATCTACGCCAGGTTTTGCGCGGCTGACTGTTCGTAGCAGCTACACACCTCTACCTACTCCGCCAGGAGCCACCCCACTCGACACTCCTCGCTTCGGGGCCCAGACGTCGGTGGAGACACCTGACGTCCGTACCCCCATCGACACGCCGCTAGAGACCCCTGCTGGGACACCCAGGTTCACGCGTCACCGGCCAGAGGGCTTGCCTTACTCCGTCGACTTCAGCGGCGGCATCATCATGGATGATGACGGCAAGAAGGTGATCTCGCGCATGCGTGGTCTTTGCTCTCAGCTGTTTAGACACTACATACTAAACAAATGGAGTGAATTACCAAGTGATTTAAAAGACAGAGTCATCAGCATACTTCATGATGAGTTTCCCGTTCCAACACGGGATCAGCGCCTCAATGAAGACCTGATGAAGATTTGAATGCGCGAATACTGCAAACACAAGCGTTCCGAAGTGCAAAAAGCAATCAAGCATGGGTGGAACAGGCCAGATTGGCTGGCCAAAGAAGATTGGAAGAATGCGAAGAAAGCAGCGCGCGAGAATCCCGATAAGTGGAAGCAACAAAAGGATGCAGCCAGAGCGCGAGTAGAGGCAGGGAGCTCGCACCACTTGGGGAGCGGTGGATGGGCATCATTTGAGGCCGATTTTGTAAGTGTTTTCGCATTGCTCTTTATGTTCGATAGTTTAGGGTTTATGAGTTTTTTAATTCTAACATAATGAAATCTTTGTATGTTTTGACAGTGGTCGATGACAGGACGTGATCCCACACCGTACGAGCGCGAGTACGCAGGCAGGAAGGGCTTAAACGCCCTGATGGACATTCTCAGTTCTCGCGGCGGCATGGTTAGTATTAGGGTTTACTCTTTTCTATTTTTTGTATTGTTTTATAAATGTCGTTATATGTTTATACTTACTGAAAGCTGTCTTATTGTCTTTTTTTGCAGAATCCGACAGATACGCCGCTTGGACGCGATGAGACGTCTGACTAGACGACGTCAGTTTAGCCGTAGCTAGATAGCATTAGTTTAGGGTTTCTCATAGCTTATGTATCATGAGACGGATTTTATACGTCTTTTTGAACCATGTATATTATTACATTTGTCACCGCAGTTCATTTTGCCAATCAATTCTTTATGCCTATGATGTTGTACAATTGTCATTATTACATTTGCCAATCAATTCATTTTGCCTATGATGTGTACAATTGTCAATTTTACGCTTGTCAATTTTGCAAACAATGCGTCTTGTGGGTGACTATTTTGGGTCTATTATCTACCCTTGCACTTTTTTTAAAAAGTGAATCAAGTACAATATGGTTGATGGGTGGCAGGGCATTCAATGCCCTGTCACCAAAAAAAATTTCTCTCGGGCGTCGCTATAACCGTCGCTATTTATGGCTCTGGAGCGTCGCTATAAGCGTCGCTATAGACTTCTGTGTAAACGTCGCTATGACCGTCACTATGAGCGTCGCTATAAGCGTCTCTATATAGCGACGCATATAGCGACGCCTATAGTGATGCTATTAGCGACGGTTTTAGCGACGCCGGGGGTTATAAAAACCCAGTGTATTTCCGTCTCTAACAGCGTCACAAGAGCACACAACCTCTTGTTGTGTAAACCAATGAATCAACACCTGGGAGAAACCTTTACACTGGCTAATTCAAAAAATTTGTGTACTTGACCAACAAGGGACAAGGTATGGCATAAGGTACTAACTTTCTTGCTACCATTTTGAATTCAAAATTTGGGTAAGTCCAATTATAAGCATATTTATAAGAGCATTTCATATTGTTCAAATTTTTTGCAGCTTATTTGGTTAGCTTCAATTGAGAAGGGTATAATTTGATAGCCAAGTAATTGAGTACTATGTATTAAGAGGTGGTTTGTGATGGTGCTATCAAGACAATTAAAATACAAGAACCATGAACATACATGCATAAATCTAGTTACAAGAAAAATGAGCAACATTCTTTTCAATGTATTTTGATATAACCATCATAGTACCTTGTTGTGTACACCATCGTGAACCTGCACAATCTTTCACTTCACAAAGATGTATCAAAGATCATAAAAATAGTTACTAGGTCCCTTCAGCATGACAAATAACTTTATTCTTTGGTGCATTTTAATGGCTCAAATATATAATGAAATAATGATTGTTTTCCGCAATAAAGAAGAAGCAAAAAAATAATGATAAGATTGATGAGAAATAGGATAGCAAAAGGATTATTCTAATCAATCAGAAATATCCACTATATTTATTTCACAAGCCCTTAGTACGTTCAAGCTTCATGTCAATCTCATTGTTGTTCCATTTTGCCACTCCAAAACTAATGCACTTTATCTTTGGAATCAAAAGCCCATGAACTGCACTCAACATTGTCACTGTTTGTGTTATATGCATAAGTTGTGACATGCATATGGCAATGTGTAATGCTTTAATAAGTATGTCTTTACTTGGAATTTTTGAATTCAAAATGGAAGCAAATTTTTTATACCTTATGCAATACCTAGTCCATTGATCACAAGTATATAGAGTCAACAATTTAGGTAGTGTACATCTTTCTCCTTGGTGTCGATTTTTTGGGTCAAGAAACACCACTTTTGCTCTACAGGATTCATCGGTTTAAGCAACAATGTTGGTGAAAATCCTCCTATTTATGCAGCACGACCTCAATTTACATATTCGTCGATTTAGGTAGCACTACTGTAAAGTTTCTAGTTTGAGTAGTATGCCTGATTGGTGTCAATTGGATGGTTTAGGCAACACTAATTATAAAATACTTTACTTTAGAAACTAGAAGCAAGCCAAGTTAGCGTCAATTTGATGTTTCAAACAACAACAATTACAAAATCATACTATAGTGGCCAGCCACCACAGCCATTAATGTGATTTTGTTAAGCTAGGTATACTATGGAATTGATTTGGATTATATTGATATGAATTTGGATTTGGGTTATGATGATGATGATATGAGGATGACACATGTATGGGTTTGGACTTCGTATTGATAGGTCTTGGATATTGGATGATGATTATGAATAATGATATTTGATACATCAGGATATGACATATATTGTTTATTCTAGTGGTATGTGACACTAGAATACGTAGTATATGGGATGTTGAAGGAATATGAAAATTAAATTATTGAAGTTTTTAAGATTTCATTTTGCTATATTATGTTCCTAATATGTAATTTTAACCCCACTGTTTTGGACAAGTTATGACTTGTAGGCAGTAACACAACAACTAAGGATAGCTGATTTTGTAATAGAGATGTATATAATGGTATTTATATATGATACACCAAAAAATACTTTTTGGATTGCTGACATATGTAAAGCAATCTAGACCATTGGATTATCTGTTACGATTGGACAAAAGAAATTAGATGGAAAGGGATGTATGTGGTAAAACAATTGTTTTGATAAAGATTCAAAAATTGATTGGTCAAAAGCTTTCATTGGTAAATAGCTCCAAGCTCATGCCATATGAGCCACTAGTCACCTTTAGTAGATAATCATAGTTTTGAAAGTATATTTAGGTAAAAGTGAAATCATCACATGGACCAACAAATCATCACAATGGATGGGGGAAAATTCTCAAGGCAAAGATATGAAGCACCAAATCAACACTAGAATAAAGGGATAGAGAGAAAACCACATCAATGATTACATCAATACAAAAAAGTGTGCACAAGATAGTGAGCAAAAAAATCCTTTCATGCCTACTACTTTCCATCATTATCATTCTACTTTCTTATTACAAGAATAACATCACCATATACTCTCCCTTTTAGCTATTCACTACCATTTTGTCTTTTTGTACTTCCACCATCTACCTTGTTTTTGTTGTGCAAATAGAGCACCCTTTGGCCTTCCATGCACATTGCAACCTAGTTAACCTGCTTGCACAACACCACAAATTCTACAATCCCTCTACTCTATATAAAAATCCATGGTAGTTACGAAGAAAAGCAATGACATCTCCACCATCCTTTGCCAAGTTACACCTATCCCTTCTCCACAACGCACTAATAGATGTAGAGAATGAGCACTTTGCAGCACCAAGCTTTCACAACCATCAAAGGCTCATTATTTGTTGCAACCAATATGATGATAGATCCAGCTCATGCTTTTCCACTCGCCTTGGATGGAGCAAGTCAAGAGGTGTGACAACCTTGACGCTATGATGGAACAAGTTAAGAGGTGTGACAACATTAATTTGTAGGAGACAAGATACCTTCCCCCCTTGAAATTTCCTTGCTCAAACCCACAATGAAAGTAGAAACAACCAAAACAAAGATGGAACTACATGTTGGGTCATACATGAACAAAATTGAAACTTACAATACTTGATCTAATAAATAATGATTAGTTGATCAATTTATTAATGAGGGAGATATTTAAGGTAAATGAAATTAACATCGATGTAACATTGAGGGGCAGATTTTATGAGGCCGATACCCCCTCAAAAGGACTTTCCATTATGAATTGATAAGTATATAACTGTATGCAAAAAAATAAACCATAAATATCAATCTTGTGGTTACTACTGTTGGAAATAGGGTTGCAGGAAAACACACACTTCTTGGAGAAGATGAAGAAGCGCAAGGCACACAATAGAGAGTGTATAGCTTAGTGCACAAATGAAAGATGAGTTCACCCTAGAATGATGGGTGCATATACAATGCATGGGGGAAAAAACCTCCTAGTGAGGGAAAAAATGCCCCGACAATCCTAAGTGTAATCACACACATCACTGCCACATATGTATGGTAACAAATCCCCCCTAGGCGTGATACGGTAAACAAAGGTTGGCACCTAGTGTAAAGGGAAGTTCCATGCTCTAAGGACATGATCAATCCACAAAGGGGATTAAGCCCAAAGCTTTGCAAAAAACTTTGAACTTCTCATGAAGCAATGCCTTTGTGAAAATTTTTGCAAGGTTGTCTTGTGTCAGCACATAATCCAAGCTGATATCTCCTACTGAGAGTCTCTCTCTGACATAGTGGTAATGCACCTCAATGTGCTTTGTGCGAGCATGAAAAAGTGGGTTCCTCTCAACTGCCAATGCGCTTTGACTGTTAGTGTAGACGATGTGCGCAGTGTCATGTCCAACACCCAATTCAGCCATAAGGCATATGAGCCATACACACTCAACCGTAGCTGTGAAAACTACCCTACAAAGTGGCCATAGTAGAATTCTTCTTGTTCATCCATGATATGCATGAACTTCCAAGCATGAAACAAAAACCACTCGTGGACACTCTTGTGTCATAACAACCAGCCCACTATGAGTCCTAAAAAGCATGTAAATCTAGCAGCAATGATCCCCCCTTGGGATAAAACAACCCAAGATATAAAGTGCCACTCAAGTAGCAAAAGATCCTCTTGAGAGTCTACCAATGCTTAGACCTTGTGTATGCATAAATTTGCCGACCTCTGAGATTGCAAACTGAATTTCAGGCCTCGTATCACATACATAAATAAGGCATCCAATAGTAATATCTGATAAAGAGTGACATCAGTAGTATTGTCAACATTATGAACACTCAATTTCAAACTCGTTTCCATGGGAGTAGAAATGGATTTGTAGTCCTCAAGTCCAAACTTACAAAGTGTCTTTATGTAGCTTGTTTGACACAAGGCAATACCACCATGACACTGCTCAAATTGTATGCTCAAGTAATGTCTATAAGTAGCTTGTTTGACATAAGGAAATACCAACATCACACTACTTCAACTATATGCCCAAGTAATGATACAATAGCCCAAGTCTTTCATCTTGAAAGTAGCATTCAAATCAGCCTCAAAATCAGCAATGTGTGCCTCATTCAGGCTAATAACCAACAAATCATCAATGATGAGAAGTACATCACCCTCACGCTTTACGTACAAAGCGATTTTTGTTGGACTGTTACAAAACCTTTGTTTAACAAAATGAGTGTCAAATTTTCATAACAAGCACGTGGAGACTCCTTCAACCCATACAAAGCTTTCTTACTTTTGCACACTTTATCTTCTTGTCCTTTTATGAGAAAACCGCGAGGCTGCATTACATGAACTTCCTCAAATATCACCATTCAAGAAAGAAGTAACACTATATGATTGATGTACATCCCTCCAAAATGAGCTTCCAATGCACATAGAAAACCAACAGTAGTCATACAACAAGTGGGAGCAAAAGTCTCTTCATAATCTATGCCTTTTCGTTGTGCATAACCTTTTGCACCAAGTCAAGCATTATGGTGATCAATCCCACCATCCGGCTTACATTTCAACTCGTAAACCCACTTTGTACCAATGGCCTTTTTTTAAGGAGGCAAATCATATAAAGTTCATGTGTCATTTTCTATAAGTGCATCATGTTCTGATTGCATGGCAGCCCCATCCAATTTTCTAGATTTTTTGCTTCATCAAAATACAAAGGTTCCTCTACATCAGATAAACGAGGAACAACCAAAGCATAACAATCTGATGCATAAGCTGCATGGCAAGAGTCTAAATGAGGACATTGATAAAGGTGCATCCAATTTACTATCACAAAAAGTATGCACCAACCATTTTGGCATACCTTTAGCCTACTCATTCTCAGCCCTTTCCACATCAAGTACATCATGTACATTTGCATCAGTAATAGGCTGATCTGTAGCATTTTTAGAAACCCCCATGGGTTGTACTGACTCATTGGAATTTACATTTAAGTTTCCACCATTAAAAAGAGGCAACAAACTATCATAAATGTCATGTGAGCTTATATAACTGTCTCTATAGAGTACATGGTAACCAAGGCTGAATAGAAGCTTCCACAAACACAACATCTTGTGAAACCAAGATACATTTAGTTTGCGGATGGTACAACCTGTAACATTTGCTTTCAGTACTATAACCAACAAAAATGCATTTAATAGCCTTATCATCCAATTGTTTGCGTTGTATTTGTGCACCGAAGTATAAGCTAAACAACAAAAAACATGCACGCGATCAATAGATGGCTTCATATCATGCCATGCTTCAGAAGGAGTCATAGAGTGTAAAGCTTTTGTAGGACACCTGTTAAATACATAAGTGGCACACATGATGGCCTCAAGCCAAAAAGAATGTGGAAAAGCTTGACTCTTGACCATATATCATGCGGTCTCTATAAGCAACCTATTTTTCCTTTCAGCAACACCATTTTGTTGAGGTGTATACAACATTGTACATTGGTTTTTTATCCATGACTAGCTAGAAATGCATTAAACTCATGAGACATATACTCTCCCCCTCGATCTGAACGGAGGGTGCCCATAGTACATTTAGGGACATTTTCATCCAAAAACTGCTTAAAGCACATAAACACTTTGCACTTAGCTTTAAGCGAATACACCCATGCATGCCAGGAGTAATCATCAATGAAAGTCACTAAGTATAGGTAATCGACTAAGGATGGAGTTTGCATAGGCCCAGAAACATTGCTATGCATAAGGTGCAATATGCATGTAGCCCTAACTAAACCATCCTTTGGAAAATTTCAACGCTACATTTTACCCAAAATACAACTTTCACAAATATGCTTCACAGGTGCTTCAAGAGGTGGCAAAGAAGCAACCATATCAAATTTCTAGAAACGTAACAAACTGGCAAAATTAGGATGCCCAAAACATGCACGCCAAAGTTTCACATATGAAATAGCCTTTGAATCCACAATTGTATTTGAAAAATTTCACCCACTCTTGTCATACAAAGTGAGCTTATATAGCCCACGACAAAAAATACCAGATGCAACAATTTCATCACCAAAATTGAGATCATGAACTGTACATATATCATCCACAAATTTGGCAAGAAGGCCAAGTCTAGAAAGTGGAGATACAGACAAAAGGTTCTTCTTGATCCCAACAATAATGGCATCACATCTTCATTTTTCTCTTTTCACCATAATTCCCAGATGAGTTGATGCCAGTAGAAGACCAAGTCTAGAAAGTGCAGATATAGACAAAAGGTTCTTCTTGCTTCCAACAATAATGGCAGCACATCTTCATTTTTCTCTTTTCACCATAATTCCCAAATGAGTTGCTGCCAGTAGAAGCACTAGGAATAGGTGATTTGCCACTCACTCAAGAACCATGAGAAGTGGCTACATTGCTATTACCATCTTTTCTTTGAGTAGCAGTAAAAGCATGTTCAATTGCTGATGTTTAGCCCTATTCTTTCTTGAAAGTGACTCTTGCAATAGCAATGTGCATAATGCATCAAAGTTGACAACATCAGGATTTCCTTGAGTCATAAGTCTCCAAGTACTAGAAAAAGTCTGGTAAAAATCTTGCAAAGCATCAAGAACAAGTTGTACAAGGGAATTAATAGAAATGGCTTTGCCTATAGACATGACTTGCTCATTAATATCTTTGATACTAGCAAGGAAAGATTCCATGTTATCTGCCTCATGCATAATCTTTGACCAACTCTTTACACTACAATGCAATTTTAGCCTCATTGTGACTTCCATAAAGACCAGGTAGAGTATCCCAAGCTTGTTTAATTTATTTAGTGGAGCAAATGTGAGAAGTGATAGTGTGCTTCATATATAATTCAATCAATGCATGAGCCTGCACATCTCTATTATCCCAACGCCTGCTTAGCCGTAGGCAAAATAGGCCACCAAAACCTGCAACATCCTCAACAGCACCTGTATCCACAAAATTTGCACATACATCAATGCCCTGCACAACATTCCAAATTCCTTTTGACACAAGAACATGCTGCATCATGTAAGCCCAGATTGAGTAGTTTTCCCCATCCAATTTATCCCCAACGGCAAACATCTTGAACACATCTATGTTGTTGTCAACCATGGAGAGTGCCTGCACTTGATGTGAAAACTATCTGAAAGGAGAGAAATGATGCATGACTGACATGTGCTATATAGCACAACCCAAAGAAGAATGTAAGGATTCGTTTTGCAAAAAACTACACCGACAAAAATTTTGTACAAAAGGATAAAATTGCCGAAAACAGAGGCCAAAATGAGCTCGAATGGGAATTCTAAGCAGACTCAACTCTACAAACTTACCCAAAGAATTTGTCAACCTATTGAAGCTCACCAAAGCTCACACAAAAGGGAGAAAGTGAGCAGGCAGGTGCTGGCAACGCTGATGACTATGCTTAGGAGGACGCAACCTGCTCTGATACCAATTGTTGGAAATAGGGTTGTAGGACATGGCTTGGAGAAGATGAAGAAGCTCAAGGCACAACAAAAAGTGTATTACTTAGCGCACAAATGAAAGATGAGTTAGCCCTAGAATGATGGGCGTATATACAATGCACGGGGGAAAAAAACCTCTTAGTAAGGAACAAAATGCCCCGGTGGTTCTAAGTGTGTTCACACACATTACTACCACATATGTATGGTAAGGATTACCATGATCTATGAAGACGTAGAACATCGCAAAACAGGGAACCAAAATCTCTATTTGCATGATCTTCTCTTAAAATACATAGTAGCTATGGAGATTTTTGTGGTTTCGGGGGGGGGGGGAGGAGAAGAAGAAGAAGAAGAGTGAGCCTTTTGGAGATGGAAAAGCTTTATTTTGCAAGTTTCCATTAGCCTCTTGTGTAACAATATTTTCAATTTTGCATCCCCTTCCACTTCTCTTTTGAGAAAGTGTTTAACACAAAAGTTTTAGATCTCGTTGTTTTTGGGTTAGATGGTAAGCCATTTTTTAAGATCGTAATGAAATATTTTTGGACCTTCTCTCAAGGAGTATCCACCACTCCTCCTTAAAATGTGTGTGTGTATGGCTAATTAGGGGTCCGCAAACCATATTCATGCTAGTTCACATCTCGTTTCAACTTGCATTCACGTGCCATAGCGCGATACTAAAATTGAGGTTTGGATGTTATTTTGAGTCCGATTTGATCCTAGAAAATTATGACAAGTTACTTAAATAATTATCCACATCAAAATGGACATTCCTTGATCGTTTTTCCATCTCTAGGCCATTCCCCTATTTTATAGGGCTAGGATCATTTTTCAGGTTGTTTTGTTCTTAGAGTGATCAGCAGAATCCTTTAACTAGATCTAAGCAGCTTGTGAATGTTCTAAAGATTCTTTATTTTTTTAGCCTTGGACTTATCATTCTTGCTTACTTGTAACCTATTTTAAGTTAGATATGGACATTTTCCCTCTCTAATCTAGAGAGAAAGAAATAACTCTCTTAGCGTAAAATTTTCATTTTGGTCACTCTAAAATATCTTTAAGTGATCAAAATGACTTTTTCTTAACTTTTTGAGTAATATAGACTTATCAAAATTTAAATTTGATGGAATTACACCACACTTACACTTACATCATAGTCATCCTCGAGTATAAACGGATAAAGGGAGAAAGTGACATATTGCATTGGATCCACTTAGTGCACTAAACACAACATTGCATTAGGGAAAGTGAGAAAAATTCCATCCCTAAGCTTACGATCACTATTTTTTAATGAATATATCCTAGCCATTAACAAAAAAAGAGTTATTTTATTTCAATTAATTATTTTAGACGTTTGTAGAGTTAAATGAAGAAGTGTTAAGATCCCATATTTCACATTCTAAAACACCATGTGAAGTGCACATAAATGTATTCTTATAATCATGTTCATGAGAATAATGCATTTTAGGTGTTCAATTACATCTATTTTAATTCATGCTAGTTTTATACATCTCATAACAACGATTTTCAAATCCACCACTTGGCCATTCTAAACTCTTCAACCAATTTCATGTTACTTGCGTCAATATAAACTTTCAATTAGCTATATTATTTGCTAATTTGTGTGTATAAATAAGAAAAAATAAATTATTTTAAAGAATATTTCAACCTATATGCAACTATGATAAATGAAATGCTCTTGTGTTTTTGACATTGTGCTTATAATTTAACATGGTTTGGAGAGCTAAGGCTTGACCCATAGGACTTAAACTCGTGTTAATAATGGACGTTATGATAAAGAGTTTTTCCATGATAGAGAGTTCTAAATGAAGCACTCTTATGATTTTGACATTATGTTTTAAATGAATGGGTTATTGTTGCACATAATTGAAAACTATATTTCTAGAAAACATGTAAATAAGCAATTGTTTGTTATTTCGTATATGTGTGTGCATACATGCATATGACTCCCCATGCCAAAAAGACAACAATATGTGCATATTTGCTTATGATTCTCCATGCCAATATGACAACATTATTCAATGACTATTTTTTTCTTGAATATAAAAAGGAGACTTTCTTTTGATACCACTTCACATGGGGATTTTTTTGGCGAGCATTTTTTGATGAGCGTTCTTTTGGAATTTAAGGAGCAGATTCTAAAAATATTCTTTTCTCTTTCAACCTTCGTTAGTTGAGGATTTGGTCTCTCTCTCTCACTCTCTCTCTCTCTCTCTCACACACACACACACACACACACACACACACACACACACACACACACACACACACACACACAAATCACACACACACACACGCGCACACACACACACACACACACAAATTTCTTTTCTTGGCGAGCACACATACACAAGGACCAAAACCCACCCGAATCCTTAAACCTGTACACTTTTTCAAATATTATAGTTATGTCAAGATTTTAGTTTATCGACCAATTGGATCAAAGATTGTGATCCCTTGAGCAATAAAAGTTCTTTCAAACGAATTATTCCACTCTAAAAACAACATATTTCTTTTTTTGGCTCTGAAAAGAAACACAAGAAGTTTAGTTGATATTATTTTTTTAAAACTGAAAACAAAAGCGATGCTTTCAGCATTCAACACTTGATCACTATAGACATCCAAAATAAGCTTAAGTTAGCATCACAATACTAAAAACACCCTATGATTATGAGAGAACCGCAATTTGTAAATGAAAAAGTAAATTGTTTAGATATTCAAGTCAATTAGTAGAGTTGGTGTAAAACCCAAGGTGAAGTATCAAGAAAAATTCAAAGACAGAGAATAATATTTTTATGATTTGTTTGTGGTTGGGTACAAGTACACAAATTTTTGCAAAGTAACTCATGGTCATTCTTAGAGGTTTCTTATTTCATTTGAAAGAAATGGTCCAAATCCCCTGCATAAACTGGATGAAATCTGCAAGCAAAGATGAAGAACAGAGCGTTTTGAATCAAAATGCAAATATCATTCACAAAAATATGTATTGGAAAGTCAACATGATTTTTAGTGAGTAGTATCTCAGTGGTTGAGAAGATTGTGCTCATCTAATAGCTTCTTTTCAAAAGCCTTGGTCTTTACAAACTTCAATGATGGTGTGGCACAACCCAACTTCCTTGCTAACTAGACTAGTTGTGCTCCCTCCATGGTGTCAAAACTAGTTTTTCTTTTTTCCATTATTGATACTATTTGGTTTCTTCTAATAACCTTTTCTCTACTTGTATTAGTTGGCTCCTCCTGCTTGTGGAAAAGGTCTCTCATCTTTGCAGAAAGTGGTAGCTTATTTGTAGTTATCTCCTTTCAAGTCCATCTCAAGCTTCGATCTTTCCAATAGTCTATGACACCTTTGTACTCATTATTGTTGTATATTGGGCGATGTCCATGATGTTAGAGCTAATGAACTCATGCACATCTTTGCTCTCATCAAGTTGCAACAAGTATGGGAGCAACTCTTCTATGATCACAATGTCCAACATATTTACTTTATCAAAATATGATGGAAATATGCAATTATTTGTACGTGAAACACAACCTTTGATGGAGATTCATAAAAAAGAATTGTTTTGTGTGGATCATAGTCAAAGTATGCGGATATTTTTGCCAATAGCTTAAACATGGCTGGAACTTGAGGATTTTTTGGTCTAAACAACTTTTTGTTTTCAGGAATGTAGCAAGATTCTTGAGACTCAACTACCAAAAAAGATAATATCTCCTCTCTAGTGGTTGGTAGCATTCTCAACATCTGATAAACCTTCTGTAGTTTTTGATCAGATCCCAACATTGAACCTCTTCAATGTGGTTTTTAAAAATGGATGCACCCTATGTTAGGTTATGGTGGATAGCCCTTCATGGCATAAGTATGATTAGAATAGAGCTAGCTTAGGTCTTGATATTGGGCACACAATACAATAGAGTATAGTTGCAAAATAATAGACTTACTTTTATTCAACATACCGTGCCTTTATATAGACATATAAAAGAGACAACCTTTTGACACATGAGAAATATAAGATGTGGCTACCTATCTTTACACATGGGTTGTAAGAGGTTCTTCACATGGATTATTGACACATGACTTTTCTAGGTGGAAGAGATTGTTCACACAAGAGATGCAACAAAAGCCCACATCCCAACAATCCTCCCCTATGTGGGTTTTGGTTCCATATCACTCACACAAGATTCTCCTCCCTTCAAAGCAAACTAGGGTGAGGCAAACAAAACACAAGCCTCCCCTTGAACACAAATCTGCCTCCCCTAGAAACAAACGGTGTAGGCACACAAAAGATAGAGGGTAAGGTACACAAGAGAGAATATTCACAGTATATCATCATATACCAAGCCAACATTGTTGTCGTTCTTGATGTCATAATCTTCAGTGATGGCGATGTTAATTTTTGCTTTTGCTTTATCTTTGAAATGCTCTTTGTGATTATTAACTTGTGAAGATTTATCTTTGAGTCTGCAATACTTTGTAGCATGGTTGTTCTTGCCACAAATGCGGCAAGGGTTAACTTCATAGAAATCCTTTGAAAGATGAGTTGTTCTACCATAGTGTGTGCACTTTAAATTCTTTTTGTGATTACGGTTGTAGTGGTTGGATGAGACAATAAGAGCGTCATTTGCCGGTGGTTGATGACCTTTCAGCTTCTTTTTGTGCTCTTGAAGAGAGTTTATTAAATCTTCAAGTTTAGGGAGTGGATCTTTCTGTTTAAGCACTATTATGATTTGTCCAAAATTTTCATATGGTACAGCTTTGAGAAGCACAACAATTTGGTCTTCATTTCCTATTGGGCATTTTATATATGTCAATTATGTGCAAATACTTTTGAGTCTATTGACAAGAGATGACACATCTTCTCTAGGCTCCATAAGCAATTCATAAAGTTTCATTTTTTATGCAATTTTAGAATGCTTGGCAATAGCACCAAATTGCTGCTCTAAGGTTATCCATGCATAGTGTGCAATGGTGCAATCATACAAATAATGCACAAAGTTGTCGTCAAGAAATGTGGACAGAATGCCGAGAGCTTGCTCATCTTTAGCTGCATATTGTGCTAAGCTTTGGTACATTTCTACTCTATCATCTTCAGCTACTTAATGCGATAGCAGTTATGGTCCGTCATTAAGCCACCAACTGACGAGATGATAGAGTGGAAACACAACAAAGGTTAGCACAATTTGCAGCTAAAACATGAGCAAGCTCTCGGCATTTTGCTCACATCCCTTGATGACAACTTTGTGAATTATTTGGATGATTGCACCACTACACATGATGTATGGATAACCTTAGAACAACATTTTGGCGCTATTGCTAAGCACTCTAAAATTGCACTAAAGATGCAACTTTATGGATTGCTCATTTCCTAGCAAAGATGTGTCATCTCTTGTAAATAGACTCAAAAGTATTTTCACACAGTTGACATATATAAAATGCCCAATAGAAAATGAAGACCAAATTGATGTGCTTCTCAAAGTTGTGCGTGACGCAGATTCTAAAAAAATTGTAACAGTGCTTAAAGAGAAAGATACAGTCCCTAAACTTGAAGATGCCATCAAATATCTTCAATAGCACAAAAAGAAGCTGAAAGGTAATCAACCACCAACAAATGGCTCTTTTATTGTCTCATCCAACTGCTACAACCACAATCACAAAAAGAACTTAAAGTGCACACACTGTGGCATAACAAATCATCTTTCAAAGGATTGCTATGAAGTCAAGCCTTGTCGCATTTGTGGCAAGAACAACCATGCTACAAAGTATTGTAGGTTCAAAGATCAACCTTCATAGGTTACCAATCACAAAGAGCATTTCAAAGATAAAGCAAAAGCAAAGAAACCAACCTCACCTCCACTGAAGATTCTGACAACAACGAGAGTGACAACAATATTGGCTTGGTATATGATGATATACAATGATCATTCTCTCTTGTGTACCTTACCCTCTATTTGTGCCAGGGGAGGCTTGTGTATGTGCCTACACCCTGATGTTTTGTGTGCCTACACCCTTTATGTCTGGGGGAGGCAGATTTGTGTTAAATGGGAGGCTTGTGTTTTGTGTGCCTCACCCTAATGTCTTTTAAGGGGAGGATAATCTTGTGTGAGTGATATGCAACCAAAAACCCACATAGGGAAGGGTTGTTTGGATGCGGGCCTTTGTTTCATCTCTTGTGTGAACAACCTCTTCCACCTAGAAAAGTGATGTGACGATAACTTTGCTTGCCATCGCCCACTGGCCCTCTCCATTGCCCTATGCACACCAATTTATAGAACACCCACATACCCAACATTTGGAGCCTCGCATCATTCTCAAACCACACTCTTGCTCCCCCAAAAAATTTGGCCACTTATTTTTTATATATTTTTGGCTTACAACATAAGCAGATATTCCCATAGCCAAGAGTTGTTCACCTTGGCAGAGCAAAGGGGTCATTCCCATAGCGGGAATTTTTTGGGCCTCTGCTCTAAGATTGATAGAAAAATCTTTGTTCTTGCGTGTCATACATTGCATTAAGTCTATCATTTGCGATGATACTCTACTGTACTGTGTGTCCAATATCAAGCCCTAATCTAACTCTATTCTAATCATGCTTATGCCATGAATGGAACACTAACCTATCCACCATAACCGAGCAACTGGTATCATAGCATGGATTAGATTAGCACTTCTTAATCTACTAAGGTTGACTTCATAGCAATACTTTGAAAGATGATTTGTTTTGCCACAGTGTGTGAACTTTAAGTTTTTTTTTGTGATTGCAGTTATGACAATTGGATGAGACTATAAAAGCTCCATTTATCGATGGTTGATTACCTTTCAACTTATTTTCATGCTCTTGAAGAGAATTTATTGCATTTTCAAGTTTAGGGACTGGATCTTTCTCTTTAGGCACTGTTACAATTTTTCCAAAATCTGCATATGGTACATCTTTGAGAAGCACAACAATTTGGTCTTCATTTTTTATTGAGCATAAAGAGCCTCTAAATAGGCATGTACAAAGAAGTAGCCGCATAAGTGCAAGAATGGGGGCTTCTGGTCAATGGCTGGGTTTGAGATCTATGAAGGCAGTGTGGTGACTTGATGAATCAGCAAGTGCTTCACCACACCATGGAATGTGAGTAGTAATTGTTGAATGAGCAGTAGTGGGACACGTTAGGCACTGAGTTTGGGAAGTGGCCCCTTCATCATCTTTAGCAAACAATTCTCTTTATTTTGTCCTTTTCCCTTCAATGAGAGTCAAATGTCTTAGTTGTTGTCCCCCAAAAAGCTAGTTCACACACACATAAGGACAATGAAAGATCACACAACAGCCTCCTAGAGGATAGTATATTAATTGCAAGATGCTTGACATGATTATTCTTATCTGCATAATCATCACTTGTTTTCAAATTCTACTTCTCCATTTTCAAATTTTTAGGGAGTAACTCTATCCACTATTGAATTCTACATACATAGCAAGGACATGAAAAGATTGTACCTAGAACCCATTAGTCCTAGATATTCATAAACTAGCCATTCTATGATATCATTATTTGCATCCTATATCCACCACTTGGCCATTATATAGATACCATCTATTTTGTACAAAGATGATGAGATATCCCAAATCCACCATATATCCTCTGTAAACAAGTTTTAGAAGGATGGGTGTATCCAAAGTCCACTATTTGGCCATTCCAAAAAGGTAATGGAAGGATTGAAATTTCCTAGATTATCCGTTCCTAATCCATTAATTTGTCATTCTAAACAAGTTATGTAAGGGTGGATGCAACTTAGATCCACCATTTTGGCCATTCTAAACAAGTTCTTGAAGAGCAAGTGCATTCTCAATCCATCAACAAGCCACTTTAAGCAGGTTGTTGCCCACCCATTAGTTTTACTTATTACCATCTCGTATGTTTCATAATTTGTAAGGCCCCCCTATGAGGAGAAGCCAATAATGCACATATATTTGGTGGATTCCATGTTTCATGTTGATGAGGTCTTTATTTGAAATTGTGGATAGTATGGATCGAGCTAATTCAAGAGCCGATTGGGGAGTCTACAGGGTTAGCGATCCCCCAAGTAGGGGTTTGGGGGCCCCCGAAGAAAAGTTTCCTAAAGTATTTCTTGGGATATTAGACCATATGTACATGCCATTAGTATTGTGGCTGGTGGTCGGTGGCTATGGATGGTGGGTTGACATATTCAATACCAAACATGGCGCACACACTCACCTATCTACCATCCACCCATATCACTGTATAAAGAGCCCATCTCCATGAGCCATGGTATCCTATGTTGAAGGATAACCAACCTAGTGTATTTGTGCCTACTAGCTCTAGTTGTCTATATTGCCATCTAAGCTCTATCTTGAGAGTGCATGGGTGGATGAAGCTATCTCTTTGTAATATTGTAAATTTAATTTTGATTTTCCACTAATCTACTTTGCATCATATCTCCTTCTACTCTCCTTTCTACAAAATCCTATTTGTTCTAATTTTTTTACATATCCTAGATTTAGCACTTGGCATTTCTAAACTAATTTTGAATGGTTTGGTGTATCCCAACTTCACCACTTGGCCATTCTAACCAATTTTCGGAAGGTGGGTGCATCCTTGATCCACCATTTGGAAAATTGAGACAAATTTTGGAAATGGATGGTACAACACATATGCACCACTTGGTGAATCTAAATAAGTTTGGAAATGGTGGATGCATCCAAGATTCACCACTTGCCCAAGTTTAGCTACTTGTGGTTGATGGATGCATCTTAAATTCACCACTTGGAAGTCACAACACGTATTGAGATGATTATGCATCTTAGTTTCACAACTTGTCTAATCTAAAAATGTTATGAAATAGTGAGTGAATTTCATATCCACCACATAGACACTCTAAACAAGTTCTTGAAGAAAATTTGTATTTTATGTCCACCACTTGGCCAATTCTTAACAAGTTTTGGAATGGCTGGTACGCCATTTATAAAAATGGTTTGGAAGGAAATGGGATTTCCAAATCCACCACTTGGACAATCTATAAAAGTTATTAATTGTTGGATGCATCTCAGATCCACCACTTGTCCATTTTAAACAAGTTGTGGTGGAGAATGGGTGAATCCTAGGTCCATCACATGTCCATTCTAAATAGTAGAATATGCATTCTAAATCCAACACTTGGCCATTCATAACAAGTTTTGGAAGGCAATGTGTTTTTTGTATCCATTTGAAGATTTTAAACAAGTTTTTGAAGGTTATGTGCATCCTTGATTCACTACTTGGCCATTCTAAATAGCTAGTAAAATGACATGTGCTATTTATATCCTAGTACCATTTGGACACTCTAAATAAGCTTCAAAAATATATCCTAGATCAACTATTCCAAACGAGTTGAGGAATGGTTGATGCATCCATAATCCTCGACTTTGCCATTCTAAGCAAGTCTGGTAAGGGTGGATGCATCCTAGATCCACCACTTTGTCAGTTCTATCAAGTTCTTGAAGTGCAAGGGAATTCTCGATCCATCACCAATACACTTTAAGCAATATATATAAGGGAACATTTTTATTAATTTATAAGGTTTGGTGCATCCAGATCCACCACTTGGCCATTCTAAGCATAATAGAAGGAAAAATGCATCCTAAATTCAAAAGCTTCCCATCTATTCAAGCTGTGCAAGGATGGATGCATCCTAAATAAACTTTTGGTCATCAGAAACAAGATCAACCATTCTAAACAAGTTGTGAAGGCATCTTGGAGCCATCACTTGACCAATTAAAAATCATGGAAGAATGGTTGCAACCTCAATCCAACATTCAGCCATGGTTGGAAGCATGCCTATATCCAAGGCCACCACTTGGCTGATCTAAATAGGTTGTGTTAGAGTGGATGCATCTTAGATCCATTACAGAAGTCTTATGATAGCTATTACATCCCTCTTCCACCATAATTGGCCATTTTAAAAAAGTTATAGAAGCTCTGGTGTATCATAGATCCACTAGTTAGCCATTCTTAACAAGTCTTGGAAGATAAGGTGCTTCTTGGATCCATCAAGTGGAAATTTTAAACAAGTTTTTGAAGGCAATGTGCATCTGAGATTGACCACTTGGCCATGGTAAATAGCTAGTAGAATGGTGGGTGCAAGTTTATATCCATACGTGGTCCTTTCAAGAAAGCAAAAGACAAATTTGTGAACTTAGATCCACCATTTGGCCATTCTAAATGAATCTTAGAAGATGGAATCATCATAGATCAACCATTCAAAATAAGTTGTGGAAGGGCGAGTGCATCTGATAATCTAGTAATTTTCCATTCTAAGCAAGTGTAAGGGTGGGTACATTTGAGATCCAACACTTGTCCAATTTAAACAAGTTCTTGACGAGCAAGGGAATTTTCAATCCACCAGCAAGCCACTTTAAGCAAGGTGTGGAAAAGACGTGCATCCTATATTTAGTACTTGGCCTTTCTAACCAAATTTAGGAAGGTTGGGTGCATCCCAGATTCACCACGTGGCCATTCTAAAAGGGAAACTCTATCCTAAATTCACTAACTTCCCATTCCAACTAGGTTATGCAAAGGGATGCATCCTAAATAAGTTCTTGGTCATTATTGTAAGTTTTGGATGGTGGTATATTCAATCCAAACAAGTTTTAGAATTGCCGTGTATCCCAAATCCACCACTTGGCTATTCTAAAAATCATGGAAGGTTGGTTGTAGTGTCAATCCCCATAGTTATGAAAGGGTGCATGCATTCAATGCCCACTAGTTGGTGTTACAATGGGTGTATTTTTAATCCACTACATAAGTTTTTCATCAACTATCACATCCTTGATCCACCATAATTGGCCATTTTAAACAAGTTTTAGAAGTTCTTGTGCATCAAAGATCGACCACTTGGCCATCAATTTGTTTTGGAAGGAAACATGTATCTTAGAGCCATCACTTTGAGGTTCTAAACAAGTTCTTGAAAGCAATGTGCATCCGAGATTCACCATTTGGCCATTCTAAATAGCTTGTAGAATGGGGGTGTAATTTATATCCACAACTTGGACCTCTAAGTAAGCAAAAGAGAGATGGGTGAAACCACCATTTGATCATTTTAATTAAACCTTAGAAGATGGAAGGATCTTAGATCAATAAGTTGTGGAAGGATGGGTGTATTCCTAATCCACTACTTTGCCATTAAGCAAGTCTTGCAAAGGTGGGTGCATCTTAAATCCACCACTTGGCCAATTTAAACAAGTCCTTGACGAGCAAGGAAAATTCACAATCCACCACCAAGCCACTTTAAGCAAGGTGTAGAAGGGTGAGTGCATCCTATGTTTAACACTTGAGTTTTGTAAACAAATTTAAGAAGGCATGGTGGATCCCATATCAACCACTTGGCCATTCTAAACATAGTGAGTAAGAGAAAATGTATCATTAGGAAGAGAATGAGGTCTAGGAGGGCCTCTTTATTTGGCAGTTTAAGGAAGGCAAACCTTTAGTACTAAGAAAATAATCAAAGGACATCTTTTAAATTCAAACATGCAAAATGGCTAGTTTATTTTGAATCCAAATCTTCCCCCCAAAATGGAATTTAAAGTTTAGCAAGTAAAACCATATCATGTAGCATATCTATGGAAAGAGTTCAATGCATAGATTCCAGATCTATGATCTCCACTCAAATCAAACATCATATGTGTGAGTTATGGAAGGCCAATAAGCATAAAATTTTCCACCTCCTTTTTGGGGGGGAAAGTGCCTCACTTGACCACTCTTGTATATCTCTTACACACCCACCATTCTTGCACACATGGCATACACCTATTAGTCAAAATGTTAATCACCTCCGTAAGCTGAAGGCAAATAAAGAGGCCCTCCTAGACCCCATCCTCTTTCTAATGATTGAATCCACCACCTTCCCATTCTAAACATGTTGTGCAAGGGTGGGTGCATCCTGCATAACCTCCAAGTCATTCTAAAGTTGTCTTTGATGGTGGTAAGCATCCTATGTATTTAGTCGAAGCAAGTAGTGGAAGGTTGGTGCATCCTAAGTCCATTACTTGGCCTATTGAAAAATCATAGAAGAGTGGTTGCAACTTCAACTCAGCATTTCACCATATTTGGGGAAGTGTAAATACCTACAAGGTCTACCACTTGGCCAATCTAAATAGGTTGTGTTAGAGTAGGTGTATTTTAGATCCACCACATAAGTTTTTCATTAGCTATTACATCCTAGGCCCACCATATTGCCCACTTTTAACAAGTTCTAAAAGCTTTTGTGTGTCCTATATCTACAATTATCCATTCTTTGCAAGTATTGAAAGGCAAGGTGCTTCTTTGATCCATCACTTGGAGATTCTAAACATACATTTTTGAAGGCCATGTGCATCTTAGATTCGCCACTTGCCATTGTAAATATCTAGTAGAATGGTGGGTACAATTTTATATCCATAACTTGGTCCTTTCAAGCAAGTAGAATATAAGGGTGAATCGTAGATCCATCATTTTTCCATTCTACATAAGTCTTAGCCCGGGGGGTTCACCATGGAAAACTTATCGCACCACGTAAGTGTAGGGGAGGGGGGGGGGGGGGGGGGGGGGGGGGGGGGGGGGGGGGGGGGGGGGGGGAGAAGTGAGAAAAGGGAAAAATGAAAGGAAATTTTTGTGTTTCAAAATCATGGCTTCCCAAAAGATTCTGTCGTCTAACTTGTGAGTCAACAGCTACAAAGATACATGCAAGAACTAACACTGCTTTGTATCAATTGCTTGTTTTGTGATTATAGTTCATTTGATGAGGGATGAGAGATATAAAGAGTTTGTATGGATGCAAATTTACATGGATAACCTAACAAAACTTTATAACCATATTTTTTGAGTAATTTATATGTGTAAAAAATGGACGAGTAGCTAGAGTGCAGGCTAAACAAGTACATAGTTTGAAAGTCAAACTAAGACACATTGAGGGTACATCTAGTTATCAACACAAGTGGTTCCTTAGTACGTTGCCAGTCACTATGCTAGACGCTCTTTGACTAGCTTTACTCAGTTAGATCATGTGAGACCTAAAGTTTATATATAAGATAGGGGTATGATAGTTTTTTTCATCGATTGCCGTATATGCATAGAAAGGGGGGTCATATTCCCTAATATGCATCATATATAGGGGTTTTATCAAACTTGTCCGCTTGTAGTAGGTGGCGTTTCGTTTTGTATATAGAGTGAATCCCCTAGGAGTCTTAAAAAAATATTAGATCAATGATTCTAAAAAATTTGTGGAAGGGTGGATATTTCAATACTTTGCCATTCTAAGCAAGCTGGGTAAGGGTACGAGATCCACCACTTGGCCAATCTAAACAAGCTCTTGAAATGCAAGGGAGTTCTCAATCCACCACCAAGGCACTTTAAAGAAGGTGGGGAAGGGAAAGTTCATCCTATATTTAGCACTTGCCCATTCTAAAACATTTTAGAATGATTTTATGTATCCCAAATCCACCACTTGGATATTATTAACATGGTATATAATGAAAAATGGATCCTAATCTCACCACCTTCCCATTCTAAACAGGTTATGCATGGGTGGATGCATTCTAGATGACCTTTTTGGTGATCCTAAACAAGTTTTGGATGATGGTGTGCATCCTATGTATCATGTTCAAACAAGTTGTGGAACCTAAATAGATTATTGTGAACTAGATTCATGCTAGACCAACCACTTTTATTCAAGATCAATCACCTCTCCAATCAATACCACGTTTGATCCACCACTTGCATGTAACAAATCAAAACATTTATGAAAAAATGGATATATTCTACCCACTTATACATTTTGAATGTGATATTGAAACAAGGGGACTATTAAGATTTATAAATGCATCACCTTCAAGTCCATCACTTATCCTTTCTAAACATGTTATTTTGAAATTATTGCACTTTAGATACACCACATAGCAATTCTATATCCACCACATATCTTATTCAAGAAGGCTATTTAAGAACTATGTGCATAATGGACACATTATTTGGTTACTATGAATCAATCAATTGTCTAATTTAAACATCTTGTTAGCATTCATGTATCTTTGATTGATCACTTGTCCAATCTAAGTCCTTATTAAGACTTTGCGGCATGATAGATAGAAACAAGCAATGAGAATGTTTCTAATATGAGCATTTCAAATCCATTCAAAGAGAAAAGTGCATTTGAAATCTATCATTAGTTCTAGATCATTGTTTCATAAATTATTAATGCATCAATATTTTCCTCGATAAAATCTATATGATGAGATACACATACTTGTATGAATTATATGCAGCTTGAGATATAGACTTTGTCTTGAAATAGAGGATTAACATGCTATTTGAAGAAATGTTGTGAAATTCATGTAGACATCACTCTAGGAATATATTTACATATCAAACTAAATGTTTATTTACATAATATATTAAGACAATCCCTATTTATATTGTCTGTCATAAGGCATACTCAATACTAAGCTATCTAAGCAAAAAAAATTCCAATAATGTTCACATAAGAGAGTTTATCACAAGATTCAAGTAATGTCATGTAAATTCATAGTTTTCAAGTAATTCATGAACATTTTCAATGTGAAGTAAGGTCTCAACAAAAACATAGCCACATCTCTCCAAGCTAATGTGTATTATGGTGGTATATTGGGATCAAATGTATCGCATAAATTTGAGATCATACTCAAACCCATATCCTGCCACATTTCCATCTATTACATCATTAATAGTATACACTTTGTCATCAACACAATTGACATTTGGATCCTTTAGAAGTAAATACCTAGTTACACTTCTTCCAAGTTTCCTTGAAATACTTGTCACCACCATAATGAAGAATAGTTATACCCTTTGAAGAGGTGTATGCACAAAAAGCCCATGAACAAATCCTAGTATATTTGAAGCTCATACTTCAAATGTTGCACAATTTATCTCAGAAAAATTATCCTTTGAAATGGAAAAAAAATCTATACCAAGAGGATCATCAAACCATAGATACTGTGCAAGACGTCTTTTAATATCTCTTATCACTTTTGAGTCTACAATACAAAAATGTATAACACAACCTAGTTAAGAAAACATAAAGCATTGTAGACTATATGTTTCATAAAGGCTTAATCCAATTAGTACTCCAGTCATAAGACATACCATGTTGAAGTGCAAGGTTGAACATATCACACATCCACTCATGGGTAAAATCTCCCGTCCATTTGATCATCTCTGGCTTGATACCTTTAAGATCTCCCGTTTTGCGAGTGGCCAACTTTTCAAGCCCACCGCATACATCCTCAATAGTAAAAAAAGACGGCATACATGGGAGTGAACCATAAAATGACATTTTTTCAGTATTCATATAATTGCCTACAATGTGTGTATATATCCACTAGACTCAAGTTACCAAAATTCTCAACCCGCTTGCCTCTCAAGTTTCTCCAAAATCTTCCACATGCATGTGCCTTTTCTTGGACTTGAAATTCTTGTTGCTTTACTTCCCATCTTCTTCTCTTCTTTTGAATCAATGCATTGTATGTATGGAAATGACTTTGATAGTTGTCTTTGTCCATAGTTGCATCAAGCTTTATCAAGGACTTTCGAGCATCTTGACATTCTTTATCAAACCACCTTTTGCGTGATCTATCTTTGTTGATACCATGGAGATGCTTTATGGCAAAGCATTCTTCCGCACAAGAACAAATAGCTTTCTTGAAAGCTTCCCATTTAGTTTCCAATGGTGCATCACATTGAAGCTTTGTCATCCATAATTTTTGCTCAACCATTTCAATGTACATTGGTGCCCGTTTGAAATCCATACATAGTGATAAATTCTCTTTCCTTTGGCTGAGATTATCATGCTTAGTTGCTTCTCCACATGAAAGGTCAATACATAAGGTGCGATGGTCGGATTCCGGGGTCCATTGACCAAACATAAAACTATTTATGCGATACATGATGGCTTCAGAGAGTAGCATATAGTCAATCACACTATCCCCATTATGTCTCCTACATGTAAATCCATTGGTTCCACTCCACAAAGATACACCATTGGCAATGAGCATACCCGTGCTATTACACATGTGTAAAAGTAACTTTCCATAGTGATCCGGCTCTTTCTCATCCATTGAAGTACGATCATACAAGTGAACTTCCTCCAACTCCCTTGAAATGTATGGCATATCAAATTGTTGAGTATCATATTGCAATGTTTTTGTGCGAGCATTCATATCCCCAAATACAATAACATCACCTTCACCTTTGAAATAAGCAATGTCCTCTTCCAAATCAGAAAATGGTTGATCTCTATCCATGCAAGCATAAAAGGGAGAATCATGATGAGGAATGTAGCAACCGGCTACAAAAATGGGTGCTCTTTTTGGTGTCATAATTTTCAGCCATACATAACGTTTGTACTTGTCATCTTTCACAATTGATACAAAATCTTCCAATCCTTTCTTAACCATACATGCTAACCCTCCTTGTCCTCTTTGTTGCTTGAGATTCTTTGACCACATCAATGAATGTACATTGTAATCCTCCAAGCCGTTAATCCTTTGTGTATCATGCTCCCAAGTTTCAACAAGAAGTACAACATCGGCTTTGCTTGTTAGTTCATCAATGCCAACCTCCGCATTCCATGGGTATCCATTACAATTCCAAAAGCATATTTTCAATTGTAACTCGGTCTCATAGGTCACGCATCCCTATTTGCTTGAGAGATTTGCCTCCTCCTTGGGCACATTTTCTTCATGAGAGATCTCCTTGTTTTTATTATTCTTTTCCTCATATGCCTTGCGACACATATTTTGTTGCTTAATAGTGCGATCTTCACATACAAAACATTTTGTATCCCTCAAATAGATCCAACTATTATCAAGGATAATCTTTCACTTGGTCTCATCCGGCATGGTGCATACATTTGGCCGTTCTCCTGAGCGAGGAGCTCCTTGCTTCCCCACTCTATGTGCTCCATAGACCATAACTCCGGACATGCCAAAGTGGGTTTTGAAGAAATCTTCAATAACAATGGCAAGAGAAGGAGGTGTCTCTAACTTCTCTTCGGGAATTCCACGAATAACAATGTTCTTGGAACGTCGCTCCCGTTCCTTCAACCGCTCCACATCCACATTCTCAACATTCTTTGTTTGAACCATAGCTTGCATGAGTGAGGAATTAGAAACCACATTGCTACCACATACATCAGCCCAAGACTTGTTTGTGCATATATTTTTCATGTCGCATACATCCTGGCTCATAGTGTCAAATTTTTCCTCTTTCAATACATGGTCATGCTCTACTTTGCTCATTCGCTCCTTCAAAGCATTCAAGTCCACAAGAGAGCGTTTACATTCCTTGACTTCCTCTTCAAGTTGCATCAAACGTGTTGTTTGCATCTCAAGTGTCCTCTTGAGATTCTCATTCTCAACCACAAGTACCCTTAGTATGCCATTCTCCATTGCAAGTGCTCGTAAGTCTTCACCTTGTTTGTTTACGGTCTCTTGCAATGATACCAAGTACGCCATGATCATGGTTTCCGATGTTGTTGGTTGGGTGGTTGTGTTGCTATCTCCACACTTAGGAGATTTTGGATCATTTTCCACAATGGTTGTGGACCTTGTTGAAGAAGAAGAACCCTTGCGAGTGCCGGAAGACATTGTATGTAAAATAGGAGATGAGAATCAATTTTGTTGAGCCTGTTCACTTCGGAAATGCTGCTACAGAAACTCCTTCTATAACTCTGAAAATTTCTGTCTTTACATCAATGTGTAGAGGACTTCGTGCTCTTCGATTGAGGCTATAGATCACCCAAATCGGAGATCGGATGAAGAAGTTATGATGAAAAAAGTGGACTGCTGTCTACTAGGTCAAAAAATGGCTGAGAGAGAGAGAGAGAGAGAGAGAGAGAGAGAGAGAGAGAGAGAGAGAGAGAGAGAGAGACTTTGTGCGTGTGAGGGGAGGAATGAGCATTGATGATCAATGATAAAGACCCGTTCCCCTCCCTCTTTTGGAGTTTCCAACATGGCCTGCAATAGAGCCAAGTTATGAGACTTAGACAAATTAAAAGACATTAAAAATTAGTAATAATTAAAATTTTAAAAAAATAAAGGCAATTTTTTCATGTCCATGATGATGAGGGGAATGCCCATTGTCCAGTGCCAGGTATGAAGCTTCATTTGTTTGGGCCCTTGTCTATTTGTACGCTTATATTTTCACAAGCAAACTACCCTTAATTTCACTATAGCTAGTATGTGCTAACGATTCTAAGATAATTTTTTCAATTGGAATCTCACGGGATACTCCTCTTTCTGTTGAAATGGAAAAGGCAAAGAAGGGGCAAGTGTCATGCGAGGTAGGGCAAGCAGCTAGGTGCAGGGGACAGATGGTGAGTGCAAGACAAGTGCCAAGGCTGATGTTGCGCCGAGACAAGGGATGAGAAAATGATTTTTTTTATATGTAATTAATCACAACAGTTGCAACGAACTACATCCGTGCTCAGTAGCTACAAATGGAATCCGTGAAAGGTTCTAGCTAATAGTAATGAAAACGAGCCAATATATATAAGCGCTATCATGCAAGAGCAAATAAACCTTATACTTGGTGCAATCATGAGTCTTACTTTTCTCTTCCTCCAACTCCTCTAGAAATCAAAGAGTTTTAAACAGTGTCTCTTTAAAGGGTTCAATAACATCTAAGTTTCAGATTAATTGCAATGATTTTTAGTTTCAACCGATGGCTTTTTTAACATGTCCGAGCTTCTTCCTAAACCAGCTAGTTTGGAGGGTCATCTTTATGGAAACCGGCTAAATTTGGAGGATTTTGGTGTAAAAGCCAATAAAATTATGACAAAGTGGTACAATGCGTGTAAAGCTTAGAATGTAGAATCGATGGTCGAGGAGGGAAAGGATCCTATCTCATTGCGAAAGACTATAGGGTCCCCTTGCTCAACGCGCTCAATTGCAGCTCTATATTGTTGAGGAAGAAGGCCATGACCTCTTTTGTAAGGCTACATCATCTCTTTTGCAGTACGTCTCCTGCAACGTCATTTCTTTGTCAGAGAGAACAAGAGAAAAGAATAAAAACAAACCCCCCACACACGTTTCTATCATTAACCTTCATTGCAATCACACAAGGCGGTGACACTTCCAAAAAAATCCTTCCCAAAAACCTGCTTGCCTTCACGCTGATTGGCTCCTGCGCAAGATGGGCGAGGGTGGGTAGCCCAGATCCCTCGGACACCAAACCCATCAACACAACCGTTGACTTGGCGTCCAACTCACCAAGCAAATGGGTATCCAGATGCGTCTGACAGAGGCCTAATTGATCCAGCTCGAGGTCCACCTCCATATTGGCTGCTAGTGAACGAGCTATGAATTGAAGATCTGGCAGCCATCCTCAGGACCCTTCGTTCTCTCTCCCTCTCTCTCTCTCTTTCTCTCTCTCTCGAGCCCTCTTGAATCTCGACTCAAGCTGGGGACTGCGCAATAGCCTTGCAAGGCAGGCTTCGTGAACGTCCCACTGGAGGCTCTGGTCTAGAAGATAAGAGAGGACAGGAGCTCTCACCAGCAAATTTATTGCAATGGGAGTGCTGTAATTCATAATATGGAGGGAGGGAGGGAGGGAGGACGCTACGCATCGAGGACGAAGTTGTCGAATGGAAATGTGCGGGAGAGGCCCATGATGCTCTTGAATGAAATCTTGTCAGGGTTCTTCTCATCCACCAGTATCCAGTAAGCTCCTTGGCCTTCACTCCATGGATTTGCCTTCATCCTCCTCAACGAGATGGTGCAAGTGATGAGCTGGTCGTAGCTGCAAGTGGATCCGCCTTCGCAAAGTGATGCTTCTGAGCCTCTTTAATGACCAGCCATACAAAGCCAGTCTCTTCCACCCACCCACCCTCCCTCCACCACATTCTTCAAGGGGACGAGCCCATTGGGGAGACCATATCCCTCATAGAGCTCAATGGCCTTGGCAGCTGCCTGCTCACCCTCAAAGATGATGGCCTTATCTCTCAAATCAGGGAAGAAGACTGGCTTCTCCACACCTTCCAACACAACGGCAGCCATGGCAGCTTAGCTTGCAGCACAGAGACAGAAGAAAGGGAGGGTCATAAGGACAATCCGCTCTCTCACAACGTGCGCCTTGGTGCCTCTCTCTCTCTCTCTCTCTCTCTCTCTCTCTCTCTAGATTCGCCCAAGGAGTGGGCATTCAGCAATTTACTCGTGCGTCCTGGCTCTAGCTCTAGCCTCTCAGGCTCCAGCTCAGTCTTTCTCTCTTCCTTTCCTTGGAAATTGGAAATGAGCAGCACCCCATCCATTCACTCTTTAATGAATTGGAAAGTTCGGGCTTTTGGAAATTGGAACTCAGTTAGGGTAAAAGCCCCATACTAAGCACATCGAAATTGTAGAATGCAAAACTCGAGCTACTCTACACATTTTCGAGCGCACAATGGTGCATTTTGTGGCTGAGAGCCCGCGTTACTTGCAAAATAAGCGTTGATGAATGCGGTTGAGAATTGCAGCATCGCGAGGCAGATGATCATTATTAAGAACAAAAAGACAATGCCCCTATTGCAAGACCCACCATGAGCCAGAAGTAGGACAAGGACTTGAACCCGCGCTGTGGCCAATCATTTATGTACACGTTTGCAGTCCTACTACCCACGCAGTCCCGTCGCGTAACTGATTAGGATGCACTACATTATAGTGACACCATGTTCGCCTTTATTTCAGGGCATGTCCCGTAATTGGGGCTTTTACCATACTGGCGCCTAGGGAACATGTGACAAAGTCACGAGGCCTACCAAGTTTAAGGTAAACACCAAATGAGCTTCTACAATTGATCTCTATTCAATAGAACACTATAGAAGAGCAAGTATATTAGCCAAGTACAACAGCCATAATTGATCTCTATTAGTATGGGTATTCAAGTATGTCGTATGTGTGGTCAATTTTGGAAGTGGTTTATTAATGGGTATCTAAGAAGATGCCACCAAATGCAAAAGGGCTTCACGGAGATAGCGGGGAGCCAGTCAGGTGGATGAAGGGAGAAGAAGACACGTGGGCATGAGCCAAGTAGGGAGCAGGTGTCCCGATTGCAGATAGGAGTCTCAGACGTTTTAGTCTCTCTCTCCTTCCTTTCGGAGCACGCAAGGAATGTCTCTCTCTCTCTCTCTCTCTCTCTCTCTCTCTCTCTCTCTCTCTCTCTCTCTCTCTCTCTCTCTCTCCTTCATTTGTTCCCCTTGTGACGATTGCAGGTAAGGCCCGCAAGAGTTGGGAGTGAACCGAGGCTGTCTGTGGCATGTGATGCAGGCAAAAGGAGCTCTTGCTCGCGTTCGATGCAGGCCTGATCACGTCGCACCTTTGCCAAGGTTGCCTAGGCCAGTCCCCCCCCCAACCCCCCAACCCCCCACTATTCACAGTAGTTTGTCGCGGACGGTAGCAGACGAGGTAGGCACGATAGACACACCCCCCCCCCCCCCCCCCCCCCCCCCCCCCCCCCCCCCCCCCCCCCTCGCGTGCTTCAGTACCCTCCTCTTTGACTGCTTGCACGCCAGCCTCCCCACTGTCCTTTCCTTCCATCCTCTCCTCCTCCATCTCCCCTGCAGACATGGCCCGCCTCCTACATGTTGATCCCCCCCTCGACTGTCTGTGACGCCAGCTACTGCCTGCACATCCCGCCCAGCTATTCTGTGCGTCGGCGTCTGCCAAAAGACTTAAGAGCGATTTTGTTTGCCGCCCAAACAGAGAAAAGAAGACATACAGGTTGTGGCCAAGGCTCGTATCACACACGTCCGCTGCAGTGTGCGGGAAAGACCATTTTCCCAAACATACAAAATTTCTTTTCTTGACTTTGTCAAGAGGAAATTTAAAAATTAAGTTTAGTTTTTCAATCTTTACACTATTTTGGGATGGAAATTCTCCTTTTGCACTTGCCCTCAACCGGCATTTTTGAAATCATTTTTCTCGAACACTGATGGGCTGTGAGGAATGTCTGGACCTATAGTCGTTTACTATCAAAATCATTTTGTTCCACATTCTTAATTTTTTTGATTTGTGATTGACACAACATTCCCAATATTGCACTTTCTGACATGTCCGATCGCTCGTGTGTGGCACGGGCCTAAGATAAAGCTCTAACATTTTGTAATGTAAGCCCATATCACACCAAGAAAATGGATGCAACTGACCTAGCAGAGATTGGGCGGCACCTGGAAAAGGTGTGCTGAGCTTTTTGATCAAATAGGAGCTGATTACAATAATGGTTGTAAAGCTGATGTGCAAGAAGACAACAATAAATAAAATGAGGGTGCAGATGTGGAGACAAAGGCTATACAAATGGTGGTATTGATGATGATGATGTTGAAGAGGCTAATGAGGGTCTGAATGTCCAAGATATTGATGCCTAGTGGCTACATAGAAGAAGATTAGTCAAGTTTATGGTAGCATCGACCCCAACAAATCTAGAAGCTTGTTGAACAAGTCTTAAAGATGTTAGTAGCTAAGGGAGAGGACAGGGAGGTACCATATTTTCTCATTGGTATAGCTATCTTACTTTGCTAGTGGAGTAAATTAACTCTTTGAACTACCAAGAAGAACACCCTCATATGAAAGATTCTTTAATTGGCTTGTTAGGGCATGTGTCTTATGGCATAAGCACTTAATATCCCCCCCCCGGCGGGGTAGGTCCCCCCAAGGGATTATGCATACAGTACGAGCATGAAATAATGGGGGGCTACCCCTATTGTATATGCTTCTGTTTGACCTCTAAAAAACCCCCTCTTGTACACTCATGTGATACCATACGGAAATCCAAAGTGAATCCCCTGGGAGAGAAACGCACACAGCTTGGAGAAGACGAAGGAAGCTCAAGGCACACAATAGAGAGTGTGTTACTTAGTATGCAATGGAAAGATAGATAGCCCTTGAGTGATGGGCGTATATACAATGCTCGGGGAAAAAACCCTCCTAAAGAGGGAAAAAATGCCCCGGCGATCCTAGTGTGTTCACACACATCACTACCACATGTATATGGTAACAAATCCCCCCTGGAGTGATGCGGTGAACGAGAGATGGCACATGAGTAAAGGGAAGTGCCATGCCCTGAGGACATGATCAGTCCGCCAAGGGGAGTAAGCCCAAAGCTTTGCGGAAAGCTTCAAGCTTCTCACGAGACAATGCCTTTGTGAAAAGATCTGCAAGGTTGTCCTGTGTTGGCACATAAGCCAAGCTGATCTCTCCTGCTGAGAGCCTCTCCCTGACATAGTGGTAATGCACCTCAATGTGCTTTGTGCGAGCATGAAAAACTGGGTTCCTCGCAACTTCCAATGCGCTCTGACTGTCAGTGTAGATAGTGTTGGAAGTATCCTGTCCAACACCCAAATAAGCCATAAGGCGTCTGAGCCATACACACTCAACCGTAGCTGTGAAGATTGCCCTGTACTCAGCCTCACAGCTCGAAGTGGCCATAGTAGGTTGCTTCTTGCCCAACCATGATATACATGAAATGCCAAGCATGAAACAAAAACCACTTGTGGACACTCACGTGTCAAAACAACCAGCCCAATCTGAGTCCAAAAAAGCATGTAAGTCTGGCGGCAATGATCCCCCCTTGGGATAAAACAAGCCAAGATGTAAAGTGCCACTAAGGTAGCGGAAAATCCTCTTGACAGCCTACCAATGCTTAGACCTTGGGCTATGCATAAATCTGCTGACCTGTGAGACTGCAAACTGAATACCCGACCTTGTGTTGCATACATAAATGAGGCAGCCAATAGCAGTTTGGTAAAGAGTGACATCAGCAGGATCGCCAACATCATGTAGACTCAACTTCAAACCTGTTTCCATGGGAGTGGCAATAGGTTTGCAATCCTCAAGTCCAAACTTACATAGCAATGTCTCTATGTGACTTTTATGACACAAGGCAATACCATCATCACACTGCTTAAACTATATACCCAAGTAATGATGCAACAGCCCCAAATCTTTCATCTTGAGGGTAGCATTCAAACCAGCCTTAAATTCAGCAATATGTCTGTCATTTGGTCCAATGATCAGCAAACCATTGACATAAAGAACCACAATAAGAAGTACATCACCCTCATGCTTTACATACAATGTGCTTTCTATTGGACTGTTACGAAAGCCTCGTTTGACCAAATGAGTGTCAGCTTTCTCATACCAAGCACGAGGAGATTGCTTCAACCCATACAAAGCCTTATTACATCTGCACACTTTGTCCTCTTGTCCTTTTATGACAAAACCGCGACGCTGCGTTACATAAACTTCCTCAAATATGTCACCATTCAAGAAAGCAGTAACAATGTCTGATTGATGTACATTCCAACCAAAATGATCTGCCAATGCACATAGAAAATGCATAGTAGTCATACGACAAGTGGGAGCAAAAGTCTCTTCATAATCTATGCCTTTTTGTTGTGCATAAATTTTTCCAACAAGTCGAGCCTTATGGCAATCGATCTCACCATCCGGCTTGCGTTTCAACTTGTAAACCCACTTCGTACCAATGGCCTTTTTGCCAGGAGGCAAATCACATAAAGTCCATGTGTCATTTTCTATAAGTGCATCATATTCTGATTACATGGCATCCATCCAATTTTCTGAATTTTGTGCTTCATCAAAAGACAGAGGCTCCTCAACATCATGTAAGCTAGACACAGCCAAAGCATAACAATCTGATGCATAAGATGCATGGCAAGAGCCTGAACGAGTATGACTAGACAAAGGTGCATCCAGTTTACTATCACGCAAAGTGTGCACCATCCATTTTGGCATACCTCTAGCCTGCTCATTTTCAACCCTTTCCTCATCAAGTACATCATGTACATCGGCATCAGTAATAGGTTGATCTGTAACATTTTCAGAAACCCCCATAGGCTGTACATTTGCCTCATTGGAACTTACATTCGTATTTCCACCATTGAAAAGAGGCAACAAAGTGTCATAAATGTCCTGTGAGCTTACATTACTGTCTCTAGTACATGACAGCAAGGGTTGAACAGAATCTTCCACAAACACTACATCCCGAGAAACCAGAATATGCTTTTTTTGCGGATGATATAACCTGTAACCTTTGCTTTCAGCACTATAACCAACAAAAATACATTTGAAAGCCTTATCATCCAATTTTCTGCGTTGTGTTTGTGGCACCAAACATATGCCAAATAGCCAAAAACATGCATGTGCTCAATAGAAGGCTTTCTATCATGCCATGCTTCATGTGGAGTAATAGACTGCAAAGCTTTTTTAGGACACCTATTTAGTACATAAGTGGTACACATGATGGCCTCAAGCCAAAAAGAATGCGGAAAAGCTTGACTTTTGACCATACATCGTGCCATTTCCGTAAGTGACTTGTTTTTCCTCTCAGCAACACCATTTTGCTGAGGTGTATAAGGCACTGTACATTGGTGTTTTATCCCACGACTAGCCAGAAATGCATTAAATTCATGAGACATATACTCCCCCACTCGATCGGAACGGAGGGTGCCCATAGTACATTTTGAGACATTTTCAGCCATAGCCAGAAATTATTTGAAGCACATAAAAACTTCGGACTTCGCTTTAATCAGAATTACCCATGCATGCCTGGAGTAATCATCAATGAAAGTCACGAAGTAAAGGTAATTGCCCAAGGACGGAGTTTACATGGGCCCACAAACATCACTATGCACAAGCTGCAACCTGCATGTGGCCCGAACTGAACCATCCTTTGGAAACTTAGAACGCTGCATCTTACCCAAAATACAACCTTCATAAACATGTTTGACAGGTGCTTCAAGAGGCGGCAAAGAAGAAACCATATCAGATTTCTGCAAATGTAGCAAACTGGCAAAATTCAGATGACCAAAACGTGCATGCCAAAGTTTTGCATCTGAAATAGCCCTTGAATCTGCAACAACATTTGCAAAATTTGTCCACACTTGTCATACAAAGTGAGATTATACAACCCACAACAAAAAGGGCCAGATGCAACAATTTCATCACCAAAATTGAGATCATGAACTATACATTTGTCATCCACAAATTTGACTACAAGTCCAAGTCTAGCTAGTGCGGATACAGACAAGAGATTCTTCTTGATCCCAGGTACATAAAATGCATCAACAAGTGTGAAGGAATTGCCATTTGTAGCAGTAAGCATAATCTTTCCAACTCCCGGAACCGGATAAGAGGCATTGTTGGCACAAGTGACTGAATTCTCATGAGGGACAGACTCGAGAGAGGTAAACAATTCACGATGTGAGGTAATGTGCTTTGTAGCACCACTGTTGAAATACCACACATGTGAATCTGCAGCAAACTGACAAGCATGCATCATGGACAACAAGATTGTAAGTGCACTCTGCGTTAAAAGCCCATTCTGCATCAACATCAGCATTACAGTCTCCTTTTACAGAAGACTCAACAATGGCTGCATTTGTAGTGGAACCACCCTCTTACTTCTTAGCCTCTTTGGACTTCAACTTAGGACACGACTTGATTGAGTGATCATTAGCTTTACAATAATGGCAACGTATATTCTTTTTGCCCTTATCACCAGAATTGCCGGACGAAGTGCTGCCAGCAGCAGAAGCATTAGAAATAGAAGTTTTGCCACTCGCAGCAGAACCATAAGAAGTGGCTGCATTACTGTTACCACCCTTTCTTTGAGAAGCAATAAAAGCCTGTTCAACTGCACACTGTCTAGTCCTATTTTTTTTGGAAAGTGACTCTTGCAACAATAGAAATGTGCATAATGCATCAAACTTGACAACTTCAGGATTTCCTTGGGTCATCAGTCTCCAAGTACTAGCAAAAGTCTGGTAAGAATCTAGTAAGGCATCAAGAACAGTCTGCACTAGGGAATTGTCTGAAATGACTTCACCTGCAGAAATAAGTTGCTCATCGATATCCTTGACACCAGTAAGGAAAGTGTCCATATCATCTTCCTCATGCATGATATTTGACTCCATCTCTTTACACAACAAAGCAATTTTAGCCTCATTGTGACTTGCATAAAGACCAGCCAACATATCCCAAGCCTGTTTTGCAGATTTTGCTGAACGGATGTGATGAACAATGGTGCGCTTCACAGACAACACAATCAATGCATGAGCCTGCGCATCCTTTACATCCCAATGAGCTTGTTCTGCCATAGGCAAAACAACTCTAATAGCAGCAATCCTTGCAGCAAGACCTGCAACATCCTCAACATCGCCTACATCCTCAGAACCAGGAGGTGCATCAAGGCCCTGCACAATGTTCCAGACGCCCTTTGACACAAGAACATGTTGCATCATATAAGCCCACATAGGGTAGTTATCCCCATCCAACCTATCCTCAGCAGCAAACATCTTGAACACATCTGTGTTGTTGTCAGCCATGGTAAATGTTGCACCTGATGTGAAAACTGCTCGAAAATAGGAGAAACGGAGCGGGAACAACACGTGCTATATAGCAAAAACCATAGACGACTATGAGGCACCTGTTATGCAGAAAACGACAGTGACAGAAATTCTGCACAAAATGAAAAAATAGCCTGTACAGTACTGCCTGCAGTGGAAACAGAGGCCAAAATGAGCCCGAATCAAAAATCTGAGCCGACTGAGCTCTACGAGCTCACCTGAAATTTTTGTCGACCTGCGAACGCTTGCCAAAGCTCATTGAAATCGGAGAAAGTGAGCAGGTGTGTGCTGAAGCAGCTGGCGACTAAGCCCGGGAGGACGCAACTTGCTCTGATACCAATTGTTGGAATTAGGGTTGTAGAGAAACGCACACAGCTTGGAGAAGACGAAGGAAGCTCAAGGCACACACTAGAGAGTGTGTTACTTAGTATGCAATGGAAAGATAGATAGCCCTAGAGTGATGGGCGTCTATACAATGCTCGGGGAAAAAACCTCCTAAAGAGCGAAAAAATGCCCCGGTGGTCCTAGTGTGTTTACACACATCACTACCACATGTATATGGTAATAGATGAAACACAAACAACTATTTAGAGCTTATAATAGTACATCAAATGAAATGATTTTTTGGAAGATTATGAAAAAATAATTGACACACAAATATTCTTTACAATCTCTAAGAATATTTTATTTCAAATTGACCATTTGTCCTGTGTAGACATGCCAGAAAAGAAGTGGACCGTGCATCCTAAATCCACCATATAGCCAATTTAAACAAGTTTCTCAAGGTAGTGTATCTTGAATCTTTTACACTTAACCATTTGAAATAAGTCTACAAGGTTTCATGCATATTAGATCCACAACTTGGACATTAAATTTTTTTTTGGATACATAAATGCATCCCAAAATTATCACCTTGCCAATCTAAACAAGTTATGGAATAATGGGTGCATCCAAGACCCACCACTAGTTCCAAAATGGTATGTTTCATTCTAAATCCAACACTTAGTCATTACAAACAAGTGAACGAAGGATGGTTGAATCCAATGTAAACAAATTAGCCAATATAAACAAGTTTTAAAATGGTGGAAACTTTTAAAGCATGATTTTGAAGATGGAAGAATCCTAGATCCACCCATGGTCATTCTAAAGAAGATGTAATGGGTGGGTGAATCTTAGATCCACCAATTGGGAGAATGCTGAGGATTATGGTCATAAATGTCATTTGTAATAAGTAGGTAGTCTAGTAGCAAAAGCTGGGTTGCAATGGCACTTCCAGATTGTTAATACCAAGCCATTTGACCCCTCAAACTCTATTTTAGGTTTAACCTAAGGTGACCTTAGTATATAAGGTATCTAGGTCATTTTGTAACATAACTATTATCATAATGAAAGTTTAGCGATGTCATCTACTGAATGTGAGAGAGGAAGAGAGAGAGAGAGAGCGTGAGCTTCATCTTGGCACTACTTCCCGCTCGTTCATCACATTGGAGATTCGACTGCACCATCGTGTTAGCCTCGGCAAGAGCTACGCGACAATGCCAAGCATTCCTCACGGAACAGAGCGAACGTGCTCGTGCATCTACGAGCTATTTGCGGGCAGCTGTAAGTGTAACATTTAATGGCCTAAAATCTTATGTGTAGCGGAAATTAGCATGAACATAGTGAGCATTTCATTAGAGTTGATTCCTAATGAGAATTACAAGAGTGCTTGGGTGGAGAGAGCAACAAAAAGCATAACACCTAGTTAGATAGCATCGACAATACTTTCAAAAGAGAGAGCAATTAAGCTATTGACAACAGTTGAGGACCGGATTTGCATGGAGCCGGTCCCCCCTCCAAAAGGCTTTGTATTATGGTTTCTCCCATCAAGAGAGACATTGTACAATACAATTCTTTGTGTTCCTTCAAGACTAGCTAGTGCAATGAAGATGGAAGCTTCATACACCAAGCAAAACACTTAATCAAACACAACTTGAATTATCCCCGTTCTCAGACCCAAGACCTCACACACCTTCGAAGATGGTGAGAGCTAGCAGGGTATGAGAGTAGATTGAGAGGAAAAAGAAGTATCTTACGAGAAAGAAGTACATCTCCTCACATAATCACTCATATTAGCATAGCTTAGCTTAGTAATTAGCTTGGTAGAGAAGATGAGCATGCATTGAAGCTTGGCTCTTGGTTGGATTTGCATCCACATGCCAAGAGAGTGTTGATGTAGGCTTCTATCTCACAAGCTTGGAGTAGGTGATGAGCTCTCCATTAAAGCTTGGGAGGAGATAGAGTATTTTCCCTTCACACATGGTCAAGTGTGAGAGTGTGAGTGTCAATGCCAAGCAAAAATCAGCCCCCTCTCTCTCTTGGGCGAGCCCTAGCTGCTAAGTTAGTCTGGCTTTTGCCTCATTGGACCTCCCCAGGTCAAGCCAATAGGGATTAAGCAGCATAAGTGATAGCCTTCTGACATGTGTCCCCCTTTCCCCTTTTGTGAGAGCTTTAGATAATTAAATAATTAAACTAAACTCTCATTGGACCCCTTTGCCTCCTGGGCAATAGGAATCAGGCAAGCCATGGGGCTCCTGAATGCTCATTGGACCCCTTGGGAGACTGCCCAATAGTCTTCTAGGACACTTAATTCTTATTGGTTTCTTTTATTAAATGTTTTTAAATTAATTAAACTAGATTTACTCTAGCCTAATTCTCATTGGTCCACTTCAAGGGTCTTCCAATAGGAATTGGGCATACCTTGTGGGCATCTGGCCTAGGGAACTGACATGTGTCCCTCATTCCCTTTGTGTAAAGGGAGCCTGTGTGTGTGTGTGTGGCTTTCTCTCTCATCCCCTAGCTTTGGGGCTCGCCCCCTCCCATGTAGGGATGTAGAAAGACTTTTTGGGCACACACTAAGCATCCAATTTTCCCTAAGGTTGACCTTTGGACACAACCTTTGAATTTTGGAACCTTAGCATTTTGGAAGTCTTAATGGGCTGAACCTTAGGGTCTTTTTAGCCCGTTGTTTCACATGGCTCTTTTGCAGATGGCCCCCCCTTTGGATCCCTATTTTCCCTCCTTTGGATCCCTACTGTGGCCGGTCTGCTAACTTAACCAATATTCTAGCTTTTTCTCCCTTGGCACTTCCCCACATTAAATGATCAGTTTAATATGAGAAAATCATTTAGGAGAATTAGATATTGATTATTATGACATTACCTCTCTCTTGAAATCATAGTCGTCCTCGACTATGGTGTAGAGAAGATAAAGCATATGCATGAGTCCTTTTCTTAGCGGGTAGAGGATCCCTATGTTACCCTACGACATCATTCCATAATGGATGACTAGTCCATTTGGCGCTTGAGAGCCTGAGGCTGCCGCAAGCATGTCTGCACATTAGTCCTATCAGTCTTCCATAGTAGAGTGACAAGCTCTACTTGGTGTTCGGGAGACGTCGTCTCCGCAAACTTGATCTAAGCATGCATACTACTTCATTTTTCTGCACAAATAAAGAAAAAGAGAGTCTTATAAGACAAAAATTTTTCTTCATTTTTAACATTTTGTACATTTGCTTACTCTTGGGAAGCATTGTAAGCATTGACAAGGTTTAGGTTATCCTTTAATTGTATGCCTTGCATCCATCTAGCATCTTCAAAAGGATAATTCTTAAACTTAATAAGATATCGTCGGATAGTCTTACCGCCTCTTAATACCTTGTCTTCATGTCGGAGAATGGACTCGGGCTGCAGCACCTCCTCGTGGTCCTCGATCTCCGGTGGGTCTTCAATAGTTGGTTCTTGAGGTGGCTCTCCTTTGTAAGGCTTTAAGAGGCTCACATGAAAAGCATTGTGTATGAGCCAATGATTGGGCAACTTAAGTTGATAGGCCATCTCATTGATTGGCCTAAGAATCTGGAAGGGACCATAGTACCTTTTTGCTAGTTTAGCATAGTACTTTTGGTGGCCCGTAGGATTCTTGCCCGTCGTGTGCCTTAATCGAGCCTTGGGAAACTTTAACAAGACCCAATCGTTTTCTTTAAAGGCTTGGGCTCTTCTGTGCTTGTCAGCAGCAGCCTTTTGCCTTTGCTGTGAGATAGAGATAGAATCCTTAATCTTTTGGAAAGATTCTTGTAGGTCTCGGCTATACTCATCTGCAGCGAAGATCTTCCCATGTACCTTAAGTAGCAAGGGACTTTTTGATCTTCCCTCAATTACCTCGAAAGGTGCTTTTCCTGTAGAAGTATGTACAGTGTTATTGTAAGCATACTCTACTAAGGGTAAGTACTTCTCCCATTGGGATCTTTGATCTACTTCCGTTACATAGGCTTTTAGTAGATCGAGAATAGTTAGGTTAGCTATTTCACTTTGGCCATCAGTTTGTGGATGATAGGCCGAAGAGAAGTTTAGCCTTGTTCCTAAATTCTCAAAGAGACCCTTCCAGAAATTACTGGTCATTCTAGGATCTCTATCCGACACTATGGACATTGGCAAGCCATGGTACTTGAAAATTTGTGAAATGAAGAGGGTTGCCATTTGATGGGCTTTGATAGTCTTTTTGACAGGTATAAAATGAGCTTGTTTACTGAACCTGTCTACTATCGTCCATATTCCCGTATTCCCATGGATAGACTTAGGCAATCCAAAGATAAAATCCATGGATATGCTCTCCCATGGTGAATTAGGGATTGGCAAGGGTTGAAGCAATCCAAGTTGCTTCCCTCTATCAAATTTTGTCTTTTGACATACCACACATTTGGAAACATACTCATGTATGTTCACTTTCATGGTAGGCCAATAGAAATATGTTTCAATTCCCTTTAGGGTAGACTGAATCCCTCTATGCCCCGCATATGGGGGAGCATGAGATTCATACATTACTTTCTCACGTAGTGAGTTAGTAACGCATAGTCTATTGCCATAGAGAAGATAACCATCTTGTAAAGTAAATGGTTCTTCTTTCTTCCCTAAGGCAAGGGCTGAAATCACATCTCTAAAATCGGGATCAATAGCATACTCATCTATCATTAAAGATAGATCATTGTGAGTTGCTATGGAAACCGCATTCACTCTCGGTCGTCTTGAGAGTGCATCGGCTACTTGATTATGCTTGCCAGCAATGTGAGCAATATGAAAATGAAATTGCGAAAGGAAATTTGCCCACCTCATTTGTTTGTCGGAGAGCTTGGTCTGCGTCATGAAGTACTTAAGACTTTGGTGATCCGTTCGCAGAATGAAAGGAGTCCCCAATAAATAGTGCTTCCATGAGTCTAAGGCATGTAGAACTGCAAGGAGTTCTTTTTCGTATATGCCTAGAGCTTGCTCAACAGGGTCGAGCCTTCGACTCTCATAGCCTATGGCGTGCCCTTCTTGGAGCAAAACAGCCCCAAGGCAATCACCACAAGCATCACATTGGACCTCAAATGGTTTTGAGAGATCCGGTAGTGTAAGCACAGGTTGAGAGATAAGCTTTTCTTTAAGCTTTTCGAAAGCATTGTTCTCCTTAGCAGACCACGTATACCTAACATTTTTCTTTGTTAGGTCATGTAATGGTCCCGCAATTTGTGAGAACTTTTCTATGAAGCGTCTATAGTATGCACACATACCTATAAAGCTTCTTAGTTCATGAAGATTCCTTGGTTTAGGCCATCCTTTTATTACCTCTAACTTGGATGGATCCATTTGGATTCCATCTTGAGAGATAATGTGACCTAAATATTGAATCTCTTGCAAGAAAAATTCACTTTTCTTTCGATTAACATAAAGTTTATTCTCTCTTAAAACTTGAAATATTACCTGGAGGTGTTGCTTATGTTCCTCTAATGAATTAGAGTAGATGATAATATCATCAAAGAACACTCCAGTGAAGGTTCGATGAGGTCTGAACAGCTTCTCCATCAAGCGGTTAAATGTGGCTGGTGCATTAGTCAAGCCAAAAGGCATGACAATGTATTCGTAAAGACCAAATGTAGTACGAAATGCGGTCTTTACAATGTCTTGATCAACTATCCTTATTTGATGATAGCCACTTTTTAGGTCGATCCTTGTAGCTTATCAAATAGGTCTTCTACCCGTGGAACGGGAAACCTATTCTTGATAGTGATCCTATTTAGTGCTCTATAGTCGACACACATACGATATGTGCCGTCTTTCTTTTGCACTAATAGCACAGGTGAGCAAAATGGAGATGAGCTAGGCCTAACCATGCCCTTCTCAATTAACTCATGCACTTGCCGCATAATCTCCTCTTGTTGAGCTTGAGAAACTCTATAAGGAGGTTTGTTAGGCGGTGAACTTCCTGGAAGAAGTTCAATTGCATGGTCGTCATTACCTCGTTTAGGAGGTAGCTCAGAAGGGATGTCGTCAATAAAGACATCTTGAAACCCCTTGAGAAAATTGGATAACTCTAATTCCTTTTGGTTGCTTTTATTTTCTTTTGCTAAAGCATTAGGTTCATTTTGAGAATCTTTAACAAAAATCATGTACACGGAAATAGAGCTCTTTATTGACTTGTTGAAAGCTGGTGTATGTACAATGGGGATGGTGTTACCCATCTCCCTAGCATCTATATACATGTCCTTTTCCCTGAACTTAAAGGAGATTCTCCTTTCAGGAAATTTAACATGGGCAGCCAGACGGTCAAACCATGGTGCCCCTAGGATTACATCCTCATGCTTGAGAGGAGAGATAAAGAAATCCTCTTTGTCCACATAGCCTTGGACATGAAGCCTCAATTTCCCGATTAAGGGAGTGACTGAAGCTTCTTGCCCCTTGAAGGCACTGTCTGCAGGTAGGATATCTCCCATCTCGTAGGATTGTATGCCTAGCTTGGTGGCTAACTCCATAGATATGAAATTGTGAGTAGAACCAGGGTCAAAGAGAATAAAAGCATCATGTTCTCTTACCTTTCCCCAAGCATGGCATAGAGGAGATCCTTTGTGGTGAGTTTGGTGAATCTCCTCCTCTTGGATTTCAACCAAAGAAGCTCTAGGAGGATCTTGGCGGTTGTTCTTTTGGGGACAAGCGCGGTACGCATGCCCTTGTTCGCCGCACTTGAAACACCGGTTATCTTTACGATAACGCTCAAGCTCTTCAGGAGAGAGTTTATTCTTTCCTTTGTAAACTCCCTTCTCTTTAGCTTTGTTGGAATTGCCCTTAGGAGACTTTTGGACATTGTCCTTCCCCTTAGGCTCATTGGTACCTTTGTTTTCCGGGGGCTTATTATTTCTTTTACCCCCCGTTTGGAAATTGATTCGCGAGGCCACCATAGTATGGTGTATTACCGCCGATATGGTACGTGGCCTTTGGGAGTTGACATACTCCGCCATTTCTTCGGTTAAGCCCACACAAAATTGTTGCTTTTGCTCTCCAAAATCCAACTTTTTGAAGACAGTGGCTTTGAGTTGTAGGTCCCAAAACTTGTCTACATATTTGTGGATGGATTCATTGGGAGAGAGCTTTAAGCTTCGCCATTCGGTGAGTACTTTGTCTTTGGCATCGGTGGCCAAAAACTGCTTCATAATGGAAGCTCTTAAAGCCTTCCATGTTCGTGGAGCTTCACCGTTGGCTCGTAGGCTAGACCACCATTGTCTGGCGGACTTTTGAAAGTGCATAGCTACATGGCGTAGCTTAGAGGACTCCGTGAAGCCCTCATCTCCAAACGCCGCATCGAATTGCTGGATAAAGGCCAAAACTTTGTCTGTAGCACCGAAGGTGCCATCATAGGTAAGGAAAGAGATGCTCTTCCCTCCCTCTTTAAATTTCTTCAGCTTGGACGACCTCTTCCATGCGGCATAGGATTTCCTATGGCCTCTTCTTTTTGATGGTTCAAAAGTTGCACCATCACTTTCTTCAGAAGATGAAGAATTTGAAGAAGGTGGAGAAGAGGGTGACCTCTTTCTCGCCTTTTTCTTGTCTTGATCTTTGTCGTCTTCACCATAGCTTTCATAAGAGGAAGAGGATAAAGAAGATGGAGAAGAGGGTGTCCTCTTTCTCGCCTTTTTCTTCTCTTGCTTTTTATCATCCCTCTTTGAATTATGGCGTGGAGAAGAGTGTGATGGTCTTCTCCGCTTTGGTGGTGATGGAGAGCGTTTAGCCCGCCGTCTTCGTGGAGCCATCTCCGCCGAGGTGGCGGGAGACTCGCTTCTTTCTCGTTCCTTCGGTGGAGGCTCTTGAGTTCTCCTTTGGGAAGGAGATGCATCATCAAGAAGTAAGTTCTTGAGCCCTTCATATGGATTCTCTTCTTCTTCCCGAATCGGAGAGAGACCTCTTTTGGTAGTCTCACAAGGAGGCTTCCTAGGTGTTCTCTCGTCATGGTGATGAGCTTGGAGAATCCCGTGAGCACGGAGCTGCCGTTGCACTTCACTTTGGAGAGATGGATTGCCCATGGCTTGTTGAAGCCTAGAAACAAGATAATTAACAAGCATTGAAGCATCATTAGTAGCTTGCTCATGAGCAAAATCAAAGTTATCAACATTAATTTCACTCTCTTTAATATTGTCAGCCATTCTAACAACTTTTAGGTGTAAACTTTTTAGGTGTACTTTGGCACTTCAAGCCCTAGTTGCTACTCCTCTTTACCCCTTTAGAAAAAGAACTCAAGCTACTGTACCCGCGGCTCGAATACCATTAATTGCAAGGAATAGAAGAGAGGGTCTTTCGACACCAAAACAGCACCGGCTCCTGTCAAGCTTCTAATAGCTCAATAGTGGTTAAGCCGTAGGCAAGCCCCGTAGTACTCCACTAATAAGACCATAGCTCTCGACGGTGATGCCCCGTTAACTGCACAAAGGCAGGCGCACTGCAAGGCTGAAAAATCCCTATTCTACTTACTCACAGGCAATTAATAATACCAACCATTTGTAGCTAGCTTGAGGACCTCCCTTCTTGAGCAAGAAAAGAGAAACCTTGAGCTCTGATACCAATGTAACATTTAATGGCCTAAAATCTTATGTGTAGCGGAAATTAGCATGAACATAGTGAGCATTTCATTAGAGTTGATTCCTAATGAGAATCACAAGAGTGCTTGGGTGGAGAGAGCAACAAAAAGCATAACACCTAGTTAGATAGCATCGACAATACTTTCAAAAGAGAGAGCAATTAAGCTATTGACAACAGTTGAGGACCGGATTTGCATGGAGCCGGTCCCCCCTCCAAAAGGCTTTGTATTATGGTTTCTCCCATAAAGAGAGACATTGTACAATACAATTCTTTGTGTTCCTTCAAGACGAGCTAGTGCAATGAAGATGGAAGCTTCATACACCAAGCAAAACACTTAATCAATCACAACTTGAATTATCCCCGTTCTCAGACCCAAGACCTCACACACCTTCGAAGATGGTGAGAGCTAGCAGGGTATGAGAGTAGATTGAGAGGAAAAAGAAGTATCTTACGAGAAAGAAGTACATCTCCTCACATAATCACTCATATTAGCATAGCTTAGCTTAGTAATTAGCTTGGTAGAGAAGATGAGCATGCATTGAAGCTTGGCTCTTGGTTGGATTTGCATCCACATGCCAAGAGAGTGTTGATGTAGGCTTCTATCTCACAAGCTTGGAGTAGGTGATGAGCTCTCCATTAAAGCTTGGGAGGAGATAGAGTATTTTCCCTTCACACATGGTCAAGTGTGAGAGTGTGTGTGTCAATGCCAAGCAAAAATCAGCCCCCTCTCTCTCTTGGGCGAGCCCTAGCTGCTAAGTTAGTCTGGCTTTTGCCTCATTGGACCTCCCCAGGTCAAGCCAATAGGGATTAAGCAGCATAAGTGATAGCCTTCTGACATGTGTCCCCCTTTCCCCTTTTGTGAGAGCTTTAGATAATTAAATAATTAAACTAAACTCTCATTGGACCCCTTTGCCTCCTGGCCAATAGGAATCAGGCAAGCCATGGGGCTCCTGAATGCTCATTGGACCCCTTGGGAGACTGCCCAATAGTCTTCTAGGACACTTAATTCTTATTGGTTTCTTTTATTAAATGTTTTTAAATTAATTAAACTAGATTTACTCTAGCCTAATTCTCATTGGTCCACTTCAAGGGTCTTCCAATAGGAATTGGGCATACCTTGTGGGCATCTGGCCTAGGGAGCTGACATGTGTCCCTCATTCCCTTTGTGTAAAGGGAGCCTGTGTGTGTGTGTGTGGCTTTCTCTCTCATCCCCTAGCTTTGGGGCTCGCCCCCTCCCATGTAGGGATGTAGAAAGACTTTTTGGGCACACACTAAGCATCCAATTTTCCCTAAGGTTGACCTTTGGACACAACCTTTGAATTTTGGAACCTTAGCATTTTGGAAGTCTTAATGGGCTGAACCTTAGGGTCTTTTTAGCCCGTTGTTTCACATGGCTCTTTTGCAGATGGCCCCCCCTTTGGATCCCTATTTTCCCTCCTTTGGATCCCTACTGTGGCCGGTCTGCTAACTTAACCAATATTCTAGCTTTTTCTCCCTTGGCACTTCCCCACATTAAATGATCAGTTTAATATGAGAAAATCATTTAGGAGAATTAGATATTGATTATTATGACAGTAAGTATATCAAACGATGTCTGTTTTTTGCATGCAAGTAGTCATTAGAATTGTAGCAACATAAGCTACACATAGGTACTCATAGATTTCAGTTTCGGACACTTTCAAAATTCTGCTCTGTCTTCATACACATTTTTTGCAGATGGGTCTAGAGCAAGGATTTTGAGTGTAGAGGCTTAGGGACAGGTGTATTCTAGTGAGGGGATATTGCTCCATAAGTTTCATACAATTCTGGTATGATTTGATGGGTTTCCTTCCGTTGTGTGGATGTGGCTAGGTGGTGTTGTTGAGAGTAGTGAGACTCTAGGTTGTGGTTTAGTTGCCCTTCCAGAGTGTTGTATGTATAGGATGGTCTCACCCTGGAAATCTAAAGAGATTGCCTCTGTGTGACTATCGTGTCATTTGTGTCCTTGACTGACATTATGTTGATCTAGGTTGTGTTGCATGCACTTTATGGGTGGTGTGATTCTCTCCTGCAACACACACACACTCTCATTGTGTGAAGTGCAAAGTGAAAGAGCTCCATCTCCTTCTCCAAGATAGTAGAGAATCTGAGAGCCTACACCAACACTCTTGGATATGGAATGCAAATCCAACAAAGAGCCATGCTTCAATGCTTAATCTTGCCATCTTCTCCATCTTCATTACTATGCTATTATGTCTACTAGCAAGAAGAGTGATGATAAGTGAGGAACTACTTCTTTCTCCTATGGAATGTTTCTTCTTCCTCTTCCTTACTCTCATTCCCCGCTAGCTCTCTCCACCTTCGAAGGTGTTTGAGGCCTTGGGACTGAGGCTTGGGATAGTTAATGCCTTTTGCAAAGTTTATGTTATGCTCGTGATGCATGAATCTTTCCATGTTCATTACATCACCTAGGTCACAAGGAACACAAAGATTGTATTGTACCAAGTCTCTCTTGATAAAGAAAATCTACAATACAAATGCCTATTGGAGGGGGGACCGGCTCCACATATATCCTGTCCTCAACTGTTGTCATGTTCTCTAAACTCTCTCTCTTGCAAAAGTATTGTTCATGCAAAGTTAACTAAATACTATGTTTATGTTTCTACCATCAATTAATTTCACCCTCTGTTCTCACAAAAGTGCAAAAGTATTGTTCATGCAAAGTTAACTAAATACTATGTTTATGTTGCTACCATCAATTAAGTTCACCTCTATTCTCACTAAGTATTCTCACAAAAGTGCTTTCTTTAATTTCCTATTTCCGCTACTTTCAAAGTTCATAGGCCATTTCCATTACATTGGTATCATAGCATTTTATTTCTCTTTTCTTGCTTAAGAAGTGACGACCTTAAGTAGCCTATTAATGGTTAATTTTTTTAATTATATTAGGATAAGTGGGATTGGGATCTATTATCGGTTTTGTTGAGCCTACTATATGGGATATGGTGCACACATTGGGAGGTTTTTTCTTAATAATGAGGTCTTTTTAGACTTGCCTACAACTTTATCATTATTGATCCATAAGAAGTCCAAAAGGAGGTAGCCCTTGGCAACTCTGCAATATTAGACCCACTCCACTACTCTCTGTAACTAACCAAGTTGATCTATGGGTGTAGATACTTAAGTGCCGATTTTCAAAGGCTAAGAGGAGTAGAAACTAAGGTTTTGAATTGCCAAAGCATACACTAAGAAAACACTCAAATTATTTTAACATGGTTGACAATAACCAAGAGAGTAGAATGAACATTGATAACTTTGATTTTGCACATGAAGGTGCTAATGATGATGCCCCCATGTTTGTCAATTATCTTGTTACTAGATTGTAGCAAGATATGGGCAAATCTTCTTTGCAAGCCGAAGTTACTCAATAATTTCGTGCTTATGGGATTTCACTTCCTTTCCAAGAAAAGAGAGAGCTTAGGAGGCCTCTTGAAGAGACCCCCAAAAGAAAACTCTCTCTCATAGGAGAGGAGGAATACAAAGAGCAAGAAGTAATGAATCTTTAAGTTCCTCTGAAGATGTGGCTCCATAAAGATGGCGGTCTAGATGATTGTCAACTCCTTCCAAGAGGAATTGTTCAACCCACAGTCCTTCTCCTCGTCACTCCAAAAGGGAACAAAGGAAACAAAGGAATAAAAGGGCAAGAAAGAGGTCATTCTCTTGTCCTTCTTCTTCACCTTCCTCCTTTCCCCCGATGAAAGCTATGGCTATTCTCCTGGAGAATACAAGAGGGGAGGACATTGTAAATCATACCCTGCATGGCAAAGGTCACAAAAGCTCAAGAAGTTCAAAAAGGGAGGAAAGAGTATCTCTTTTCTCACCTACGATGGCACCTTTGGCCCCACCGACAAAGTATTGGCCTTCATCAAGCAATCTGATGCAGACTTTGGAGATGAGGGCTTCACGGAGTCCTCCAAGCTATGCCATGTAGCTATGCCCTTCCAAAAATCAGCTCATCAATGGTGGGCTAGCCTTCATGGCAATGACAAAGCCCCAAAGACATGGAATTTTCCATCATGAAGCAATTTCTTGCAAGTGATGCAAAGGACAAAGTGCTTATCGAATGGTGTAGTTTGAATGTTCTCTCCCATGAGTCTATCCACAAATATGTAGACAAGTTTTGGGATTTACATCTCAAGGCTACTGTCTTCCAGAAGATAGACTTTGTCGAGCAAAAGCAATAATTTTTTGCGGGATTACCTGAAGAGATGTTCGAGTACGCCAACTCTCAACGGCATGGTTCTTATACTGAAGTAATCCACCACACCATGGTTGCTTCGCGCATCAATTTCCAACAAGGGGCTAGACAGAATGTCAAGCCCATGGAAAATAAATACAAAAGTGATGCCAAGGGAAAAACTAATGCCCAAAATTCTTCCCAAGGAAATTCCAACAACAACAACAACAATCGGTCTAAGGAGAAGGGACAAGGGGCTAGACAGAATGTCAAGCCCATGGAAATAAATACAAAAGTGATGCCAAGGGAAAAACTAATGCCCAAAATTCTTCCCAAGGCAATTCCAACAACAACAAAAACAATCGGTCTAAGGAGAAGGGAGTCTACAAAAAGGTAAAAATAAAATCTCTCTTGAAGAGTTTGAAGATTTTTGCAAGGACCATAAATGGTTGAAGTGTGGGGAGCAAGGTCATGGCTATCGTTCTTTCCCCAAGAGAAATGCTCGCAATGAGACTCCTAGAGCTTCCACCATCGAAGCTCCAAAAGAGGATGCTCATTGCAAAGGATCACCTCTCTCATATGCTTGAGGAAAGGTAAGGGAGCATGATGCCTTCATCTTGTTTGACCCTCGCTCTACTCACAACTTCATATCAACGGAGTTGGCCACCAAGTTAGGCATTCAAGCTTTCAAGATGGGAGATGATGTAAAGGCTGACACCGCTTTCAAGGGACAGCAAGCCTCCGATCGTTGCTCCCTTGATTGGGAAGTTGAGGCTTCATGTCCAAAGCTATGTTGACAAAGAAAAATTCTTTATCTCTCCTCTCCAACATGAGGATGCTATCCTAGGGGAACCATACTTCAACCGCATGGCTGCCAACATGAAGTTCCCTGAAAGGAGAATCTACTTCACCTATAGGGGAAAGAACATGTATATAGATGCTAGTGAGTTTGGTCGTACTATACCACTTGTAATCCTCCTGCTTTTGATAAATCAATTGAAAAGCTCCATTTCAAAGTATATGATTTTGGTCAAAGAGTCCCTAAAAGGTCCTAATGTTTCATCAAATGTAAATGGTAGGAATCAAGAAGAGTTAGACTTGTCTAATTTCTAAAAGGATTCCAAGATGTGTTCATTGATGATATCCCTATGGACTTACCTCCAAAATGAGGGGATGATGGCTATCAAATTGAGCTCCTACCAGGAAGCTCACTGCCTAGCAAGCCTCCTTATCAATCTTCCCAAGCTCAACAAGAGGAGATCATGAGGCAAGTACAACAATTGGTAGACAAAGGGATGGTGAGTCCTAGATCCTCTCCCTTTTGTTCTCCAGTCCTTTTAGTGCAAAAGAAATATGGTACATACCGTATGTGTGTTGACTATCGAGCACTAAACCATATCACTATCAAAAACAAATTTCCCATGCCTTGGGTAGAAGATCTGTTTGATAAGCTACAATGCTCTACCTACTTTAGTAGGATTGACCTTAAAAGTGGCTATCATCAAATAAGGAAAGACCGCATTTTGTACAACATTTGGTCTTTATGAATATCTACTCGTGCCTTTTGGCTTGACCAATGCACCGGCCACATTCAATCATCTAATGGAGAAAATATTTAAACCCTATTGCAAATTCACTGGAGTGTTTGATGATATCATCATCTACTCCAAGTCCTTGGAGGAACACAAGCAACATCTCCAAGTGATTTTTCAAGCATTGAGGGAGAACAAGCTTTTTCTCAACCAAAAGAAAAAAAAAAATTCCTTCAAGAGATTCAATACTTATGTCATATTGTCTCTCAAGATGGTATCCATATGGATCCATTGAAGTTAGAAGTAATAAAAGCATGGCCTAATCCAAGGAATCTACATGAGCTAAAAAGATTTATTGGTTTGTGTGCATACTATAGACGCTTCATAACAAAATTTTCTCAAATAGCAGGACCATTACATGACTTAAAAAAGAATAAAGTATTCATGGACTGCTAAGAAAGACATCTCTTTTGACAAGCTCAAAGAGAAGCTTACCTCCCAACCAGTCCTCATGCTTCTAGATCTCTCAAATCCATTTGAGGTCCAATGTGATGCTTGTGGTGATAACCTTTGTGCACTTTTCCACACGTGCTGAAGGCTAGGAACTTGCGTGTGCACTATTTGCGAGCCTCAAAAGGCTACAAGCACACAACTAGACAATCTTAGCAAGCTCAAAGAAACAATGGTGTGTCACTCACCGCTCAATGCTTTCGTCGTGAAGGATCTTGTGTTGCAAAGAAGAAAGAGTCTCCACCAATGCCATGCTCAACCGCCTCACTGCCGATGTTGATGCTTGATCACTCTCTCTCTCTCTCTCTCTCTCTCTCTCTCTCTCTCTCTCTCTCTCTCTCTCTCTCTCTCTCAAGCATACACACCCACACACACACACACATACACATGGGAGCACATGAAGGAGAAGGAGATAGAGATGGAGTAAGAGCACTTCTTAGCTTACACCTCCAAGAATGAGGATTTTAGGTCAAATGGACCTTTTATAAGAGTTTGACCCATTCACACATGAACGCCCATAGTGGCCGGTCATTGCAAAACTAATGTAAAAATACGCATCTCATCTGCGATCACCTACACACGGTTGAGAGTTGGCTATAGCAATCAATTAGCGCTGGGTACTTGATCTGTTCTCACTCAATCTCAGGGACGAAGGGGGCAGCCTTTCCTGGACCGACAAGCCCTGTCCATGACTCAATCAAATATATAATAAGGTGTCCATCAAAGGTGATAGGGTGTTTGTGAGGGTTAACATGTCCCCCTTCCTAATGTAGATTCCGTCCTCAGAATCTATTGAGATGAAGTCTGTTTTTCAAGGTGGAAGATCATTTGAGATTGAATGTCCTTAGACTTCTTTAATCACTGCTGCAAAATCAACCAGAATTGGCACAGTAATTGCATTCTCATATATAATTAAAAAGCATATGCAGTTGTAGACACACAAATTGATTGGTAACAGAATATTAAACAATTTGTTAGCAGTAAAACATTAAAGTGTAATATAATCAAACGTATAAGCAGTTGTAAAGGTAAAAAACTAAACAAGTTTGGGATCGCCAATTTAACAATTGAAAGACACTAGAGGTCAACTATCAATACCATATGCAAGCTTCTCAATTCTCTCTGGTCAATTAAGTTGTTTAATTGCGAGAGCCAAGTATTTCATATCCGAGGGCTGTGACTAGAGGCTATACCTAGAAGACCTTGTAGTTAAGCTACGATAAAAGGAATTGCTCATGAAAGCATCACCTGACTTATTCCCTTTTCTTTGACCCCCCAAAGTTTCTTTTTACATTGATTCAATTTTGATGTGTGTGCTTATTTTGTATGCCTTGGGATTTTTTCGTTTCAAGGAAAAGCACCCACACTGGAACCTCTAGGACTCTAGTACCATAGGCAATACATGTGAGTGAAGTACCAAATCAAGCTGGGATTTCTCTTTTAGCTTAAGCTTTTACATTGTGGCACTTTAAAATAAAAAAATAAAAAAATTGTCATTGCATTTCAATTTTGAACTTTGGGGGGTCATATGACATTGTTTTCCTCCCCGGGCTCATCATACTAGTAAACTCCCTTTATAATACTTAAGCTAAAGGTCAATAAGGACTAAGCCCACTAGAAAGCCCTAATACATTACACACAATGTTGCCTAAATTGGATTAAGAACCTAAAGTAGCCATTGATTGTTAGGAAGGCATTCCCCATGGTATTAAGAGAAGATCTCTAACTCCTAACTTGGTCAAACTAGCTTAGTTAGACTGCTTGATTCTGAAACCTAGACAAGGGATTACGACAAAAAAGTTATATAGAAACTAATGTTTAATTTAAGCAAATGTGTAAATATTGTGCCATCAATCACATTTAAAGCACACAAACATTGATGCTAAAAAGAAGACAAGAGGCAATGCTAATGGACAAGAAACACATGTTCGTGTTTGACGATCGCAGAGTGAACGAGAGAAAGATTCCATGAGGTTCAAAATCCTAACAATGGCAACGCATTCCTATACACACTAGAAACCACAAGGAATACCTCTAGGAGGCACATCAATGGGAAGAGACACCAACCTTTATTGAACACAATCAAACAACATAAGGAACCGTAACCTAATTATTTGCACCCCCTAGAGAGTCAAACGAACATGATATTGAATAGATGGGCGAGTAGCCCTAGGTCTAAACCCTTACCTTGTCATTGTCGAGAAAAACAAAGTCATCATCCGTGAGACCATACATGCCATCCATGTAATCATGTAACTCTTCCTCAGCATTAGAGGCACAAATGTTCACTAAGAACGTCACTAGACGTCTATAGTCATCTTGGTCAAGAGGGTAAGCTTGTGTAATCGGAGATACATCCTCTACTAAGTATGGATCAGTCGTGGTCAAGAGACGTATGAGCCCTTCTAATTCCTCAAAATTCCTCTCACACGCTAACGTATCTACCAAATCCCATTCAGAGGCACCGTGTAGACTATGTGAAACACTTATGAAAGTAAAGAGGGTACCTCTCACCCAAGGTAGGAGTGGATGACTCTAGCGTACTAGACATATCCATGTATGATGGATGTCAGCAAACACTCCCCCCTTCCTGGGTAGATCATACCTTTGGGAATGATGTTGTCACCTTTTGAAACCAATTGTTCCAAGTTGTCATGGGTAAAGACTTTGACCAATAGTTGTTGACCTCCCTACGCATTTCATCTAGTTGCGAGGGTGGTAAGGTACTCTCCCATGATTTTATTTGCAACGTTTTTGTAGGTGGTGAACTTACAACGGGAGGTGAAAATTCTTTCTTGTTTGTATGGATATGTACAATGGTAGGTGGAGGTTGTGTCGAAGCTTATTTTTGCGTATATCAACTACATGAAGAGCAAGAAGCTTCATTTGTTTTTTCTATTTTTTAGCTGAGCAAAACAAGCCTTTCTCGCTTGGGTACCCATACTAGCTCCGGATCAGGTGTATAGTGTGCTGTGATCTTTCCCTTCCCACGATCTTCAATCGGGTTTTATCATTACAGGATTTTTCTCGCATGGATCAGGTGATAGGTAAGAACACAATTTACATTTTGGCACCCAGATTTGCTCATTTCCTTGATAGTTGCCTTGGGCTTCCATTAGTTGTTTAGGTATCCAAGGCAACATTTTCTTACCTTTCTAGGAGTGAGTGGGGCATCTCTTACTACCAGGATACTATTTTTTAGCATCAGCAATGGTCGCTAAAGAAGTTTTAGGGACACATTTGTATGTTTTCTTAGTTATATTGCGATGGGTCTTGCATGTCTCATTTTTAGTTTCAACTACAAAGTTGAAGATTTAGAGAGTTGGGCTATAGGTACATATGGTTCAACCTCCTGAACATGCATTGTTTTGGGTTTTATTTCCTCAGGAGGTAATATCTTAGGGACTATGGCTTGAGTGGCAGGGCTAAGAGTTGGTTTCTATGTTGTGACACTCTCAGTCCCCCAATCAATAATGCATTTAGTCGTTATCATCCACGTGCGTCCTGGGTTTATATTAACTTTCATAGTTCCAGCAGGCATGACCAAAAAGTCTTGAGATACAACCCGTTGTCATAACTGACAGGAGTGTGCTAGATTCTAAAAATCGTGGTTTTTTTCTTGTTGACACCCTTGACTTGGATGGTACTCTCAGATACAGATGGCTTTCCTACCTGACACCACACCCCATATGACAACATATTATATTTAGCACCTGTGTCCAATAAGGCATTATATAGCGCTTTCCCATAGGTGCTATTTAGCCCCGGGGGATTCACTCTACATACAAAATGAGAAGCCACCTGCAAGCGAACAACTTTGATAAAACCCCTATATACGACTCATATAGGAAATATGACCCCCACGGTTTTACGCTTATACGATAATAAATGAATAAAACTATGACAACCTATCTTACATATAATATTTAGGTCTTACATGATCTAACTAAGTAAAACTAGTCAAAGAGTGTGTAGCATAGTGATTGGCAACGTACTAAGGAACTAATTTTGTTGATAACTAGATGTACCTTCAATGTGTTTTAGTTTGACTTTCAAACTATGTGCTCGATTAGCCTGCACTCTGGCTACTCGTCCAATTTTAAACCATCTAAATTACTCAAAAAACATGGTTATAAAGTTGTGCTAGGTTCTTCGTGTAATTTTGCATCTATACAAACTCTTTATAACTTTCACCCTCGACAAATGAACTATAATCACAAAACAAGCAGTTGATATAACGTAGTGTTAGTTCTTGCATTTATCTTTGTAGCTATTGACTAACAAGTTCAAGGGTAGACTCTTTTGGGAAGCCATAATTGTGAAACACAAAAACTTCCTGTCATTTTTTCCGTTTTTCACTCCCCCCCCCCTCCCCCAACACCCCCCCCACCTAAATATGATACCCCCTCCCTTATTTTTAAGCTTGGGAGATAAATTATTGGGTGCCTACCCCTAACTTATACGCTTATAACTTGTAAAAAAACCCCCCTCCCCTGCACTTACATGGTGCGGTAAGTTTTCCATGGTGAATCCCACCGGTATTTAGCTCAATAGGGTTTTGTAGAGGTGTGTCAGAGTCCAACCAATCATCCTCTGCTTCAACGTGGATGTAACTCCAAGGTTGGCCTCTCGTTGGAATCTTATGCGTTGTTGTCACTCCTTAGCCTCAGCTTGAGCTTGTATCTTCTTCAATTTTGCTTGTGGCTTGCCTGCCTTTTTTTCATGGATGTCATGTAGCTCCTCTTGGCTTAAAGGATCATAATATCTTTTAAATTTTCTCCCATTGAGAAATCCAATGGTTTCAACTCCATTAAGAGTTTCCACATAAATGGTACCTTGTGGGGTGATTTTGCATACTCTATATGGTACTTTTCTTGCATATTTCAACTTTTTCTTTTCGTTCCCATACATAAGGACTTTATCACCAACATTGATATCTTTGTTCTTTAGATGACGGTCAAACCATTTCTTTCTCCTATCTTTCTCCATAAGTGCATTTTGCACGACCAATTGCCTTTCTATGTCTAACCTCTCAAGGATATATAAACGTTCAACTAAAGGGTTACCCTCTCAACCTTCTTGTGAAGCTACCTGTAGATTAGGAATTACAAACTCCCATGGCATAAGTGCTTCTTGGCCATATACCATTTTGAATGGTGTACAATGAATAGCCACTTTGTAAGAAGTACGGTAAGCCCATAGAGCTGATGTCAGCTTCAAATCCCAATCTGTGCGATGAGCTTCCACTGTTTTGGTCAAGATAGAAATTAAGGTCTTGTTAGTGCTCTTAGCTTGGCCATTTTCTTGTGGGTAATACGGTGTAGACTCATGGTGAGCTATCATGAAGTTTGTTGTGAGTTCCTTTATCACTCCATTTATAAAATGAGTACCATTGTCACTCACAATTTCAAAGTGACAACCAAATCTTGTAATAACATTCTCAAAGAGAAACTTGGCAATTGACCTTGCATCAGCCTTGTGTGTCGCCCTAGCTTCCGTCCACTTTGTCACATAGTCAGTGGCAACGATAATATATCGAGATTGAGTGTTATGAGCTGCCAGACTAATTGGCCTACAAAGTCTAAACCCCATTTTTCAAATGGTTGAGTCACTTTAGCAAGATGTAAGGGCATCTTATCCTTTCATTGTGTGATCTTGTAATGTTGGCATTTATCACATCCTTTTGCAAAAAGTGATGCATCCTTGAATAAGGCAGTCCACCAATAGCTTGATTGTAACACCTTTCTAGCAGTTAGTTCCCTTGAGAAATGTCCTCCGGCTATATCCATGTGGGCTTCTTGCAGTATGCATAAAAACTCATCCTCACGGGCACAACGTCTAATAATATCGTTCTTCCCTAGCTTGTAGAGAGTTCCTGCAATTAGAGAATAATTTTCACATTCTTTTAACAGTTTTTGAGCTATATCCTTACAAAGCTCCTTGGGTGGAAAACCGTTCACTGTCTTCTCACTCCATTCAGGCATGGTCTCTACTAGGAACACGGAAGTATCGGGCAATTCATCAATTCCAGTAGGGGCTTCACCATTGGGTATGAGAGATAAATGATCCTCCATGACATGTCTTTTATCGTGTCTCACCACAACGGTAAAATCAAACTCAAGAAGAATTAACAACCAACGTGTAATTATTCCTGTGGAACAAGGTTTATTTACTAGATACAACAATGTTTGATGATCAACATAAAAAACAAACTTGTTGGTAAGAAGGTAGTAGCAAAATTTCTTCACTGCGTTAATCATAGCTAAACCTTTCCGCTATGTAGTGGTGTAGTTCTGTTAACCGAGTCAACGTCAATTAACAGAAGCTGCTAAAGACCAAAGACGTACGGATGCACATCGAAGATCAAAGTGAAGAAGCAGTAAAGATTGGAGTTACACATTTATCACACGTTTTCCAAAAATGGTCACGTATTGTAAATTCCCAATTTATTTCAAGCCATTGTAATATTTTAATGTGTTACGGGCTCAATGGGAGTTCCAAGTTGTAAAGAACGGATCAATTACTGTGCCTAGGAAGCAAATACAATACGTGTGGTGCCTCAAAGGTCTTGGATGTTGGACATTACACATTTTAGAGCTTGGATAAGGTATAAAAGCCAACTTTGTAATTTTTGATTAAGTTTTGGATAATGAAATACACAGCGTGAGCTAATGGCGCTTACTCCTCTCCTTCTCACGCTTCCTTATCCCTCCCTGGTTGTCACATTGCAGTTGCGTTTGTTGCATTGCAACCGCAAGTAAGAGCTCTACGCATTGACATAAACACATCACAGTATTTCGTAGCTTTTGGCATCGCCGACGATCCGCGGCCTAATTTCATAATAACTAGGAATTTACACTTTCAAATAAAAAAATAAGCATAGGCGGGGGTATTGGGGCATCATTGCTAAGCATTTAGATGCATTCTGGGTCGAAAACAACTAGCTCAAAAATCCACTGTTGTTAATAATTGTGATTTTGGAACTTGACCTAAAGTGGGGTTTGAGACCATAAGCATGTGTGCTTAGGTCTTATAAACTTGTCCTAGAAGTTTCGTTACGTTTGGATGTCATTTGATGTTGTAACGGATGTGATTTGTTTGCTGATGAGCGATTGGCTTTTGGTTATTTCAGTCACTTGAATGTAGCTTGAGTTAGATGCGAGTTATCAGTTGTTTTTTGAGAGACAACCTCTTGTAGCCTCTATGCACTAGTCGAGTCAGCTTCATCCCATGGATTGACAATTTAATCGTGGTTTTCGCTAATAGTGCAATAAGATAGGATAATGAGGTTAGACACGTGTCCCACATTTGGCGCGTTTTCGGGGACGAGTAGACCTAAACTATGGAAAACATGAGCGTCTTGTGTAGTTGTCCATTAACTTCCTCTAGGTTCACCTAGAGTAAAACTTTCTTTTTAGAAACCGCATAGCTTAAGATTGTCGTCTTTTGCTGTGTAGAGGTAGCTCGGAAGTAATCGTACTTGCTGAGTGCCTGTAGGATTGTAGGATTGTAGATTTATATTAGGATTTGGAGAATGATTGAAAGGCAAGACAAGTCTTAAGATCAAGGCTCTAAAAATCGTAAAAAACAAGAAAAGGAGTGTTTGTGGATACTTTCCACAACCCCATTTCATGAGAACCTAGGAGTAGGGTAAGTAGGATCCGAGGTGGATTTCAAAACATTGCTCACTCCAAACGAATCATCTGTGAGTTGTTGCAGAGTTTCAGGTCTACGGCTAGAAATAGCACGAAAAGACTCTAAACCACTCAATTCAAATGGAGAGTAAGCCTAAAAGTTGTATGAACCAGTGGGTAAGCTCAAGGACACTTTGAGGTAAAAATTTCAAGAGTTGGCCAAAACTCAAATTATTGATTTTTTTTTGACATTTTAGGCCAAGTTAAGTTTTGATTTGATTTATAGGCTCAAAATAGCTCATGAAAAGACTGTCCAGTGAAAAAGTTCAAAAAAGTGTCAGTTTTGGGCCTAAAGTTAATAATCACGATTATTAACTTTCAGCTCAGATTTGACCAAGGTTCATACCAGTGATTCATTACATGTGTACAAACAACTTTTGTAAAGGCACAAAAGATTTGGATCACCAAACTGGCAAAAAACTGGATAAAAACTAAAGTTTGTACCGACTTTCTGAGTCTTGAGTGTAAATTGAGGAAAAATTTGTCCAAAATTGATGAAATTTGATTCATAGGCTTATATTGATGTGATCACTTGATCACTTGATCACTTGATCAAAAAGATAAAAAAATTTATCAGTTGTAAATAATCGCGATTATTTACATCTGCTCCATTTTTCAACTTTTTTGACCAAGTAAGCATACCACTAGTTTAACCATGTTGTAATAAGCCCACAAACCAAATTTGGTAAGATTTGGATCATTGGATTGAAAATTGTGACTAAATTTGCAAAGTCAGTCTACGGACAGAAAATTGATGACCATTTGACCAAAACTTATCCAAACTTGATGAAACTTGGCTAGAGACCTTAACTTCAGGTGCTTAACAGATCTGTGTCAAGATTGGAACAAAAACTTACAAAAATTTAGCATAAGTAAATAATCACAATTATTTACATCTACTCCAAAAATTGACAATCTTGCATATTTGGGCATACCACAAGGTCAAGCATAGCAAGTAGACCTCACAAATCAATTTTGGTGAAATTTGGATCACAAAAGTGAGACTTAAGCCAGATTCTTGAAATCAGAGTCTGCAGATACGAAACATTTGATAAACTTGATAAATCTTGTCCAAATTAAGTTTTAACTTGACTCAGAGACTCAAAATAGATCATAAAAAGGCATTCTAGTGAAAAAGTTGAAAAAGTTGTTCATTTTAGGTCAAAAGTTAATAAACTTGATTATATACTTTTGGCTCAAAACTGATCAACCTTGATACCATAGACTCTAAGTATGATTGCAAACATCTTTTGTGAAGGCTCATAGAGTTTGGATCACAAAACAGGCTAAAAACTCAAATCTGTACTGCTTGTCGAGAAATTGAGTCTGACTTGATGAATCTTGTTCAAATTAATTTTTAACTTGATTCATAGGATTATATTGATGTGTTAAACAAGTGTACATGCTCAGATAATGAAAAATTACCAAAAGTAAATAATCGCGATTATTTACTTTTGAGAAGAAAAAAAAGTTCACAAAAAAACGTGTAGTAAATAATCGTGATTATTTACATTTGCTCTAGAATTGAGAAATTTGGCACAACTGAATATACCACATGATCAAGCACATCAAGTAGACTCCACAAATCAAATTTGGTGAAATTTGGATCACAAAATTGAGACTTAAGCCAAATTCTTGGAATCAGAGTCTGCGGGCAGTAAACAATTGATAACTTGGACAAATCTTGATCAAACTCAACCAAACTTGTCCAGAGACCACAACAAGGTAATTACTTGGCAAAACAAGCCTAAAAAGTGTAGAAACTAATAAAAGTAAATAATCGAGATTATTTACTTTTGAGCCCCACAAACAAGATTTTGGACTTTACGAGCTTGTATAGTGTTAAAACAACATAGTACAAGGCCATTGGTCAATTTTGGGTTCCATCAAATCCAAATTGGTACCTGTTAACTCAGTTTCAAGTTGCAGATTAGTCCTTTAGCTCCTTGCAAGGATAGAATTTGGAAATCTCATGTGTTGACTTACTTAGCTCAGATTGAAGAACCAGGTTGCAGGCAAAGGATTGGGAGCTTGACAAGAGCAGAATTCAAGTCAAGTGGAAAAAACGGATAACAATCTAATCTGCAGGTTAGGTTATTCAAAGCCTAGATTTTCATGTTTCAAAGGCTGCAATCAATTCTGACACTTTCGAGCTAGAGTTAATCAACTCTTGTGAGTCTAAGAGAGATCAACTACCAGAAGTACTTTGGCAAAAGCAGTCTTATCAAACCCGAGCAGGAAATTTATTTTGCTAATCAATACCAAAATCTACTAGGAGACAGTTTTTTCAGAACAAGCCGAAATGGACTCATCTGGAGCTGAGAATTCAAGTACAATAGAGCAAGTTAGTCATAGTGGCAATACATGTACAAGTGCAACAGACCAGATTTTGCAGCTATATGGCTACAATGGAGATAAAGTCTTATATGCAGATTTCGAAGGCCATAGATACTGGATGAGCAGTAAAAGCAACACAGAAGCCAAGATCTTATTGATCAGAGTAAAGCCGGATTCAGAGAACTCCCAGATGTTCACTGACTTCAGTGGAACCAGGTATTGCAAGCTCAAAGACAAAGTGCAGATAGAAGTTCTCATAGTCAACCCAAGTGTTTATCCAGAAATCTGCACAAGACAACAAAACATACAGTTAGTGCATATGCAATCAGGGTCATTTTACATAGACTGCAATGGTCAGATCTATAATCGAGAACCAAAAATGAAGGATCCAACAGATCAACCAATTGAAGCCAGTCTAATTGGAGAACCAAGCCAAAGACAGTACAAAGGTCAAGATGGAGCAGTCTACAGCTTGATGCCCAGTGTTTTAAAAGAAAATGCCGACAACTTGGCAAGCACAAAAGTTGAAGCTTCTCAGCTAGAGCTTGACATGACAGAACCAAATGAAATACCACCAGTCATGGCGTATTGTCCAGATTGTAGACGAAAAGGTGGACATTTTTCTGAAGATTGTCCAAGAAATCCTGACAACAGGGACATATCAACCGCCAAGCAAGGTACAGAGAAAATTGGAAATGTGAATCTCGATGTAAGTGCATCAAACCTGCCACTTATAACGTAATCAAATGATTTTGCATTGCCATTAGAAGCACCAATAAAAGAACTGCAAGTTTAAAAGCAGCATAAAGATGCATAGGCACCTGAAAAGCTTAAAATTGATCCTTTGAACAACAAATTCTTGCATGAATTTAGTCAAGGTGTCGAGATATTATCGAAGGTTGAAAAGACTGTTAAATTTGTAAATGATTTTGCATCCACTTCCACAAGTGTGCAATCATTCACGACATCAAACATAATGATGTTAGCGTTGTATGGTACAAATAATTCATATGCACATTATGTGGACCAAAAAGGAAAACTGTACAAAAAGGATCAATTAGTGTTTGAACGACCCACATACCAGCTCATAGAAGTGAGTCCAGTGATAGATCAGAAAGGATGGCTCATTTCAGAGGAAAGAATCTATTATAGCCCATCCTCTCTAGAGCTGAAGAATATTACCCGAGTGAACCCGAAAATCTATTCAGAGCCAAATTCTCCTCCATCGGAAATAAAGCTTTGATGTTGTGACCAAATGAGCATATACTTCGACCAAAACAGTCGTAGATATAGATGAGAGTCTAGCATCTATGATGCCTTGGGTCTTGAAATCACAGAAGCTCATATCATAGGAGACCCATGGGATAGAAAATATCAGGGTAAAGATAATGCTATCTACAGCTTGACTTTGGGAATAATTTGTCATGTTTCACGAAGATACATAGGAAACTATGCAGAAGGTTTACAAATGCCAAACATCAAAGTGCTACCCAAAGTGTACCTTCACAAACCCAAAAGGTGAAACTCAACCAGATCCAAACAGTTTTGAGCTTTCACAATGAAGCAGGCTATAGTGATCACCCTAGGGAGGGGGGAGCTGCAAATTCATCAAGCTCAGCTCTAGTACTAGAAAATGCTACACCAGTTAGAAGCCCAAGACCTTCTAGCCAGCAGACCCCTTCAAAGCAGAAACCATTGAAAGATCATATGGTTGTTGGAAGTTTTTCATTGACCCAGAAACCATCAAAATCTGCAGAAAAATTCTTCTATGAAGATCATCGGGGACAAAAGTTTCAATTGATCAAAGTCAAAAGCCAAGAAATCCCATAGTGTTCAAACAGTTACATGAGACCAAGCTCGCATATTCATATCAAGATGCCCATGGTAATGAATATCAACAAGATCATGATCTTGTACAAACCCATGTGGATGGTACGATTGAAGTCAAAGACTATCTGAAGATGATGCAAAGCCTCAAGCTGCCAGAACAGGTGACAGAAAAGTCAAAATCAATAAAAGCTAAAGTCCAGAAACCTACAAAAAGGTCACCACCAAAGTCTCCTCTGAAGAAAAAGATTCTTCTAGACAGTACAATGGACCTATTAAGGTCAAAGGTTACTCAGATGCAGGAGGACAATGCTCAACAATTGCAAAAAGTAGTATCAGAGTCATACGAGTCGACATCAATAGAAGCAGGTGATCAAAGCAAGTCTAATGTAGAAAAAGTTCAACCCACAGACACCGCCACCACAAAAGCACTCAATAATAAAAGAAATCCTGAGAAGATCAAGTGCAACATTGTTGGTGAAAATGAAGAAAAGCTGTCAAGAGAAGTAAAGCTAGATTTTCAACTAAACAAAAACCTCATGTCTTTTCGCACTTGGAGAAGATTTGGTCAACCACAACTGAAAGATGCTCCTGAATTTGTGAGCATATCAAGAAACAAACGAGCAGAATGCTGGGGAATCATCTCCACCACCATTGAAGTAAGTACATAGATCATCACAACTCAATTCCAGGTGATCATAACAAAAGATATGCCTGAAGACATCATAATGGGAATGCCAATGCCTCAGAACATGTTAGAGATATAGAATTCAAACATGACGGAGTCATCACTGTTGGGGTATAAAGCCCAATGTGGTCGCCCAGGTAAGTGGGCGGGCCGCCGGGTATGTACACATATTCTTTTGTAAAAACCTAGTAAGAACTCACTACGCTCTACACATTATAGTAGAGCGAGTTCACCATATCGTCGTGCTCTTCTTCTTGCACACTCTCTCGCGTCGCACTTCCGCTCGTACTCCTTCAACTTGTATCAGAGCTCAAATCGAGGCTCGGGGCAGCATTTGCAGGTAGCCAGAGTCACCTACTCAGATTGGAGTGAGATTTGAACGGCGAAGACACGGCCCCAAATCCTGTGGGTGGGCCCGAAGGGTGTTGGACGGGAGTGACTCACACACCCATGAAGTGCATGCAAACACTACCTAGATCAACATAATGTCAATCAAGGACACAGATGACACGATAGGCACACGGAGGAAATCTCTTTAGCTTGTCAGGCTGAGGCCATCCTACACATACAACACTCAGGAAGGCCAACTAAACCACAATCAAGAACCTCACTGCTCTCAACTACACCACCTAGCCACATACACACATATGGAAGGTAACTCACCAAATCATGCCAGATTCATACGAAACTTAAGGAACACCATCCCTTCACTAGGATACACATGTCCCTAAGCTTTTACACTCAAAACCCTCACTCTAAACCCATCTGCGGAAAACGCGTTGGATGAAAGAGTAGAATTTTGAAAGTGCCCGAAACTGAAATTTATGAGTACCTATGCGTAGCTTATGTCGCCACGATTCTATAGACTACTAGCAAGCAGAAAACAAACATCGTTTGATACACTTACGACCACAAATAGCTCGTAGATGCATCGACGTGTGCGCTTCGTCTTGCGTGGAATGCTTGGCGTTGTCGCGTAGCTCTCCTCGAGCCTACAACAATGGTGCAGTCGGATCTCCAATGTGTTGAGCGAGCCGGGTGTAGCAAGAGGATGAAGCTCACGCTCACTCTCTTTCTCTCTCACACACAGTAGACGGCAGTGCTAAAGTTTTGATTATGAAAAAGTCTTTTTTTTACAAAATGACCTAGGTACCTTATATACTAAGGCTACCTTAGGTTTAACCAAAAATGGGGTTGAAAGGGTCAAATGGCTTTGTATTTACAATCTGGAAGTGCCATTGCACCCCGGCTTCTGAAACTAGAATAACTACTCATTATAGATGACGTTTATATCCATAATCCACAGCATTTCATAACTCGCAAAAGATAAGACTTTGGTACGAAACTTGAGTTATGTTGTGTTGTTCACCCAGCGGTCAACATTCCCCCCTTCCGCGTTCATGTCGTCCCCGACATGACCTGATTGTCGATGGCGATGTGGTCTTTGCTGTCGTTTTGTGGTTGGAAAGAAAGTATAGACTATAGCCTTTGTAGTAGCTTGTCTTGTTCGTCCAATCCGATGTACATAGTCTTCACATGATTTAGGAAAATCATAATTGATGACGAACTTTATGTCTTTCACATCCACGCTCCGAGGAGCGTGCTGCAGCATCTATTTCTGTCATTCTAGGTCTACTGCCAGATCTAAATTCAAAAAGAACCCAATGTCGTTTAACTTGACTCTTATCATCATGGATAGAGAAAGCTCCATCCATCACTTGCTCCAGTAAATCTGTCAATTCTGAGTATTTGTGATTCTCAGAAACAAATTCTACAATCTGTAGAATTAAGTGATTGGCTTTCTGATCTTGTGAGCCAATGACAACTTTGTAAGGAATTTGTAGAAATTGTATGGCTAAACCCTTAACTTCTTTAGGCCAAGTTGCACTCCAATGCAAAGTCTGTCTATCAGGCCGAATCCAGGACTTAATTATTCTAATTTGAGGTTCAAAACCCTGCCGAGCATTCCATGCGCATTATCAAGGGCAAGATTTTGCGATCCTCTGATTACCCTTATGTCTGCTCTTTGTCATTGAGGACTTCTTTGTTCTTGAGTTATGTTGTGTTGTTGACCCAGCGGTCAACACTTTGTTGTTGTTTTGGCTTCATCTGTTGCACTGCTTGTATCTTTGTCGAACCACAACATGAACTATGATCCATTAGAGCGGACGTCTATCATTGTAACCATTCATCTTTTGAGATCCTTTGATTACTTTTGTGTCTGCTCTTCTTCATTGGTAACTTCTTTGTTCCTGTGCAATCATGTTGTTAGTGTTGACATGTCTGCAGCTTTGTCATTGTAGGCCATTCTTCGACTCCCCATTGAGGAGAAGTATGCTATGATCTGAAATTGGTGCTCCAATTCATTTGTCAATTGATTTGAGTAGCATTTCCTTATTGTTGATGTAGAAGGAATATGTACAAGAGGGTGGTGATAGGTGTCTTTAGATTAGGGTCTGAAACCTGGATGACCAAAGGGAAAAAACCTGGTGGGAAAAAAATGCCTTTGGTATACGCTCTTATTGGAGTTGAGCAGTTGAACGTGAAGTACATTTTCATGAAAGGTGAGTGCTTGGGTGAAACACGGAAAGAGTGCCTGATGCAAGTGCCAATTATGGGACACTCTATATGCATATGAGAAATTTGACAACAAAAGCATGCAATGTGAAAGAAGGAGATGATGGGTGTTTCGAGGAATAAATGTAGCACATGTGACATCAAAAGATGTCTCAATAGCTTTCACCTTTCCAAGAAGGTTTTTCGATGTAGAAGTTTCTCCACTCGTATCTCACTGTGCTCAGTACGTGAGTGTCTTTTGGACCTTCTCCTTCACTTAACCAGACTTAAGTACTTAGACTTCGACTCTTTTGCTCACCTATACCAGCATGAGCGACACAATGTAAATATACTCAACTCTTCCAGCTTGAGCAGTACCTAGAATAGTTAAGACGCTTAGACCACAGAGAATATTACTTGAAGCTTTGGGACTAACACCTCACTCATTTTGTGGCTTAGCTACTCGACTTTGACTTGTATGACTTGTCAATTGCATGTTGACACTGCTTTGTGACAAGTTCTTCGGCTGTTGTAGTGGCTGCTGAGACATACTTCGTGAAGTTTCATCGTTTTCCTGTACCTTCTTCTCTTTGTAGTTCTCAGGCCTCTCGTCAGTCTTTTCTTCATGAGGATTATGGAATTTTTTATTTTTTCTTAATAATAAACAAAGAAAATCTTAAAACAACTCATTCAAAAGAAAAATCATTCAAATAGAAATCTAAATGCTATGTACACTATACACATGTCCCTAGGGGCTCATATATGGATTTTGTCCCCATACTCCTCTGTAACACTACTATGAGGGCATATACTCTAAATTTCTTCAAAAAATTATCACAATAAAACAAAAAAATTCAATGCATCTCACAAAACATTGCCCTCTAATAGTCATAATGTTAGGTCTGCATTCAGAATGCCTCCCCCCTTCCTATTTGGAGTCATCCTTTACGACAGGGTATCACAAAGGGTATGTGTTGTGCTTGGGCAATTAAAAGTTGTGCCTATGCAGGCCTTGTAATGTAGCCCTATTATGCATACACAGTCAATGCATGGAAAAGATTTATGTTGTGCAAGATGTGGGTATAAACAATTTGCTTATTGGCATTTGTTGGCGAGGCTTCCTATTCTAAGCAATGTAATGGTCTTTGAAGCTCCTGTATCGTTGCTTGATTGAAGCGACTTGCTCTCTTCTAACTGTACTGTAATAGTAGGAAGAATTGTAAGAATTCAAGCGGCGATGCACTGACAACAGTTTTGTTGTTCTTCTTTGGGACCCATTTCTTTGCAATTATTGACTGTTTTGTTGCTGACACTCGTTTGGGAACCCATACTTGCCTGTGCTTCGTTTGTGTTTGAAGAGACTTCTTTGGGATCCACCCTTTTGTTGTGTGAGTCAATAGTGGTCTTTGCTTCAGCCCTTGTACACTTGGTTGGGGACGGGATTCAGGCTTTGAAGGTTGATACTGTGGTTGTTTTGGAATCCAAATGAATTCCTGACTTTTTTGTGCTTGAATCAACTTCTTTGGAGCCCAAACCTGAGTTGTGAAAGCTTGCGACTTTGTGATATTCTTACCCGTTCGTGCACGCTTTCCGTGTTTTTGTTTTGGTGTTGGATCTTGTGATTTGTCATTAGAGATCTTTGTCTTCTTGATCCATATCTGTTTTTGGCCGATCTGGATTTTTGGTATCCAGATTTGTCGAGCTTTTTGGCTTTGACTTGTTGTCCTGTTCTTTTGAACTGTCATGGTTGTTGCTGAAGGGGTTGGTGATAGTGATGGTCTGAGTTGATGATAGGGGATGTCGTAAGATTCATCACTATCGCTACTATCCTCAGCAAGGTTGACTTCTTGTACTTTCCCTTGATTTTTTGGCTGGTAGTGGAAAGTTACTGTGTGTTTGCTCGTGGGTGATAGTTTCTTGGAGGAATTTTCTAGCCCATTTATTAGAGCATTGTTAGCTCATTGCTCTGGTCGTATTCCTCCTAGCTGAGTCTTTGCATCCTTATTAGGATCCATGTATGAGGATGCTTGTGGTGGCTGTGTCTTCACCGAGGACTTTAGAATCCACTTTTGATTCACTTTATTCATGTAGCGATGACATTGCTTCCCGGGTCGTTGATCTTCTTGAAGCTCGAAGTGTTCTACAGAGTCATAGAACTCGTCGTCTTCTTCATCTTTTGATTCTCCACATTTCTTTGTTTGTTCCTTATTTCGAGAGCTTGTTAATGTCTGGATCTCTTCGTTTTCCTGGATTACACTCACTACAAAATAAGAAACGACATCATAGCCATTTTCATCACAAAACTTTGTTGTGGGAGCATCCTCCATTGCGCACACGTCCAGAGTAGCCAAGATGTATTCCCATACAAAAGGCTCTAACTCTTCTTCAGGAAATGGTTCTGGGATATAGTTCTTATCCTCTATAACCCGCTCTAGGATACATTCCTCACGTTTCAAGCTACCGCATTGTGAAGCTCCACACATCCACAGGTCTTTAGGCTTACCTAACCAAGTTGGCAATTCTGATCCTGTTACTGTGGCGGAATCAAACTCCTCTATCGGTGTTCTCGTCACATCCCTATAGCTATGGTCCCTCAAGTTTATATTTGTTATGGTTTCCATATGTCTCAGGTATATATGGTCATAACCCCAATCTTGGACCATTTTCAATTGTCGCATGAATGGTCTTCCCAGAATGATGTCATAGTTGTTCTTCTTGCCAAAGTCAACAACAACAAAAGTGTGTTCATATTCAATGCCACAAGAAGTAACAAGTACTTTTTCTAGCAGTCCTAGGGGCTTTTCCTTGTGTCCATCTGCAAGTTGCAGGGTCATTTGTGTGGATATCAAGGTAGGTTTTCCCCATTTTTTCCAAACCTCTTTGGTTGCAATGGCCACACCAGCTCCACTATCAAGGATTGCCATGGTTTTTACATTATTGAATTCCACAGGAAGGGTGGTGTTTCCCTCTTCTCCCTCGTAATACTCGCCTACCTTGTTTAATGGCACTGGCCTAGTATTTGGTTGAGGCATTTCAAGCTCTTTGATGCTTTCCTCGATTTGATTCATTGGGGTTTTTACACCAAATTTCTCTAGACATTTACCCACATTAGCCCACATGTTTGGTCTTATTCTGAGCAACTCGGCTAACATTATTGTACAGGTGACTGGGGTAGATAGAATATCTACTAGCCCCTTTGAATCGATGGCCGTGTTGGGAGACAGTCTCTTTGATGGGACTGCAACCACATCTGACTTGGTCTCGTACTCTCCCATGTAGGACGGTAGTGTTCTTAGTGAATGGGGTTGACTATCCATAGATTGTACAGATCCTTTGTCACCCCAACACGATTGCATGTCTAGATTCATTTGAGATCCAGTCTCAAATTCCTCTATTGGTGGTAGAAACACTCCTCGTTCATCACTAGTCTTGTCTACTCGTCTTCTTAGATCATCGGCTTCATTGGCCTCTCTGACTTGTTTCCACAATTCGTCAAGACCATCTACCTCTTTACAATCCTCAGGTATAGCTTGGTGAAATCCCTCGGAAGAGTTATCCGTGGTATTCAGTACTATCCTTGGTTCTAATGCTGGGTCTTTGAGGTTTGGTCTCTGCTCATGACTAGAATCTGGCTCTTTTAGTTCCTGGTTTGGTGGGATTACTTGTGTAGGCATGACACAGATGACATCCTCAGGTTTTGCAACTGGTGGTTCTAGTAAAGCTTGGGATGTTTGAATCATTTTCTGGCACATTTCAAAGTTTTGCTTTTCTAGTTTCGCATAGGGATATGTCATCCACCTGTGTTCTTGGGTTTGGTTGTTTTTGAGCCTTTCATCATAGGCTTTCAAGAGGGCATCTAATGTCTCATTAACCTTCTCTGCCAACACAGATCCTCCTGAACTAGCACTTCTCGGTTTCTCATCCGTGGATGGTTCTTCTAGAGGTTTAACCATCTGTGTAGGAGAAGGTGCCTCCTTTTCCTCATGTTGTTTTATCTTCTCCTGAGCTTTGGTAAGCTTCTCAGCTAGGGATTTTTTCTCTCGTTCCCTGCGTGCTTTCATCCTAGTCTTTCTAGCTTTCCAACTATTTCATTTGCTCTTGGTTTTCTGACTAGGTGCGTCTGTCTTTGGTCCATCATCTGTCTTTGGACTCGTGTCACTTTTTGTGTTCTTTGTCTCTGGATTCTCTCTGGATTCTCATCGGCTTTCTTTTGAGCTTGTGCTCTCGTAACCACTTGAACTGGTACGACATTTTCATTTTCTGAGCTACTAGGGAGCTGAACAATTCCTAATACATTTGTCGTGATTTTCCTGATTTGGTTTGGTTTTTTCGGGCAATCGGGGATCAAGTGAGTGATGCCACACTCAAGACAATAGGCATTTACTTCAGTGATCTCCGAATGAGGACATTGTTTGACCAAGTGGTTGTCACGACTTTTGTGACAATCTGTCTGTGGTTGAGGAGATTCTTTTAGCATTTCCTCTTGGCTATAAGCAAGCTTTGACCTAGATAAGCCGCTATTTGCAATGAATCGCAATGTCCTTTCGTTCATTTCATCCCTTCTTTCTTTCGACTGAAATCCAGGAGGTGGAGGTTGTACCGGCCTCACCACTCCATGTGTTTCTCTCACATTTTGTTGCTCCGAAGGGTAGTACTCACTTTGGTTGCTATACCACATTGTAGCTGGTACTGGCGTTGGTTTATTTGATGCTTCCATCATTGGCATGTATCTCATGTCTACCTGCATTCTAGCACCTGGCAGCGGAGGTTGTTGTCCTAAGACAAGCTGTGGCCTTAAAACTCCTACTGGTCCTGGCGCATTCCCTGTAATGTATCTAGGTGGAGTAGGTGCTTCTGGAACAGGTTATACATACCTCTCCCTAGCATTTTCCATGCTATAATAGCACTCTTCCTCCGTATGGTTTGTCCATTTTCTCTCAATTTCACACCACTTCGGCTCTCCCGAGTCAGACCTTACAAGAGGAATCAACCTCTCGACCAAGTCGTCGATAAGCTTTTCTTGATCAATAGGTGCCGTTGGATTGGCAATGGACTCACTTACTTGTGAAACACTGTGCTAAGAGGATGTGTCATCTCCTTGACTCTTTAAGTCTTTTTCTTTGTATGCCTCACAGTTATCCACTAGATAAAGAGATTCTTTGATCAACTCATTTAGCGTCGTCCTCCTTATCATATGCAGATCCTTCTGAAGGCCCTCATCTCTCATTCCCTGGATAAAGATCAGCATCAGTCGTGCTTGCGTAGGTAATTCCGCTCTCGGACAAAGCTTAACATATCTCTTGAGCCGTAATGATGCTTTGCGTACTGATTCATTATCTTTCTGTTTGAATCTATGGATTTGCCAGACCGTGTTGTCAGCAATGCCTTTTGGCGAGAATTCTTCAATAAACTCGTCAAACAGCTCATCTAGGGTCTCAAAATCCCATTTTTCCACCGAGTCGAACCATGTAGCTACATCATCTTCTAGAGTCAATCCAAATCCCGCAAACTGTGTCGCAAAATCTGAAACTTCCTCTGCTCTAATCACTCTTCTAAAAGCCGTTACGTGATCTCTCGGATCTTTATCTCCGGAGTATTTTCTGTTTACCCATTTCTGGACTTGGGATGGTCTAACTCGTCGATTCTCTACAAGTCTAACCAGAGACTCTCCCAATCCTTCTCTCGTTATCGCTCTTGAAGGGAATCCTGGTGGCTCTCTTCTTGGAATTCCTATAGGAATTATCGTGTTTGGTGGAGGCATTTGTGGTCCTTCATTGACCAAATATCCACCTCTTTCTAGTACAGTCTGTGGATTTGTGCTTTCTACAACTCTGTATTCTCGTCCATACTTGTCGACAACTATAGATCTCCATTGACAGTCGACTCCGTATGTGTAGACATATAAGAGCTTGTAATCCGTTATCTCTTCTAGGTATGGATCTGAGCACCTATAAAGATTGACCTCATTGTCGTCATTGTATCTATATAGTCCTTCACTCTCATGACCAATCATCCAAAATCTCTCAACAAGATGGATCTTTATCAATTGCAAGTTTGGAAGATCCATTGTGGGAGGATATTCCTCTATCGTCGGGATCTCCAAGCTTGTGTGGCTGCGTTTGAATCTAGGGTAGACACGATTTCTGGGATTAAGAGCTTTTGCTTGGTTCAAGTAGACTTAGTCCACTGTGTTCAAGTTATTTGGTTAGGAAAAAGTCGAAACTATGTCCAAAACCGCAACCGTTTTGTCACAATTCTCGCAAATTGTCGCTTTTAGACACCCCTAACTTCCCGATGCATTTTGAGGCCTCAAACGACGTTTTTTTCAAAGTTGACCTTAATGGTTGCCGTTAGTATACATTTAGTTCAAGTTTTGCTCTAAGATCTATAGAGCCGCTCTCAGGCTACGTTTTGATATAAAAACTTTTCCGATTCGATACCGTTTGTGAAAGTTATGGCCAAAACAGTGAAATGCAATTTATACTAGTAAAAATGAGTCCAAATTCAATTTTGAAAAAAGATTTGGGATCTTTGTGACAATGTGAACACTTCTGTATGGTCAAAAGTACAGTTGGACCCTAAAACTGGCCTACAGACATCCTATGCATAGGATGTCTATATGCTCAGAATTTAACAAAAATTGGTCCAGAGACTCTCCTTAAGTCCAACAACACAATGGTATGCTCAGAATTTCCTTTGGACCTAAAAATGGCCTTGAGACATCCTACGCGGCTCAGAATGACTTAAAATTTTCACCCCAGCTTCTCCTTGATGTGTTGATCACAGTGGTGTGCTCATATGTTGGTTTGGAGTCCTAAATCAAGCTGGAGACATCCTACGCGTAGGATGTCTAACTGCTCAGATTTTGTCCAAACTTGATCCCAAGATTCTCCTAGTGCTCAGCAACCCAAGGGTATGCTTAGATTTGAATTTGGATACCAATAGGTTAAGATTTAGGCTGTATAAGCTTCTAGTGCACTCCAAGAGTAGGATGTCTAACAATTCTTGTCTTTGCTTGGTGAATAGGCTAAACAAGGTCCAAATTCACTTTTGAAAAAAGTTCTGGAATCCTTGAGACACTTAGAACCTCCCTATATGGCCAAAGTAGAATTTAGACCACTTTATGACCCTAGAGACATCCTACGCGTAGGATGTCTTTTTGCTCTGTTTCAGCTCAAACTTGCACTGTAGCTTCCCCTTGATGTGCTAAGCTCACAGCTATTTTTACTTTATGATTCTGACACCTATAGGTTGATCAAATGATCAAGAATTTGTTCCAAAAGCCCGATGTCTGTACTGATGAATTCCCAAGTCAAATCAACTCCAAATTGGACCAAATTTTCCTAGGAGGCTTATCTAAGGCTATATGACAACATGGTATGGTCACAGTAGAATTTTGGTTTCAGAATTATGCAGTAGACATCCTACGCGTAGGATGTATTTTTGCTCAGAATGAACCCAAATTTGAACCACAGACTCTCCTTAAGATGCTGATCACAGTGGTATGCTCAGAATTTTGTTTAGAGTCCAAAATCACACAGAAGACATCCTACGCGTACGATGTCTTTTTGGCCTGTTTGACCCCAGACTTGTCCCACAGCTTCCCCTTGATGTCAGTAACCCAGTGGTATGCTTAGATTTTAATTTGGATGTCAAAAGACCCCAAAACTAGCTATCCTTGCCTTTTCAGTCAAAAATGCTAAAGTCTGTTCAATCTTCCTTTCACTGACCCAAATGAGATGAAATTTATCACATGCACTCAATACAACATTTAGAACATGCCTATGGAGTCATCCTATGGTTTGGTCTCAAAATTAGGCCTTGGACACAATTTGGGTAGGATGTCTGGCAATTTCTGTCTTTTGGCTTTAATCTGTCAAAATTTGGTCAAATTTCCACTTTCCAGGTGAAAATAGGGTAAAACCTACCTTTGAAACACACTGGTAACCTCAGATTTTCAAAAAAGTGCCCAGATCACCCTGTAGACATCCTACGCATAGGATGTCTTCTGCTTATTTTTTTAGACTGAAGTGTCCCTGATGCTTCCTTATGCTCTCAGCAAGTGCAAGAATGCTTCACAATTGCAAAAACATGCAAAAATCACTCAATTTAAGCCTTTTCTGAAATTTTACGTTTTCTGACTCCGCCTTTTGGCTTTTGGTCAACAAAAATAGGGAAAAACACTCAAGTCAATATGCTACTAGGGTAAAACCTACCCTCTAAACCCACTGGTGCAGTCAGAATTTTCAAATTTGGTCCTCCAAAACCCCCTTGAGACATCCTACGCGTAGGATGTCTATGCTTACAGAATTGTAGGTTTTCTTCACAGAACCCTTGCAAATGCTCTTTTATATGCACAACATCAGTCAGTCATACAAAAATATCCACAAAAGCTTGTTCAATGCATTTTTACCCTCAAAAGCACACTTTTCCGTGATTTCAAATGCAATCAAGCACTTTAGCAAATAATTCAATGTTGAATAGCTCTAGATCAGAATCGGATCACTTACCTAAAGCTACTCCTACAAATCATATGGGGTTTTGCATCTATGAGTAGAAAAATGCTTCACTGCCACACACGGACTAGTAAACGCTTTTATCACCTCAAAAATCACTCGACCACCACCAACTACTCTAATCCACAGATCCTAACTAAACCTATCTAGTCGCAGACCCTCGGCAAGACACACGCTTCCTGGCCATCCACTTGATCACGGAATATCCTCTTCCGGATCCACTTAAGAAAAACGCTTTCTTTAGCAGAAACTAAATCAAGCAACCATCACACGAGTGTTAGTAGGAAACCTACTTAGGTCCTTGTGTCCCCGGCAGCGGCGCCAATGTTGGACGGGAGAGACTCACACACCCATGAAGTGCATGCAAACACTACCTAGATCAACATAATGTCAATCGAGGACACAGATGACACGATAGGCACACGGAGGAAATCTCTTTAGCTTGTCAGGCTGAGACCATCCTACACATACAACACTCAGGGAGGCCAACTAAACCACAATCAAGAAACTCACTGCTCTCAACTACACTACCTAGCCACATACACACATACAGAAGGTAACTCACCAAATCATGCCAGATTCATACGAAACTTAAGGAACACCATCCCCTCACTAGGATACACCTGTCCCTAAGCTTTTACAGTCAAAACCCTCACTCTAAACCCATCTGCGGAAAACCCGTAGGATGACAGAGTAGAATTTTGAAAGTGCCCGAAACTAAAATTTATGAGTACCTATGCGTAGCTTATGTCGCCACGATTCTATAGACTACTAGCAAGCAGAAAACAAACATCGTTTGATACACTTACGGCCACAAATAGCTCGTAGATGCGTCGGCGTGTGCGCTTCGTCTCGCGTGGAATTCTTGGGGTTGTCGCGTAGCTCTCCTCGAGCCTACAACAATGGTGCAGTCGGATCTCCAATGTGTTGAGCGAGCCAGGCGTAGCAAGAGGATGAAGCTCACACTCACTCTCTTTCTCTCTCACACACAATAGACGGCAGCTTTAAAGTTTTGATTATGAAAAAGTCTTTTTTTTAACAAAATGACCTAGGTACCTTATATACTAAGGCTACCTTAGGTTTAACCAAAAATGGGGTTGAAAGGGTCAAATGGCTTTGTATTTACAATCTAGAAGTGCCATTGCACCCCGGCTTCTGAAACTAGAATAACTACTCATTACAGATGACGTTTATAGCCATAATCCACAGCATTTCATAACTCGCAAAAGATAAGACTTTGGTACGAAACTTGAGTTATGTTGTGTTGTTGACCCAACGGTCAACAAAGGGCTCGGTGTTCTCAGAATTTCATTCTGAGGTCATCTCGGTCACCGTTCGGCTTCGACAAAGTTATGCGCAGTCCATTTTCGACTACGTGGTCTTGGCAGGTGCAGATCCGACTCTGCAAATTTGGGGTTTCGGCCTACGACTGCAAGTGATGAGGATACCTGCACTTCCAGAGTGCTGATTTGCATCTTTGCTTTACTGCCGTTGAGGCATTGTCGCAGTCTATGCTTACAAGACAGAGACAGGAAAGTGAGAGACAGTACAGGTGCAGGACAGGTTTACCCACAGCTTACAGTGTTAGAGAGATAGTGGATTTTTGAGCTATTTTTGGTCTGTTTTTTGAGTACACCATAGCCATTTTACAAAGGAGACTCTGCTGAAATTTCTACAGAATCTGAAGCTTTCTTGGTTCATTTGACAGGTTGATATTGGTTCAGAGGTCAGTTTACAGGGGAAACTCTGCCGAATTTTTCCCAGGAAAGTAAACTACTGTGAAGCATAGCTATGGCTGGATCACAGGACACTGCTCTGTACAATATCAAGAAGCTGGATGGAACCGATTTCCCATTGTGGAAGAAGCAGATTTGGCACGTGTTGGTACGAAAGAAGAAGATAACACCTATAAAGCTCAAGGGGATAAAACCACAAGATATGGACGAAGATGAATGGAGCGAAATGGATGAATTGGCACTTTCTACCATTATGCTGACTTTGGCAGAAAGCGTTTACTTCAATGTAGCAGACGAGATGTCGGCTTATGAAGCATGGACAAAGTTGAGTGATCTTTATGAGAAGCAGAGTGCAGCTTCACAGGTATACTGGCTTAAGAAGCTTGTTGACTTGAAGATGAAAGAAGGGACACCTATTTCCAATAATCTGAATGAATTCAAAACCATCTATAGTCAGTTGTCAGCTCAAGGTGTCAAGTTTGATGAACCTGTTAGAGCTATGTTCCTGTTGATCACATTGCCGGAAAGTTGGCACACTTTTCGCACAGCTTTGAGTAATTTTGCACCTCCAGATGGTTTGACCATAGCAGGTGTAGAAGGCAGTCTGCTTACTGAAGAAACCAACAGAAATACAATGGACAAAGGCAAAGGAACAGCCTTAGTTGTCAGGGGAAGGACCAAAGAAAAGTACAAAGGTGGAAAGAGGAATCAGTCTCGTAGCAAGTCCCGCAGTGCTAAAGGCAAGAGTGACATAGAATGCTACCATTGTGGCAAGAAGGGTCACATGAAAAGTGACTGCAGAGAATGGAAAGCAGAAAAAGGCAAAGAGAAAGTTGAAGACCATGGTGAGAAGAACAAGTCCTCAGTGAAGATTCAAGAAATAAATGTGACAAACACTGTTGTAGAGGATGACAGTCTAGTGTCAAGAGACATCTACTTCTTGAAGAATACAATGGGCTCATCTCTTCTTACAGCATCTGATGGAAATGCACCGAGTGACTGGATTATAGACTCAGGGGCATCACTTCATGTGTCTCCAAACAAGGAGTGGTTTACCTCTTATGTGACCACTAAAGATCATGTTCGGCTAGGCAATGGGCAGACATGTGAGATCTTACATGTTGGAGATGTTCAATTGAAGTTTCAGAATGGCTCTTCTTTCACGCTGAAGAATGTGAGACATGTTCTCGCAATTACAAAGAGCTTGATCAGCACAGGTTTACTTGATGATGCTGGCTACGTCACCACTTTTGGACAATAGCACATGGAGTAAAGTCTGGAGGACTTTACATGATTTATGTATCAAATGTCTCTTAAAATGTAATCAATGTAACCGAGCAGCTGAACGTTTTTTTGTGGCATAGCCGGTTAGGACATATGTCCAATAAGGGAATGGAAATCTTGTCTCGTTCTGGTTATTTGCCTAGCTTTTCATTTAATGATTTTGAATTCTGTGAACATTGTCTGTATGGTAAGAAAACACAGCAACCACATAAGCATAGAAGCAGTAGAAGAGATACACAGTTGGCACTTGTTCATCGTGATTTGTGTGGACCTATGCCTAACCTATCTCTAGGGGGAGCTTCTTACTTATGACATTTATAGATGATTACTCGAGGAAAGTATGGGTTTACTTTCTCAAGCACAAGGATGAAGCGTTTAGTGTTTTCAAAACGTTTGTGACACGTGGAGAATCAGAGTGGCAAGAAGCTTAAATGCTTACGCACTGACAATGGTGGAGAGTATGTTTCAAAGGCCTTTCAGGACTTTTGTGAGTCAAAAGGTATAAAACGTGAACTTACTGCTCCTTACAATCCTCCTCAAAATGGTGTTGCTGAGAGGATGAATAGGACCATACAAGAGAAGGTCAGAAGTATGTTGTCTAATGCACAGCTGCCAAATGGGTTTTGGGCTGAAGCTGTATCAACAGCTGTTCATCTTATAAATAGATCTCCTAGCAAGGTTTTGCAGAAGGATTCAGTGCCAGAGATGGTATGGTCAGGCAAAATGCCCTCATACAAGCATCTCAGAGTCTTTGGCTGTGAGGCATATACTCACGTTCCAAAGGAATTTAGGCACAAACTTGAGCCAAAGAGTAAAAAGTGCATCTTTCTAGGCTATGGTAATTCTGGTGAGATGGGGTACAGACTTTGGGATCCCGAATCCAGAAAGGTTATCCGCAACAATGATGTTCACTTTAATGAATCCAAATATCATTCTAAACCAGAGAGGGTTGAGGAGATTAGAAGAGTTGTCTTCCAAGAAGATGGACCTGCACGTGCAAGACAAAATGTCAGGGCTCAAGAGGAGCAAGGACAGGACAGATTGGAACCACAGGTTTTGGCTGAGCCTGAGCCACCTATTTTGCGTAGATCTGGATGTATCACGCAACCTCCTGATTGGTTTGTTCCATCTATGAACTATGTCATGTTGACTGATTGCAATGAGCCTTCATGTTACAAGGAAGCAGTGCAAATGAAGGACTCCGGGAATTGGCAATTGGCTATGCAGTCAGAGATGAGAGCTCTACATAAAAACCAGACATGGAAGCTAGTTAAATTACCACAGGGCAAAAAGGCTCTACCTTGTAAATGGGTTTACAGGTATAAGATCACCACTCATGATAGTCAGCCAAAGTACAAAGCAAGGCTTGTTGCCAAGGGCTTTAAGCAAGAACAAGGCATTGACTTTGATGAAGTCTTCTCTCCGGTGGTCAAGATGACTACATTGAGATGCTTTCTTGCATTGGTTGCCACATTAGATTTGGTGTTGCACCAAATGGATGTCAAGACAACGTTCTTGCATGGTGATTTAGATGTGGAAATTTACATGCAGCAGCAAGAAGGGTTTGTTGAGAAAGGCAAGGAAGATTTGGTATGCCAGTTATTAAAGAGTCTTTATGGCTTAAAACAATCACCGAGGGCATGGTACCATAAGTTCCACAAGTTTATACTTTCTCAAGGCTACAAACGTAGTGAGTTCGATCACTGTCTATATACAAAGAAGGCTAAGGATGGCAGTTGGATGATCCTTATTTTGTATGTCGATGACATGTTGATTGCTGGCAAGCACTTGGAAGAAATTTCAGCTTTGAAGTCAAAGATGGCAAAATCGTTACACATGAAAGACATGGGTGAGGCAAGTCATATACTTGGTATGCGCATTGAGAGAGACAGGTCACAGAAGTTGATTTGGTTATCGCAAACAGAGTATATTGACACGGTTTTGCAACGTTTCAATATGGAGAAGGGAAAGGCATTGAGCCTTCCACTGCCACCATATGTGAAACTTAGCAAACAAGATTGTCCTATGTTTGAGGAAGAACATGCTGAAATGGATAAGATTCCATATGCGTCTGCAATGGGTAGTTTGATGTATGCAATGATTGCTACTCGCCCAGACATTTCATTTGCAGTGGGAGTAGTAAGTCGATACATGTCAAACCCAGGCAAGAAACATTGGGAGGCAGTGAAAGGAATATTGAGATACCTAAAAGCTACAAAGAGTATGCGTATATGCTATGGGAGTCAGGAGCTAAGTGTAAAGGGTTTTACAGACTCAGATTATGCATGTGACTTAGACAACCGAAGGTCTACGTCAGGGTATGTCTTTACATTGGCTAGTGGAGCAGTATCATGGCGTTCTAGATTACAAGATTGTGTTACTCAGTCTACTACAGAGGCTGAATATGTTGCACCATCAGAGGCATGCAAAGAATCAATTTGGCTTAATCGACTAGCAACAGATTTGGGAATCAAAGAAGAGATGCATGTGTTATATTATGATAGTCAGAGTGCTATACAATTGGCTCACGATCCAGTTTATCACTCAAAGACAAAGCATGTGGATGTGAAGTATCATTTCATCAGGGAAATGCTCGAGGATAAGCAAATTCAGCTTGTCAAAGTTCACACCACAGAAAATCTTGCTGATCTACTTACAAAAGGACTTCCCTCAGAGAGCTTTGCGCATTTACGCAAGCAATTAGGTGTAGGGTAGTACATCACTTCTCTACATCTCTTGTATATTAGCTTGTATAGTAGCTTCTCTCACACTTAAAGTACCACATTGGACTTTAAGTTGGAGGTTGTTGGGATATAAATCCCAATGTGGTCGCCGAGGTAAGTGGGCGGGCCGCCATGTATGTACACATATTCTTTTGTAAAAACCTAATAAGAACTCACTATGCTCTACACATTACAGTAGAGCGAGTTCACCATATCATCGTGCTCTTCTTCTCGCACTCTCTCTCGCGTCACACTTCCGCTCATACTCCTTCAATCACACACATCAAAGAATGAAGACCAAGATTAGTCACCCGCCGGACGACATCAAAAAGTCCTCAAGCACAGTTAAAATGGAGACTAATATCCAAGCAGATCTTGTTGAAGATAATCCATCTCCATCAAAAAAACTTCAGAAGAGCTTAAAGCAAATCAGACAATAGTAAGTGAAAATCAAACAGAGCAAAAAGCAACCACGAAATCGATTGAGCAAAGAATGCCACCGAGACCAGAGGTAAAGAAGAAAAATATTGCAAACAACGGTAAAGCTAAAGTGGAACTTCTACCGATTAGGAAAGAAGGTGTGATACCATATGCCTCTACATCAAAGAACCCTCATGGATCGGCTTATTCAAGCAAGTCATCCTTTCAAAAATCCATCTCAACTGTTGACTCAATTGAGACCTCTAAGGAGAAACCCAAAAAATCAAAGATATTTCAGCCAAAGTACACAAGAAAGCAAAGGAAAGTCAAGCAAGTGTTTGTTCAGAGCAATTCAGTCAAAGTCAATGATCCAGTTTGGATTAAAGACAGAAAATCAATACAGAAAGACAAACACATGGGATGGATAGCATCACACTGGAGCTTAAAGGAACAAGAGTACTATGGAGGTAACATACAAATATGGGTGCCAAAACCGCAGGTTAGGGCATATGAAGTAACTTCAAGTCCCTCCTAAGAAAGAAGGTCCATAAGGTATCAACCTCGATAATATCCTAGGATACCTAAGAAGCAGGTATAGAACATAACAACATTGAATGATGTTGAAGTCTACCACAACTCTCAAGAGAATACAGAACAAAGACAGATCTCAAGGAATGTTCCTCTTGGACAAGGACACTATGCTGAAAGCCAGTTGCAACTACACTAGACCTGCATGAAGATCTCAAGAACTCAACAAGACCTAGAGAAAAGCAAAGGCAACAATGGAGATACAAAGTTCATCAAGAGATTTGGATTCCTAAGTCTTCCAATGCTCCTAGTCAAAAGCCAAATTACGATAGCCAGCAGAGGCCTACAACAACATCAAAGACTCCTATCAACAGGCCTAATTGGAGAATCAAATAGATAATGGAGTCTTCACAATCAAAGAAGGACAACCCAACCAACGTGAATGCAAATTCAAAGATGATAAAACATGCGTGGAAAAAGAAACCTTCAATGCCAACTTGGTCCTTCAGTAATCCTCTTTTTGAGGATTCAAGATTACTTTTACCTAAAGAAATGTTTGTAGTAAGCATAATAATGTAAAAAGTCAAGTCGACAAGGTGCAAAAAACACTCTTTGGCATAGTCAGAGTCACGCTGCTGAGCCATAAAATGAGCAAAGCATTAGTCCCAAAGCTTCAAGTAATATTAAACTATGTGCTAAGACTCATAGTTATAAGGCTTGCGCTCAAGCTGGAAGAGTTGAGCATATCAAAAGTCATGTTTCTCATGCTGGATGAGATGAGCATACGAGTCAAAGTCTATTAACTTACAATTTGTAGAGTCTAACACTCACGCACAGTGCACGGTAAGATGAGAGCACATATCCTCGTCAACAAAAACCATTCTTAAAGGGGTGCCAGCTTGCAAAGTTATGTCATATGCTTTTATAGATACACTATCTTTCTAAAGATCCCTCAAAATCCTTCTAACACAGCATATTGTTTCCCTTGCATTTTTGTGTATGCATAAATAGGATGTCCCATCATTGGACATATGGATTAGACACTCTTTTTTGCTTCCACCTATGCACCTTGAGTGGACTACAACATGCAAAACCAATGTTCCATCATTCTACCCTCTCATAGATTATTTGCTGCCTTTTAATTCCATATCTATCAGCAAATAATCCCTTGAGTACTTAATTAATATTTCCTATGCTAATAAGTACTCCAATAATGCACGTATCCCAAAGGCACTTTTTTCCCAATGGGTTTTTTTCCCTTTGGCATCCAGGTATTAGACCCTAATTTAGAACCTCATCATTCTATTTCCCTTGTACATATTTTTCATCAATAAACAGCCACCTCATCATTATGCTATTACAATGAACAAATGCAACATCATCTCTCAAAATCGACTATTCAGACCAATGAAGATGTTGTAGCAAATGAACCTCATCAACAAATCCAACGACAAAATGAAGATTGGCCCATCAACAACCAATCAAAACCTTCCATAGCCTCCACGGACACCTTTCAACAGTGCCCGAGGACGGGCACCAAAATTGGAAATGGGGAATGTTAACTGAGTCAACGTCAATTAACAGAAGCTGCTAAAGACCAAAGATGTATGGATGCACATTGAAGATCAAAGTGAAGAAGCAGTAAAGATTGGAGTTACACATTTATCACACGTTTTTCCAACATGGTCACGTATTGTAAATTCCCGACTTATTTCAAGCCATTGCAATATTATAATGTGTTACGGGCTCAATGGGAGTTCCAAGTTGTAAAGAATAGGTCAGTTATTGTGCCTAGGGTGCAGATACAATAAGTGTGGAACCTCAAAGGTCTTGGGCCCTGGACATTACACATTTTAGACCTTGGCTAAGGTATAAAAGCCAACTTTGTAAAGTTTTGATTAAGTTTTGGATAATGAAATATAGCGTGAGCTAACGGCATTCACTCCTCTCCTTCTCGCGCTTCCTACTCCGTCCCCGATTGTCACATTGCAGTCGTGTTTGTTGCATTGCAGCCGCCGAAGGTAAGAGCTCTACGCATTGACGTAAACACATCATAGTATTTCGTAGCTTTTGGCGTGGCTGACCCGCGGTCTAATTTCATCATAACTAGGAATTTACACTTTTAAATTAAAAACTAAGCATAGGCGGGGTATTGGGGTATCATTGCTAAGCATTTAGATGCATTCTGGGTCGAAAACAACTAGGTCAAAAATCCACTGCTATTAATAATTATGAATTTGGAACTTGACCTAAAGTGGGTTTTGAAACCATAAGCATGTGTGCTTAGGTGTTATAAACTTGTCCTAGAAGTTTCGTTACGTTTGGATGTCATTTGATGCTGTAATGGATTTGATTTGTTTGCTGATGAGCGATTGGCTTTTGGTAATTTCAGTCACTTGAGTGTAGCTTGAGTAAAATGCGAGTTGTTAGTTGTTTCGGGAAGATTGACAACCTCTTGTAGCCTCTATGCACTAGTCGAGTCTTCGTCCCATGGATTGACAATTTAATCGTGGTTCTCGCTAATACTGCAATAAGATAGGATGGTGAGGTTAGACATGCGTCCCGCAAGTTCCTCTCAACATCAATTAATTGACGACTTGCACAGCTAATGGGGTAGTCGAATTTATCTTCTCCTGGTTGAGCTAGAACACACCCAATAACAAAGTTCGATGCATCAATATGCACATGGAAAATTACATTCCAATGGGACTTGTAGAATGGGAGCACCAGTCAAGGTCTTTTTCAATGACTCATAAGCATGGTCACACTTTGCGGTCCAGTGAAACTCAATAAGAAGCTTGTACAAAGGATGATCTATCTCGGAAAATTTTAAAATAAACCGCCTGTAATAACCAACATGGACCATGAAACTTTGAACTCCTTTATCGTTTGTAGGTGGTGGCAAATCGAAAATGGCTTTAATTTTTCTCTCATCTATGGAAATCCCATTTTTAGACACTATATGTCCTAAAATGACTCCATGTTTAACCCAAAATTGTCATTTAAAAGGGTTTAAGGATATGCAATACAACCTGCACTTCTCAAACACTTTTTGTAAACATGTTAGATGTTCTTTCCAAGAGGAATAAACACAAAGTTCATCTAAGAAAGCTTCGCAAAACTCCCTCAAATATTATCTAAATGCAGTGTTTATTAATCTTTGGGATGTAGCAAGAGCATTGGTTAAGCCAAAATTCATAATACGAAATGCGAACGCTTCGAATTTGGTTATAAAGTTCGTTTTAGCCTGGTCCTCTAGTGCAATTGTGATTTGATTGTATCTAAAGTACTCATCTAAAAAACTATAAGCTTGCTTTCTTGCAACCCTTTCAAGCACATGTTTTGAATATGGCAAGGGATAATGGTCCCTCCTAGTGGCGGCATTGACCTTCTTGAGATCCACGCACACTCTGAGTTTCCTATTCTTTTTCAGCACACTAACTATTGGAGACACCCATTCTGAGTGCTCAATAGGGTATATGAATCCACATTCGACAAGATTTTCAATCTCTTCTTGAACAATCTTTGCATACTTAGGATTCATTGGGTAGGGTCGTTGTTGGACTAGTTTAGCCATGTTATTCATGGGGATTGTGTGTTGCAACATGGAAGGTGGAACACCTTTTATATCATGATATGTCCAAGAAAATATATCCTTGAATTCTTTGAGAAGTTCTTTAAGTACATACTCCTCAGTCTCTGTCAGATCTTAGGCAATGAAAATAGGTTTGGTCTCCTCACCGGGGTCTACTAACTCTATTTTCTTTAACTATGGCTGGACCATCTTAGGCTCTGTTGCTTCCATTGATATGTGTCCTCTGGGCCTTTGTATACACAACCTTACGCTCCTTTGTGCCGTAGAATTTGAAATGATCAAGTGCAAGGTGTAGGGGTCTTGTTGTTCTGTGGACTATGATTTCTGATCCGCTTCCTTTTGTTAGTTGAGCTAATTCTCGATTTTGTCATCTACATACTGTACAACTCAACTTTGGCTTCTCTTTAGCCTCTAGCTGTGCGATGTCAATGGGTTGTGGACTACACCACATAATGATTTGAAGGTATTCACCCCATTTATCTACCAAACTTCGATGAGCATCACATGCCCGTATAATTAAGCCATTCTGTGATAGATTTATTTTCATTTATTTAAGCACGCACATTTGCTTGATATCATTGCCTCTTATATCTCTTACTCTTCTTGTCTAATTTTCTATTATGGTCAATCTGTAGTCAAGAGTCATTGGATGAATCTCTACTCGTGTCTTGTCCCCTCTCGTACAAATTGTCATCTTGAGTACCACTCAACCTTGAATGGTTTGTTTCCAAATTTGCACCAAAATTTAACTCAGATTCTTCATCCTCAGAGTCGATTTCAATTGATGATTCTGACTTTAAATCGTCTGGGCTATAGTCTTGTGAGATGCTACTGGTTCCAATGTCAATCAAGCCTTCATCTTGTAGGTCATCGAAGCTATATGCATTGATCCTATCATATTTAAGGATACGATTTGTGGAATTTAATCCCCCTCAAGTGTTACCCAGCTCGTCCCCCTATTTCCCCAAGTGTCTATGGTTGTTGATATGTGGACCCAATTCACATTGTCAGACTTAGTCATCCCGGGTAGAACATCCATATAAGGAGAATCTTCCCCAACATCAGTGTCCATTTTACATGTGTAACAATACTGCAATGGGGCCAAGTGAACTGTTGTGTCAGATCTATGATTAATTTTAAATCTATTTCCTAGAGGATGTGCCCGACCGTTTACAAGATCAACTCAAATGACAGAATCTTGGAACTGCAAGTATAGATGGTTTTTAGACCAGTCATACACCATTTTTGCTTCCCTCATGAAAGGACGTCCTAAGATCATCTCAGGTGACATAGTGTGCTTGGAAAAATCCATGACAATGAAGGTATTCCTTATTTTGTGTCCAAAGACCTTGATCTTGAGATCTTCTAGCATCCCAATAGGTTTAACAATAGTCCCATTGGCCATCTTTACCACTATTTTTGTAGTCCCAAGGTGACGTCTTCCCATAGTTTCCTAGAAATTTTTAGTCACAATGCTAACCCTAGCGCCACCATCAAGGATTCCCTTCAGAGTTAATCCCTTGGTAGTGATTGGTATGGTCGCATTGGATTCATCACCTTGGTGGAGTGTTGTAGAGTCCAACACGCACGCACAGTGCACGGTAAGATGAGAGTACATATCCTCATCAACAAAAACCATTCTTAAAGGAGTGCCAGCTTGCAAAGCTATGTCATATGCTTTTATAGCTACACTATCTTTCTAAAGACCTCTTAAAATCCTTCTAGCACAGCATATTGTTTCCCATGCATTTTTGTGTATGCATAAATAGGATGTCCCAACATTGGACATATGCATTATACACTCTTTTTTGCTTCCACCTATGCACCTTGAGTGGACTACAATAGGCAAAACCAATGTTCCATCATTCTACCCTCTCATATTTGCTGCCTTTTAATTCCATATCTATCAGCAAATAGTCCCTTGAGTACTTAATTATTACCTATGCTAATAAGTACTCCAATAATGCGCGTATCCCAAAGACACTTTTTTCCCAATGGATTTTTTTCCTTTGGTCATCGAGGTATTAGACCCTAATTTAGAGTCTCATCATTCTATTTTCATCAATAAATAGTCACCTCATCATTATGCTATTACAATGAACAAATGCAACATCATCTCTCAAAATCGACTATTTAGACCAATGAAGATGTTGTAGCAAATTGAACCTCATCAACAAATCCAACGACAAAATGAAGATTAGCCCATCAACAACCAATCAAAACCTTCCATAGCCTCCATGGACACCTTTCAACAGTGCCCAAGGACGGGCACCAAAATTGGAATGGGGGAATGTTAACTGAGTCAACGTCAATTAACAGAAGCTGCTAAAGACCAAAGACGTATGGATGTACATCGAAGATCAAAGTGAAGAAGCAATAAAGATTGGAGTTACACATTTATCACATGTTTTCCCAACATGGTCACTTATTGTAAATTCCCGACTTATTTCAAGCCATTGTAATATTTTAATGTGTTATGGGCTCAATGGGAGTTCCAAGTTGTAAAGAATAGGTCAGTTATTGTGCCTAGGGTGTAGATACAATAAGTGTGGAGCCTCTTGGGCCCTGGACATTACACATTTTAGACCTTGGCTAAGGTATAAAAGCCAACTTTGTAAAGTTTTGATTAAGCTTTGGATAATGAAATACAGTGTGAGCTAACGGCATTCACTCCTCTCCTTCTCGCGCTTCCTACTCCCTCTCCGATTGTCACATTGCAGTCGTTTTTGTTGCATTGCAACCGCCGCAGGTAAGAGCTCTACGCATTGACGTAAACACATCACAGTATTTCGTAGCTTTTGGCGTCGCCTAATTTCATCATCAGTAGGGATTTACACTTTTAAATAAAAAAGTAAGCGTAGGTGGGGTATTGGGTCATCATTGCTAAGCGTTTAGATGCATTCTGGGTCAAAAACAACTAGGTCAAAAACCCACTGCTGTTAATAATCGCGATTTTGGAACTTGACCTAAAGTGGGGTTTGAAACCATAATCATGTGTGCTTAGGTGTTATAAACTTGCCCTAGAAGTTTCGTTACGTTTGGATGTCATTTGATGCTGTAATGGATGTGATTTGTTTGCCGATGAGCGATTGGCTTTTGGTAATTTCACTCACTTGAGTGTAGCTTGAGTAAAATGCGAGTTGTTAGTTGTTTTCCGAGAGATTGACAACCTCTTGTAGCCTCTAGCACTAGTCTAGTCAGCTTCGTCCCATGGATTGACAATTGAATCGTGGTTCTCTCTAATACTGCAATAAGATAGGATGGTGAGGTTAGACATGCGTCCCACAAGTTCCTCTCATCATCAATTAATTGACAACTTGCACAGCTAATGGGGTAGTCGAATTTATCTTCTCCTGGTTGAGCTAGAACACACCCAATAACAAAGTTCGATGCATCAATATGCACATGGAATATTACATTCCAATTGGACTTGTAGAATGGGAGCACCAGTCAAGGTCTTTCTCAATGACTCATAAGCATGCTCACACTTTGCGGTCCAGTGGAACTCAATAAGAAGCTTGTACAAAGGATGAGCTATCTCGGCAAATTTTAAAATAAACCGCCTGTAATGACCAACATGGCCCATGAAACTTTGAACTCCTTTATAGTTTGTAGGTGGTGGCAAATTGGAAATGGCTTTAATTTTTCTCTCATATATGGAAATCCCATTTTTGGACACTATGTCCTAAAATGACTCCATGTTTAACCCAAAATTGTCATTTAAAAGGGTTTAAGGATATGCAATACAACATGCACTTCTCAAACACTTTTTGTAAACATGTTAGATGTTCTTTCCAAGAGGAATAAACACAAAGTTCATCTAAGAAAGCTTCGCAAAACTCCCTCAAATATTATCTAAATGCAGTGTTTATTAATCTTTGGGATGTAGCAAGAGCATTGGTTAAGCCAAAATTCATAATACGAAATGCGAACGCTTCGAATTTGGTTATAAAGTTCGTTTTAGCCTGGTCCTCTAGTGCAATTGTGATTTGATTGTATCTAAAGTACTCATCTAAAAAACTATAAGCTTGCTTTCTTGCAACCCTTTCAAGCACATGTTCTGAATATGGCAAGGGATAATGGTCTCTCCTAGTGGCGGCATTGACCTTCTTGAGATCCACGCACACTCTGAGTTTCCTATTCTTTTTCGGCACACTAACTATTGGAGACACCCATTCTGAGTGCTCAATAGGGTATATGAATCCACATTCGACAAGATTTTCAATCTCTTCTTGAACAATCTTTGCATACTTAGGATTCATTGGGTAGGGTCGTTGTTGGATTGGTTTAGCCATGGTATTCATGGGGATTGTGCGTTGCAACATCGAAGGTGGAACACCGTTCATATCATGATATGTCCAAGAAAACATATCCTTGAATTCCTTGAGAAGTTCTTTAAGTAAATACTCCTCAGTCTCTGTCAGATCTTGGGCAATGAAAACAGGTTTGGTCTCCTCACCGGGGTCTACTAACTCTATTTTCTTTAACCATGATCATAGGCTCTGTTGCTTCCATTGATGGGTGTCTTCTGGGCCTTTGTATACATAACCTTACGCTCCTATGTGGTGTAGGATTTGAAATGATCAGGTGCAGGGTGGAAGTTTGTGGGGTCTTGTTGTTCTGTGGATTGTGATTTCTCATCCTCTTCCTTTTGTTAGTTGAGCTAATTCTCGATTTTGTCGTCTCCTTACGGTACGGCTCAACTTTGCCTTATCTGTAGCCTCTAGTTGTGCAATGTCAATGGGTTGTGGACTACACCACATAATGCCTTGAAGGCATTCACCCCAGTTATCTACCAACTTTCGATGAGCATCACATGCCCCTATATAATTAAGCCATTCTGCGATAGATTTCTTTTCATTTATTTTAGCACGCACATTTTCTTGATATCATTGCCTCTTATATCCTTATTCTTCTTGTCTAATTTTTTATTATGGTCAATCTCTAGTGAAGAGTCATTGGATGAATCTCTACTAATGTCGTCTCCCCTCCCGGACAAATTGTCATCTCGAGTACCACTCGGCCTTGGATGGTTTTTTCCCACATTTGCATTAAGATTTAACTAAGATTCTTCATCCTCAGAGTCGATTTCAATTGATGATTCTGACTCCAAATCGTGTGGGCTATAGTCTTGTGAGACGCTACTCGTTCCAACGTCAGTCAATCCTTCATCTTGTAGGTCATCGAAGCTATATGCATTGATCCTATCATATTTAAGGGTACGATTTGTGGCATTTAATCCACCTCAAGTGTTACCCAGCTCGTCCCCCTATTTCCCCAAGTGTCTATGGTTGCTGATATGTGGACCCAATCCACATTGTCAGACTTAGTCATCCCGGGTAGAACATCCATATAAGGAGAATCTTCCCCAACATCAGTGTCCATTTTACATGTGTAACAATACTGCAATGGGGCCAAGTGAACTGTTGTGTCAAATCTATGATTAATTTTAAATCTATTTCCTAGAGGATGTGCCCGACTGTTTACAAGATCAACTCAAATGACAGAATCTTGGAACTGCAAGTAGACATGGTTTTTAGACCAGTCATGCACCATTTTTGCTTCCCTTATGAAAGGACGTCCTAAGATCATCTCAGGTGACATAGTGTTCTTGGAAAAATCCATGACAATGAAGGTATTCCTTATTTTGTGTCCAACAACCTTGATCTTGAGATCGTCTAGCATCCCCATAGGTTTAACAATAGTCCCATTGGCCATATTTACCACTATTTTTGTAGTCCCAACGTGACTTCTTCCCATAGTTTCCTAGAAATTTTTAGTCACAATGCTAACCCTAGCACCACCATCAAGGATTCCCTTCAGAGTTAATCCCTTGGTAGTGATTGGTATGGTCGCATTGGATTCATCGCCTTCAAAATATTGTCCCAACTTGTTACAGGTATTTCAGCAACAGAGTTCTTATCTAGGTTGGGTTGTGGATCTATGTGTTCCTCCTCTATTGGTGTCTCCCTAGATCCATTTATCTGTGCAAATTGTGGTAGCCCGACTTTCAGTTCACTTTCTTCAATTGGATAACACTAGGTATGGCTAGTGGTCAATGGAGTTTTTGAGGTTGCTTTTGTGTAGGGAACACTGTGTCAATAATTTGGATCTGCCTAGGTGCTGGCTCTAGATCCCTTTGGGTCTCTTCTACCAAACTCATCAATTGCTTGACTCGCTCGATCTCCTTTGTAGGGTTTGGGTAAGTTCCTATCTTCTTCTTGGGTCCTTCCCATTGTGCCTCATGACCATGTTTTTTGTTTATTTCTTTCCTAGTGGTTGTTTTAGTCTTCATGGTTTCACCTGAATCAGAATCCTCTTCAGCGTCGTTCATATATATGGGTTCGTCACCAATCCCTATGTTGGTCTTTGAACTGTCTTCCTCCGTGTTTTCTTCTTCTTTTGAGGTTGGCCAATTGATGCTATGTCTCTTTCTTCAAGAATATAATTTTGGTTTTGGAGCATCGATCGTATGAGTACATTTACTAGTACCACAGGTGGACTTTGTCTTGGCTCCTCAATAACCTCAATTAAATTCAATGGAGCTATCTTTGGTGCATTTGGATTATTAGGACATTGGACAATCAAATGATCTATGCCACATCGATTACACATGAGTATCGTCATAGTCGATGTGCTCGCTTGATTGGTTTGCATTAATGTGGCATTCTTTTGTAATCTAATAGGACATTTGGCTACACGATGTGGACCTCCACACTCATAGCATTGAAGAGGTGGTCTCTTGGCAGTGTAATTGATATTTTGGCCTCTTGCTGCAAGAGCAGCTACTTGATAGACACTTTATTTAAGTGCACCAATACCATAGGCAATATTAGGGTCTATATCTTCTTCATAGCCTTCCAAACCAACAATAGATATCTTACAACCCACTTGATTCACATAAGTGATTCTCGGATGTGATGGTTGCGGTCCTAGCACTGGAGGTGGTAAGGGTGTTGTTTGAATAACATTTTGGGCCCTAGGGACCATGTGTTGTGATATTTGTTCAAGAGGTGGGGCCAACATCAATGCAGGCACTTGAGGTGTATCCGTACCGAGGGAGTCTCCATTTTCAATAAGGCCGGTTGCTTAGCCTTCCCTGTATCCAAGAATCTCATGAGACCCATTGAAGTCATGCGGATCCCTTTGTTTTGCCTCTCCAACTCAATAACCCTATTGATAATATCACAAACTCTTTGTTGTTGATCCTCTACGCTAGTAGCACCGGTTGTGGATTGTAGGACATCTAACCAACCCACATGATAGGTGTGACCTATGTATAGGCCGGTTAGAGTTTTCATTTGTAGTTCATACTCCCAGTTCTAATTTAGAAATGCTCCATCTAGGATTGAGGTTCTAGGGGTGTCCTTTGAACTAGATGCAATGTGGCTCTCTATGGGTTGACCCTTAGTGGTTGCTAATCCAGGATCACTTGATTGCTCGACTAGCATGGATGTTGACATAGGGGCCTTTGCCTTAATCTCTCTCCTTTGCTCTACCTTGCGTAGGCTCTCGATTTCCTTTTCGCTAGCCACAATGATATATCGCTCAACCTCTTGCACTTTGGCAAGGCTTCTACCATCAGGTAATATAACCTCAGAGGGGAATAGCTCTTTGAAGAGTTAGGGAGTGTAGTGAATGGATTATTCACGTGCACACTCTCCAGGAGCATGGGGTCTATGTTGGTCATGAATGGTGAATTTACTTCCCCAGCCCCTTCATTCACATCGTTAGCTCCATGTTTGGAGTGAGTGGCTCTACTAAAAGACTCCTTCAAGCTGCTAAGCATGCTCGGCCTAGACCATGGATCCATGGCATGCATGTCTTGGGTTGAACTATCAAGACTAGGCATCAGGTAACCTTCCATGACGTCGTAGTCAGAGGAAGAGTTGCTAGACTCAATATGTGGGTCCTGAGTGGTACTACCTTGGGTTCCTACTAAGGGCCTAGAGCCTAAGGTGGAGGAATAATGAGTGCCCGCATAAACGGAGACACTCTGTATGTGATTGTCGTTTAGTACACGACCAAAGCGTAGGTGCATGTGACCTCAACACTCTAGAAGCGTTGGTGAGTGTCTGTGAAGGCCGCTCACCTAGTTTTTTAGGTGTTTACAACCCAAATTTTTTATTATTTTTGGTTCCTTTTTTTAACCAAACCACAAACTATGAGGTGTGATAGCTCAAAACAAGCACCTTGGCTAGGGAGACGTGTCGTGCTTTACAGCCCCCAATTTGGTTATGTAAAGCCCTCAAAATCCTAAAACTAGTCTTTTCTTAAGTGAAAAGAGGGCTAGAATTAGTAAGTCTAAAGGGTGAGTGTGAAGGGGATGGTGGACGACTTTAGGAACTTGTCCCACATGCCCTCCCTTCACTTGAGGTCCTAGTCTTTATATATAAAGTAGTGTGAATAGTATATCATAAGATTGCGGACTGAGGCCTGAGCCTGGGCTCGGGCTTTAGGGAATGATCCTGATCCTTCCTTTTAAGATAAGGTTTTTTTAATTTTCTTTTTGTTTTGAGTTTTCTTTTTAGTCCCAGATAACCCAAGCATTTTTTTTTCAATTTAATTTTTTTTCAAAAAATATTTTATTTTGGATAATGTTGTGCATGGGCATCGAGCTCACATGCGCACATAGCAGCTCCTAGAAGCTCTACTTAACCCCCTTGCAGCTAACACACAATTAACAAATCTACTAACACCTACACATTACAGATCTTAGCAAATCTAACAAAAAACCTACAAATTTCAACACTAATAGATTCTAACAAACCTGCAAAACCTGTGCATTATAGACACTTAGCAGATCTACACAGCTCAGTAAAAAACAATAAAATGGCAGAAGTGAAGGCTTCTTGAGGTAGCATTGAGTGCTTCTCAAGCTTAGTGCAAGACAGTCCTCGGTAACGATGCCAAAAATGTGTGCTTTTTCCACACGTATCAAAGGCTGGGAACTTGTGTGTGCACTGTGTGCGAGCCTCGAAAGGCTGCAAGCACACAACTAGATAGTCCTAGGAAGCGTAAAGAAACAATTCTGTGTCACTCATCGCTCAATGATTTCGTCGTGAAGGATCCTGTGTGGCGAAGAAGAGGGAGCCGCCGTTGATGCCGCGCTCAACCGCCTCGCTACCGCCACAATGCTCTCTCTCTCTCTTGTTGGGTTAAAGGCCCGTGTGCCCGGCTGCCCGTTGTTCAGCCGCCCATGTACAGCCATTCATTTACTCATTCATAATAACTATACTCATAACTACACATTGTAGTGTGAGTACCGCCCCGCCACACACTGTGTCTATCTCCTTCTTCGTGTTGGCTCTCTGTGTGTGTGCTCTCCGATCCCAACAAGTGGTATCAGAGCTTGGTAGTGAGAGCATTGAGAGCTTCATCATCATTGTTGAGTGTGTTGAAAATTGCTGCTGTTTCATTGCCGTTTTTCGGTTTCGCGCACGCGCGCATTTCTAAAGAGCAGAAGGTTTTTCTGAGCTTGGCATTGGAAGGTTCAGCACTCCGCGAGTATTTTCATCAGGCGTCCTAAGTTTAACCCCCCTTTCGGAGCCATTCGTGCCATCAGAAATCCCATCTGAGCTACAGACTAGGAGCTATGTTTTTCAGCTCTCTTTGGTAGTTTTCTGCTGCCAGAGCTTCCATAGCCATTACAAGTGCCATTGCTGTAGTGTCTTCCACTTACGTGAGCCCACAGCTCATTTGAGAGTGTGTAGCCTCTTCTTGGAGTGGCCTCATACACACAGATAGAGTGGGAGTTTTGGCGACATTGTCTTCTTCGACTACAGGTACAGGTACAGGTGCAGGTGCAGGTGCAGGTACAGGTACAGGTACGGGTACAGGTTACAGGTTACAGGGAGTTTTGGATACAGGTTTCTTCTGTGGTTACAAAACATGTATTTTGACTGTGGGACAGCCATGTATATGGTTGTGGTTTGAGTGGGAGCTTCTACTCTTCTCGGTAGTCTGTTTATGCGTGTTCTTGAGCTACAGGTTTACATCATCTATGTATGTTGATGGATGTGGATATGGCAGTTTGACAGACACTCTTTATGCATGATATTGTGGAGATTTGGTTCACTTATACATAGAGCGGGTTTGCTCTTGCTTGCAGTGTTGCGGTTTGAGTACGGACAGGTACTTGGTTGACAGTAGAGATTGGACTTCGTTGAGCTTGTGCATTGGTTATATGCTCACTTGGATCCATTTATGCTCACGGATTTGTGTAAGCTTGGTCAGCTTATGTCTCTATTGTGGTTATTCAGACATGGAGTATGTTTATGCCTCTATGACAGCTCATTGTTGATGCATTTTGTGGCACAGTTTTCCTAGGCCGGTTGAGTTACAGGTGTCACGGGTTTATGCATTTGTTTGTGGATTTCTACGTACGTTTTCTGACCATATTATGAGCTGATTTATACTCTATGCGTTTGCTCTTTGATTGAGCAGCAGGTGTTGTCAGATTTGCAACACTACTTTGTTGTGGCAGTTTGTTGGTTGGTTACAGGTTTCTCATTGTTGCATTCTTGTTGTAATGGGCACTAAAGAGGACACAGTTTTCAATATTGAGAAGTTGGATGGTGCTAACTTCTCATATTGGAAAGATCAGATTTGGGATGTCTTGGTGCAGAAGAAACAGATTCGACCTCTAAAGTTGCAAGGAGTTAAGCCAGAGAACATGGAGAGGGATGATTGGGAGGAGTTGGATGAGATGTGCAGGTCTACCATTAGGCTTTCCCTTTCAAAGTCTGTTTATTACAATGTGAAAGATGCACAGGGTGGAGCTTATGAGCTATGGCAGCGGATTTGCGATATGTATGATAAGCATTCGGCTGCTTCTATGGTGTATTGGATTAAAAAGCTTATTGATTTGCGAATGGAGGAAGGTGCTTCCATGAATGCGCATTTGAATGAGCTCAATACAATTTTCAGCCAACTTACTACGCAGAAAATTGCGTTTGAGGACAATGTAAAAGCTATGTTTTTACTTGTCACGTTGCCTGAGTCATGGGACACATTTAGGACAGCCATAAGTAACTCGGTTCCTGCGGATGAGTTGACAAGTACTAATGTGGAGTCTAGTCTTCTCACGGAAGAGATTAATCGAAAGAATAATGCAGGTAGTAAGTCTTCTAGTGCAATGGTTGTCAGAGGCAGGACTATGGACAAGTATAAGTCCAACAGGGGTAAATCTAGAAGCAAGTCCCGTGCAGGCACAAGTAAAAAGGATGTGGAATGTTTTCATTGTGGTAGAAAAGGCCATTTCAAAAAGGATTGCTACAAGTGGAAAAGGGAAAATGGAGATGGTAAGAAGAAAGACCATGATGCTAAGGACAAGCCTAAGTCCAATGTCAAGATTGAGGAGTTAAATGCAACACAGGGAGAGTGTAGCTCTCAAGATGACCATGTATGTGCTCCGACTAGTGCTACTAGTGAAGAGCTTGGTGATGTGTTGCTTGCATCCTATTTTGATGACGCTTTTCTTCTCACTCATGAGAGTAGTATGCCTATGGATTGGGTCATTGACAGTGGTGCTTCTTTTCACGTTACACCTCATAGGTCGTGGTTTCATGACTATGATGCTTCGAGCACAGGTACTGTCAGGATTGCCGATGGGCGTTCTATGCAGATTCATGGCATTGGAAATATTCATTTGGCTATGTCAAACTCTACTATGTTTGTCTTGCAGCGTGTGCGTCATGTGCCAGCTCTTGCAAAAAGCTTGATTAGTGTGGGTCAGTTGGATTCACTTGGTTTCAATGTATCTTTTGGTGATGGAGGTTGGAAGCTCACTAAGGGCAGCCTTGTTTTGGTTAAAGGCGCTAAGAGGAATACGTTGTATTCCCTTTGTGTAGCTAGTGTGGCTGATCACATTGTGGGGATCACTGAGCAACCTCCTGCTTCTTTATGGCATCAACTTTTGGGGCATATGTCACTGAAAGGTTTGAAGTTGTTGGCACGTGCGGATTACATTCCCGTTTTAGATTTTGGTGGTTTTGAGTTTTGTGAGCACTGCCTTTATGGTCGACATGCTCGGTCTTCTCATAAGAAAAGTGTTCCACACAGATCTTTGGAAAAGCTAGCTTTGGTGCATAGTGATGTATGTGGGCCGATGCCCAATGCTTCTCTTGGAGGTGCTATGTACTTTGTTACATTCATTGATGATGCTAGCAGGAAGGTATGGGCATACCCCATTCGTAAGAAGGATATGGTGTTTGATATATTTAAGCAATGGTTGGCTCTTGTTGAGAACCAATCAGGTTGTAAGTTGAAGTGCTTACGTACGGACAATGGGGGTGAATTTATGTCTCATGCTTTCACAACATTATGTGTTGAGAAGGGTATACGGCGCGAGCTTAGTGCTCCCTATACACCTCCTCAAAATGGTGTGGCAGAGCGCATGAACAGGACTATACAGGAAAAAGTCCGTAGTATGCTTTCTATGGCTGGTTTGTCAAATGGATTTTGGGCTGAAGCTGTTGCCACTTCTATGCATTTGATAAATCGTTCACCTAGTGTTCCTTTGGGCTTCAAAGTGCCTGAAGAGGTATGGACAGGTTTGCCACCATCGTATGGTCACCTTCGTGTTTTTGGTTGTGAAGCTTATGTACATGTACCTAAGGCAAAACGCAGAAAATTGGATCCAAAGAGCAAGAGATGTATCTTCTTGGGTTATGGTAGCTCTGGTGAGATGGGTTATCGATTGTGGGATCCTATTGACAGGAAGATTGTGCGCAGCCATGATGTTGTTTTTCATGAGGACTCTATGTATAGAGCATCACCGCGAACGGTTGAGGTTCGGCGTGTGATATTTGAGGAGGATGGTCATCGGTATGATGGTCCCATGGCTGCTCGTGGGCAGCCCATTGACCCTCAAGTGGGAGATCAGCCCTTGTTGGGAGATCATGTAGATGTGGGACAGCCAGATGCACCTCCTGCACAGTCTTTGAGGCGTTCAGAGCGGCGTGCAAGACAGCCTCAGCGTTTTGTGCCTTCTATGGATTATGTATTGTTGACTGATTGCGGGGAGCCATCATGTTATGATGAGGCCATGTCTAGTGTTGACAAGCTCAAGTGGGAGCAGGCTATGCAGTCAGAGATGGATTCGTTGATCCAAAATGAAACGTGGGAGCTTACTCCTTTGCCAAAGGGTAAGAAGGCACTACCATGCAAGTGGGTTTACAAGATAAAATTGTGTTCAATGGATGCAAAGCCTAGGTACAAAGCAAGGCTTGTGGCTAAAGGATTCAAGCAACAGAAGGGCATTGATTTTGACGAGATCTTCTCCCCAGTGGTGAAGATGTCTACTTTGCGTATGTTGTTTGCTTTGGTAGCTACAGAAGACATGGAGTTGAAGCAAATGGATGTAAAGACAACTTTCTTACATCCGGACTTGCATGAGGATTTGTACATGGAGCAACCAAGTGGGTTTGTTATTCATGGTTCAAAGAAGATGGTATGCCGGCTTCTTAAGACCTTGTATGGGCTGAAGCAATCATCTCGTGAATGGTATCATAAGTTTGATGCATTCATGAGTTCATTGGGCTATGTACGCAGTTATGAGGACCCATGCCTCTATACTCGCAAGGCTGCAGATGGTAGTCTTATTGTTTTGGTTTTGTATGTGGATGACATGCTGATCGCAGGGAAGTGTATTTCTGATGTGGATGCCTTGAAACATAGGCTACATGAGACCTTTGCCATGAAGGATCTTGGGGATGCCAGTCATATTTTGGGTATGCGGATCACTCGTGATCGTTCTCGCAAGATGCTCTTTCTTAGTCAGAAAGAGTACATTGACAGGGTGCTTGAGCGTTTTCATATGGAAGGGGGGAAGGCCATTAGTACCCCGTTGCCTCCATATGTAAAACTCAGCCATGATGACTGCCCTCAGACAGATTTGGAGACTACAGAGATGTCTCAGATTCCCTATGCGTCAGCTGTTGGTTCCTTGATGTATGCCATGGTGGCTACGCGTCCAGATCTTGCTCATGCAGTTGGTGTGGTTAGCAGGTACATGTCTAACCCGGGAAAGCGTCATTGGGATGCAGTGAGAGGTATTCTCAGATACTTGAGAGGGACTTCAGAGTTGTCCCTATGTTATGGTGAGAAGGATATGTATGTTTGCGGATATACAGATTCAGACTATGCAGGGTCAGTGGACTCGAGGAAGTCTACTAGCGGCTATGTGTTCATAGTTGCAAGTGGACCGGTTTCGTGGGCATCACATTTACAACCATGCGTTGCTTTGAGCACTATAGAGGCTGAATATATGGCTGCCACTGAGGCTGCCAAGGAGGCCGTATGGCTCTCACGACTAGTGGGAGATCTTGGTATAGCTGGTGATGCTCCGATTCTACATTGTGATAGCCAGAGTGCCATAGCGTTGGCACGGAATCCTGTCTTCCATGCGAAGACAAAGCACATTGAGGTGAGGTATCACTTCATACGAGAGGTGCTAGAGGACAAACGCATAGAGCTTGTCAAGGTACACACTGACGATAACCCTGCTGATCTACTCACGAAGTCGTTACCCTCACAGCGGTTTGCACACTGTAGATCGCTGATGGGTATGGCTTGACTTCTTTTGCTGTACTTTGGCCACTTTAAAGGCACACTGCCTTTAAGTGGGAGATTGTTGGGTTAAAGGCCCGTGTGCCCGGCTGCCCGTTGTTCAGCCGCCCATGTACAGCCATTCATTTACTCATTCATAATAACTATACTCATAACTACACATTGTAGTGTGAGTACCGCCCCGCCACACACTGTGTCTATCTCCTTCTTCGTGCTGGCTCTTTGTGTGTGTGCTCTCCGATCCCAACATCTCTCTCTCTCTCTCTCTCTCTCTCTCTCTCTCTCTCTCTCTCTCTCTCTCTCTCAAGCATACAAACACACACATACACACGGGACCACACGAAGGAGAAGGATACAGATGGTGCAAGAGCACTTCTTAGCTTACACCTCCAAGAATGAGGACTTTTAGGTCAAATGGACCTTTTATAAGAGTTTTAGCCATTCACACATGGATGCCCACTGTGGTCAATCATTGCAAAACTATAGTAAAAATAAGATAAGTGGTAAACCTCTCATCGGTGATCACCTACACACCTATTGGACCAACAAGCCCGGTCCATGACTCAATCAAATAAATAATAAGGCGTCCATCGAAGGTGATAGGGTGTTCATGAGGGTGAATAGCCTTGGAGCAGTCTTGCTTCAAGAAGGGCATGCCATAGCATATGAGAGCCGAAGGCTCAATACATATGAACACATCTTAGGCATTTATAAGAAAGAGCTTTTAGTTGTTCCACATGCCCTAGACACATGTAAGCACTATCTACTGGGGACTCCATTCATTTTACAAACATACCATCAAAGTCTTAAGTACTTCATGACGCAAAAAAAGCTTTCCAATAAACAAATGAGGTGGGCAAATTTTCTTTCACAATTTAATTTTCAGCTTGCTCACATTGTTGGTAAGCACAATCAAGTGGCCGACGCACTTTCACGGCGACCAAAAGTTAATGTGGTGTCTAAAGAAACTCACAATGATCTATCTTCTATGATAGATGAGTATGCTTCTGACCCTAACTTTAGAGACATAATGTCAGCCCTTGCTTTGGGAAAGAAAGAGGAACCATTCATCTTGCAGGATGGTTGTCTTCTCCATGGTTGTCTTCTCCCCACTCCCTTCATGAGAAAGTTATGTATGAATCTCATGCTCGTCCCTATGCGGGGCATAGAGGCATTCAACCTACTCTCCGAGGAGTAGAGACATATTTCTATTGGCCTACCATCAAAGTGGACATACAAGAGTATGTTTCAAAATGTGTGGTATGCCAAAAGACCAAGTATGATAAAGGGAAGCAACCTGGATTACTCCAATCATTGCCTATTCCAAATTCACCATGGGAGAGTATATCAATGGATTTTATTTTGGATTACGTCTATCCATAGGTACGGGCGTATGGACAATAGTCGACAAGTTTAGCAAGCAAGCACACTTTATTCCTGTCAAAAAGACTATAAGTCACACCAAATGGAAACTCTCTTCATATCTCAAATTTTCATACACCATGGATTTCCAACATCTATCGTGTCGGATAGAGAACCTAGAATAACCAGTAATTTTTGGAAAGGTGTCTTTGAAAATCTAGGTACAAGATTGAATTTCTCTTTGGCCTATCACCCACAAACGGATGGCCAAAGTGAGATAGCCAATCTTACAATACTCGATCTACTAAAGACTTATGTTACAGAAAAGATTGTATTGTACCAAGTCTCTCTTGATGGGAGAATCTATAATACAAATGCCTTTTGGCGGGGGCACTCGCTCCAAGTAAATCCGTCCTCAAATATTTTCATGTTCTCTAATGCTCTCTCTCTCTCTTGCAAAAGTATTGTTCATGCCAAGTTAATTAAGTACTATGTTCATGTTGCTACCATCAATCAAGTTACCCTCTATGTTTTCAAAGTAATTTCACAAAAAAACTCACTCTAATTCTTTTAATTCTGCTTCTCTCAAAGTTTATAGGCCATTTCCATTAAATTGGTATCAGAGCGTTTGGTTTCTCTTTTCTTACTTAAGAAGAGAGGTCCTTAAGTAGCCTATTAATAGTTGATTTTGTTAATTATATTAGGATACGTGGGATTGAGATCTATTATCGGTTTTTTTGATCCCACTATGTGGGATATGGTGCACACCTCGAGAGCTTTGGTCTTAATAATGGGGTCTTTTTAGACTTGCCTACGGCTTTACCATTATTGATCCATAAGAAGTCCGAAAGGAGCTATCCCTCGACAATTATGAGGATAAGTGAGGAACTACTTCTTTCTCCTATAGAATGATTGAGGAAGTACTTCTTTCTCCTATAGAATGTTTCTTCTTCCTCTTCCCTACCCTCATTCCATGCTAGCTCTCTCCACCTTCGAAGGTGTTTGAGGTCTTGGGACTGAGGCTTGGGATAGTTGATGCTTTTTGCAAATTTTATATTATGCTATGCATGAAGCTCTCCATCTTCATTGCATCACCTAGGTCACAAGGAACACAAAGTTTGTATTGTACCAAGTCTCTCTTGATGGGAGAATCTATAATACAAATTCCTATTGGAGGGGGGACCGGATCCACATAAATCCGGTCCTCAACTATTGTCATGTTCTCTAAACTCTTTCTCTTGCAAAATTATTGTTCATGCCAAGTTAACTAAATGCTATGTTTATGTTGCTACCATCAATTAAGTTCACCATCTATTCTCACAAAGTATCCTCACAAAAGTGCTTTCTTTAATTTCCTAAGTCTGCTACTCTTAAAGTTCATAGAAAATTTCCATTACATTCTTCTTCAACATCACCATGTGCAGGTGGTGAGGTGCCTCTTTCATAGAGGAGTAACACCCAACATCGGCATCGACTTCGACGACATCGACTACAGGTTTTGTAATGGTAATTGCCTATGAACTTTGAGAGTCGTGGAATTAGTAAATTAAGTGAAGCACTTTTGAGAGATTCTTTGTGAGCATAGTGGTTGAACTTAATTGATGGTAGCAACATAAACATGGTGCTTAGTTAACTTGGCATGAACAATACTTTTGCAAGAGAGAGAGTTTAGAGAACATGACAATAGTTGAGGACCGGATTCATATGGAGCTGGTCCCCCCTCCAATAGGCATCTGTTTTATAGTTTTTCCATCAAGGAGAGATGGTATAACAATCTTTTGCAACCTAGGAGAGAGAGAACATGACAAAGTTAACTGGATTCATAAGCCAGCTGTCCCCCCTCCAATAGGCATCTTTTATATAGTTTCTCCCATCAAGAGAGACTTGGTATAATACAATCTTTGTGTTCCTTGTAACCTAGGTGATGCAATGAAGATGGAAAGCGTCATGCATCACAAGCATAACATAAACTGAAGAAAGTATTGACTATCCCAAGCCAAGCCTCAGTCCCAAGGCCCATACATAATAGCATAGTAATGAAGATGGAGAAGATGACAAGCTTAAGCATTGAAGCATGACTCTTGGTTTGATTTGCATTCCATAGCCAAGAGTGTTGGTATAGGCTTTCACTCTCACAAGCTTGGAGCAGGAGGTGGTGCTCCTCAACTCTCACCAAGTGAGAATGCATTGCAAATGAGTGTGTGTGTGTGTGTGGAGTATATCCCCCTCCTTGCTTTGGGCGAGTGGTTTACTTTCTACATGTTGCAAGATCATTGGAACCCTCTCCCCCTAGCCAATTATATGAAGCATGCAGTCAAGTAGATGGGTAGTCTTTTGATAAGTGTCCTCCTTACCCCTTAGAGAGAGAGATCTTGAAAATATCTAGATATTTGTTAGATGGAAGTAAAAGGTCATTGGATCCCTCTTTTGCCCAACCAATAGCATTCAAGCACACCATGTGGTTAAGCTTAGTGAGATTCTGACATGTGTCCCATGTGCTCTTTTATAATTCCCCTAACTTTGAGATTTTTATGCATAGGAAGTTTCTCAAGCAACTTCCTCATTAAGTGTGTAGGTTCTCTTTTTGACTCAAGCATCTTACCCCCATGCATAGGAAGCTTCTCAAGCAACTTACTCATTAAATGTGACAAGTACCTCAAGTACCTTAGTCATCAAACATGACAAGCACCTTAGGTGGAGTTCCCACCTCAAGCACGGCCCTAGATTACTTAAGTTTAGGTCGGGTTCCCACCTCAAGCACAGCCCTAGCTTGCTTAAGTTTAGGTCGGGTTCCCACCTCAAGTTGAGACCTAGTTTGCTTAAGGTCAAAGGAGTTTAAACGCTAACCATTGGAGGTCTTTAATGAAGCTAACCCTAAGGTCTTTTAAGCTTCATTAGTTAACCTTGCTCTTTGACAGACCATCTCTCATTTGGACCCCTTTACCATTGGCCCGTGTTGAGATAGATCCGTAAGCACATGTCTATATTTTAACCCGTGTTCCCGTTTATTATCCCATATTAAATGATCAGTTTAATAGAAGAAAATCATTTGGGTTGGTTAGATATTAGATATTTAATGACAGGTTTTCACATGCTATCTGGCATTGTAGAGAGCGAGATAGATATAAAATTTATCAACAATAGGAGATAAGTTATAGATTGGTGTTAATAGCAGTTTTATGCATTTTCTAGAGAAAATTTGAATTTTCATGACATTGTTGTATGTTCTCTGTGTAGAGGAGACTTTGTCATATTTTTCTTACGAGTCCTCTAGTATGCGTATAACACTCTTTTGCATTGACATTGACTGGTTTTTGCTGAGGTTTCAAATGGATTTTTTCATCTTTAACAAAGGAAACTATGCCAAAATTTTTACAAAAATTTCTCCATAAATTCCTACTCTCTCTCTCTTGCATTTTGCTCTTGTGAGCCCTGGCTAGAACGTCTGAGAAAGAAGAGTATTATATCAAGAAGTTTGGTGGCACAAACTTCACAATTTGGAAGTTTTTTGTGCTTGATGTATTGGTCAATAAGGGCCTTGAAATGCCATTGAAAGAGTGTAATGAGGGTGTTTATATTGATGATCAGTGGGAGAAGCTTGAGTTCGTGCTATGGCGACCATTCGCCTTTGTTTACAATTGTGGATAAGACTACTGCAAAGAAGTATGGGAGTCATTATGATCAGCTTGTGAATGTAGATCTCACCATAACAACCATTTTGTTAATATGGAGGGATCCTTAGTAGGTAAATAAAAAGGATTCCCATGAGCAAGACATTTTTTCGTAACATGGAATACCCCCACCAAAGATAGTTTCATGTAATAGATTACCATGAGCACACTAGGTCATGGAATACATGCAATAACTATGACTACATTTCCCCTTGTATGTTATGGAATGCATGCACTAGCTATGACTACATTGCCTCTTGTATACTCTTCATGTATCAATAAGAATCAATTTGGACTCTATTGTTTTTGTTGTTGCGCAAGAGTACCCTACCTCTACCATAATTTGAGTTTGTTGGTAACTTAAATTAGATTTTGTAACATTTTGAGTGTAAAGTGCTTCTTGCTTTGGCAAGAAGCAATTTTGTACATGACAAGGTATAATAGAGTAGAGTCCAGTCCATAAATGATATCTAAGGAATAAACCTTGATAGAATCCCACCATCCACTTGTGCCATCAAAACTTAACATCATGTTCATATAATTTTGTTTCTTAATTACAGATCGATGATAATTTCTTTGTGTTAGAGAAGAATTTCCTTGTGTTAGTACTTGATTCCTTCTTAGAGAGAGAGAGAGAGAACTCTACAAGCTGGTCTATACATTGTAGTCTCTTACAAGTTGGTGACATTAATGGAATTGAGATTTGGAACATAGGTAGATAAAATGAAATAGAAGCTCTAATGAACTAATCTTCGCAAAAGTAACCTTGCGGTGAGGATCGAACCAATTATGTACTCTTTGAAAACAAGAAAGCAACTTGTGCTATAATAAGGCAAGATTCAATAGTAAGCCCTAAATTTATCAACCTTGGGTTTCTCCAAAAATGTTAGGGATGACTTGAAGTATCCCAATCTTGTGTATGTTGCATTTTCAAGCTCTTCTAGCATAGACTTCTCAAGGTATGATTTTCAAATGGTCTTCATAAGCATGAATCTAGCTTCATTCAAGTGCTCATTAATTTTGTCCATTATTTAGAAAAAAGGGGCCCTAGGGCTATGCTAAGGCCCTACAGGACCTCAACAACAGGGTCCACAAGGGAGCGTTATTTGGCTAGACAGGGGTTCCTGTTTGGCAGTTTTGTGCATCCTTGTGGCCCCTCTTATAGAGGGTCCTTTGGGCCCTAGCATGGCTTTATAACCCTTTTTTTACATCCATGGACATGGTTCACATATCTATTTTGAATTTCTTGTGTCAAAGAAGATTTTCTTCTTGTTGCTATACTCGATCCCTTCTCAGAGATGGAGAGAGAGATTGAGACAGAGATCAATAAATTAGTAATTAACATGGAGGGAAAGGAGGTTCCATGTGGTCCCCCACCCCCCCCCCCCCCCCCCCCCCCCCCCCCCTCCCCCCCCCCTTCACTAGGTAAGAGTCCATTAAGAAGTGTACGACTACTTTGTCCCCCTACTATTTTGAGGGCATAGAGTGTGTCCACCACCCTCTTCCTATTGGCTTCCCTTTACTTTAATTAACCTTAATCCCAAAGAGCCCCTAAAGGGTTTATATTTTTCCTAATGGGAAACTCGCAAAATTACTTTGGCTCTAGCTTTGAAGACAAGGGTGATAGAGGACATTTGTTGAGTCAAAGGAGTGAACAAAGTTTTCAAGGTAGAATCACATGGAGAAAAAATCATGTGAATATGTACGAAGTTCAAATTTGCAAAGAGGCAACTTATACATGCCTAGATTTTCAAGATGGTCTTGCACGCAAGCGACCATGTCTTGCATGTAAGCACATTTACTTTATATTCTTGTGTGTGTTTAGTTTAAGTTAAAACAAAAATATATTTATCCATCAGTGAGTTATTGGTAAGGTCCAAGTTTTCAATGTACTATGTAAAGAGCGCACTTATCCTACCAGCTTGTTTTTTATTCGCTTTTCCCCTACAATAGCCTATGTTTTCTCTCCTAAGCGGATTTACCATTTTGGAATCCCATTATAAATTTTTTTTTAATGTTTTTTTTGTATTGCTCACTATACAAAGCATTGTTTGGTAATCAATTTTTTCCTAGTGTCATTGGAAATGAGGCTATTGAGATGTCAAATCAATCATCTATTCAACTAAATGTTAATTTAAGAGCCTTTCAAATGCTATAAAAGAGCTTTGTGTGTATATTTTCTTTTGTTCACCACTCGAAAACTAACGATGGACACTACTCTCTCCCCACCATGCCTGACGATTGCTATCACATCTACGTGGGATGCCTTGGAGGCTATTCGCAACGGCAAAGCAACATATAGGAAAGAATGGTTCAAACAGCCTGTCAATACAACAGTGGAAATGTGTGTCCTTTATCGAATGATCACGGAGCTCAAGATGCGCTCGTTGCAAGCAAAAATGATAAATTTGTTATCACTTGTTGGAAGACAACTAGGATCATCACAGAGGTGGATGAAGAGAATTTGAAGGAGCAGCTAGAATGCATGGTCAAGAATTTCTTACCCGTACATGAGAATACCACTTCAAAACCAAGGCTTTGAACAATTGATTGCGGGTGCAACTTATAAAGCGATATTATATACACTACAAGTGATATGAAATGTAATCTTATCTATGAATAATGAATGTTCATCTTTTTTAATGTTTTGATCAAATTGTCCAATGGGTAACCAATGGAACATTTTAAAAGAATTGAAAAATATGTGTATATCTCACAAGATCCATATTCCTACTACTGGGTCTACGCGCCCTTATTAACCCGAATCTAGACAGATTCTGCTAAGGAATTCGAAACGCAATCCAGATCAGCGCCGCGTATGCAGTCCACATCAGCAAGATCCGCTCAGAACAGCTTTCGTCTCCAGTTCTTCCTGTTTTGCATCTGTGTCTACATACAGCTGTGCAAAGAAACCATCAAACTATGGCGTTCCGTTTCCACAGACGAAATATGTGCTCTCTCTCTCTCTCTCTCTCTCTCTCTCTCTCTCTCTCTCTCTCACACACACACACACACACACACACACATACACACACCATCTATATCTCTCATTGTCCCTTCACCCAATACACACCAACTGCGCATCGCTTCAGCTGTTGGCAAACTCCAAACTCTTAGCACTGCATCAACCCGTCTGTACTCCACTTGCGACGAATGCCGTCAAAAAAATATGCAGTTGACAGATGCACAACTGGAGCTTTCTCTCTCTCTCTCTCTCTCTCTCTCTCTCTCTCTCTCTCTCTCTCTCTCCACCCACGTGGCGTCTCCTCCCTTTTTTCTTCTCCAAGGCATAGGAGGATCTGTCGAGATTCTCCTTAATAAACCCCATTTCAAAATTGGGGACACCTACTCCTTTGGTCCAAGGTCTCTCTCTCTCTCTCTCTCTCTCTCTATATATATATATATATATATATATATATCTCACAAGATCCATATTCCTTGGGTCCAAGGTGGGTATATATATATATATACATATATATATATATATATACACACACACACATATATATATTCGCGCACACATTTTTCTCTCAATGGAGAGGGTGAGAGAGTCATGAAAATAGATTTGATAGGTCTTTGTGATATGCATTCCCTCTCTTCACATCCCTCTCTCACATATCTTCTCTCTCTCTCATTCTCTCTTTAGAATCTTTTTGGAATCTACTCGTCAAATTTCAAAAAGCACTCGCTAGAAAATGCCCCCACCTCCGCCCACTTGTTTACCAATGTCTTTGAGCCACGGGTAATATTCAACCAAAATATCCAACCTAGATAGAGATCTAGGTTGGATTAAACCTTTGTACCACTTCAAGGAGATAGGAGTGTTTTTTAGCAACCATTGTCCTTCTGCGATGACTTGCAAAGCACTATTAGCACCCTAAAAGAAGAATAGGTAGTAATTTTTAGGGAGATATTAAATGTGATAGAGGTAAGGAATATGCTTTCTCAATTTTTAGATATCCAATCTTTAAGAGTCCATAAATGGTCTAGGGACATGATAGAGACTAATGACCACCTTATATTTGAGTTGCATGTACTATTTGTTAAGTCAACCGTGTCTATAACAATTTTCCCTAATTGATGTTCTCGCTCATACTCCTCATTAAGTTCAGGGTCAATCTCTATTGTATTGAGCCCATTAGTGTTCCCGACACATGAATCCCCATGAGGCATAACCCAAGGGCTAGAAGGATGATGAACGGGTTGAGGGCTAAGGGGAGGAATGCCATGGGCAAGGGAGGACTCAGGATTGGGGGCCTTCTGCACGCAGAGGACAACATTGTTGGCAACAAAATGGGCATTGAGGCTCTTCCGTAGATCAAGTCTAAGCAAAGGGTCGACATTCATAAATCAAACTTTCTCAAGAGCCAATTTGGTTATGGAAGTATAGGAAGAAGCTTGATGCATAGCCGCTTGAATGGCCACATGTTGTTGAGGTACAGGCTTGAGAAGAGCTCCATAGCTTGTAGTCTGCTTAGAGGAATCTCGGTCGTAGGAACACCATAGACGACATGATGAGTGTTAGAGTGCAGACGAAGTGGTAGGGGATCAATTGGGCAAAGTAGGGAGCCTGTTACAGAGGGCCTCGTGCAGAGACATCGCTCCTACACCCCAAGGGAGAGTGAAGAGGTTGTCAGAGCATAGGACGAGTGTAGAAGACTAGTGAACATGGAGGAAGGGCACGAATAAGGTCTCAACATTGGAGATGGGCTTCACTTTCCAGTGCGCCATCTCTATCCTCCCGTTCGCCTGAAATTCATGGCTACTCTATCGGAGCTCAAATGGGACATTTTTTTTGTGAGACTACATTTGCCATAAAAATATGTGGCAACTAGAGAGGTACGAGCTCTATCCAAACAAAATGTGGAAGAAGAGCACCCTAATTCTTGTTGATGTGCATGGGTAATCCCTACACGAATTGGTCTAATAGAAGTAGGAAAACCTTGAAGCTTATCACACAAACCATCACTTGGAGCTAAAAACCCATTCAATTTCAAGACCTTGTTTACAATTTTCCAGAGTTTACTTTGCCCAAGATCTATGGAGCTCAATCATCCCCTTCCCTGCCAAAGTATAGATGAGGAGCATGGAAGGAGTCGTCAACCTAATCCTCCACTTGATGTGAGGGAGAGGGGCAAGATAACTCCCCTAGAAAACTCTTGTAGGGAGGGTTACGTGGAGAGCTTGTTGAAAGAAGCTCGATCCTATCATCATCTCCATCTTATGTGAGGGGGAGGGGCAAGGTGAGCTCCCATAGAAGGACATTTGCACAATCATCAAGAGAAAAAACATTTTTTTTCTTGGTCTTGAAAGAAGGGATCGATCATCAAGAAGTCCGGACTCCTAGTTCTCATAGCCTTGTCATGGTAAGTGAGGAATTGCTTCATATTGGCAAATTGATTCTCTTTCTAGGTCTCAAGCTCCTTCCCATGGGTCTAGACTAGCGCACCATAGGTGTTGTCATTAGAGAGGAAACTAAGTACAAAGCATGCTTACATCACAACAACTAAGTGCACATTCCTATGTGATCAGAGATTTTGGGAGGATTGTACTCCACCAGGTGCATCGTCATTATACCACTCACTAGTGCACGAAGTGCAAATGTCCAGTATGAGGGGTTCTTTCTGCAGGGCAAATTACTCGTCTTGGGGTATTTCGCCCATTGTTTGAGGGTTACCCTTCAAAAACACATTAAATACCAACAAAATCATAAGATCTTGAAATTCGGTGGGCAAGTACTGTCAAAATTCTACCCTGGTTTCATGAATAGTTCCAACTAAGAAAATCGCACAACAAAGCTACCCTATATGCTGCTTTGCAACGAACTGCACATTGTCAGACCGCAACAGATTCATAATCCTCAAATAACTCTACCTTCGTCATATTCCTCTCAACTCAGCAAAATCCTCCCAAATAACCTGGTTCAGCACTCATCTAGTGGAGCAGAACTAGCCCAACTCAAGTATTCCAAATTCAAATGTTTCCAAGGGCAAGAGCTTTACCACCTGCTATTTATGATTACTCATGGTCAAAGATAAGCTCGACGAGCTAACCTGTGATGAAGCCTACTAGATCATCACCTTGAGTAAAGACCCTGGTTCAATTCCCATCAGCGTCTTTCAAATTTTGGGTATAGCCCCCACCAAAAACCTGTATTGAATGACAATTGAACTGCAGCTGATCATACCCATGTGCAGGGTTGCTTTTTGACCGGCATTTTACCTGTTTTTGGGCATTTTGCCTGTTTTTTGACGGGTGAAAATGTGAGGTTCTCTGCAAAAAATACACCAAAAAACCTACACATTCCATCAAAAATCAACCCTGCCCATGTGCACATATATATATATATATATATATATACACCCGGTACCGTCTTTACTTCTTCGATGACCTTCAGCTTGCAAATCCATGAACACTAGCTATGGTGACAAGGCACACAAAGTACATATCGAACAAGGTGAGGACTCCGGTAAGCATTCTAAGACGAGAATCAACTGGCACATTAACTGTTGATAAGTCTTTTGCAGTCTAAAAACACATAAAACAAAGAAACCTTCAATGCTTCACATGCAAAGGTAGGTCCAATAAGTAAACGCGAAAAATGCCACACTCACAGTACCAGCAAATCAAATTGAAAATTGCACCAAGTAACCCAAAACCACTAAGAAAAGTATACCCAGAAACTGACAAACAACTTTGTAAGAGCATCTACACAAGTTGCAATTGGATATCACTGCTGACATTTAAAATGGGGAAAGCTAGTAAAATTTACAATCAGCACAGCTATAAATGTAAAAATGAACTAGAAATATGCTATTTGACACTTGTGCTCATGACTAGACGATCCCAGCAAATTCCCTACTTTTGTCTCCCCTCTGGTTTGTCGTGTCATTAAGACTCCGCACTGCTCCCAGCATACTTGCATCAAGATTGTTCACTCGCATTTTGGCAAGGTGTTGCTCCTCTTTCTCCTTCAATAAATCAGTCGGAGGCACTGCATATGAACCCGAAAAACAAGCGTCACAATAGGTTGGAGCCTCATTCCCAAGCATTCCCCTCAGCCTCTCGAGCGGTAGGAAAGCGAGTGAATCAGCCCCAATAAATTGTCTTGTTTGCTCAATACTCATCTTGAAAGAGATAAGCTCCTCTGTGCTTGGAGTATCAACACCATAGAAGCACGACCCTATGATAGGAGGACTAGCTATCCTCATGTGAACTTCAGCTGCACCTGCTTCCTTCAGCAGTCGCACTATCTTATGTGAGGTAGTTCCTCTCACAATTGAATCGTCCACTACAACCACCCTCTTTCCTTCAAGGACGGCTCGCACAGGGGAAAGCTTGAGCTTCACCCCAAAGTCTCTGATCTTCTGAGATGGCTCGATAAATGTGCGGCCAACATAATGCGACCTGATTAACCCTTGCTGGAAAGGAACCCCTGCCTTGGCTGCATATCCCAATGCCGCAACCACACCTGAATCAGGTACCGCAATCACAACATCACACTCTGCTGGAGCCTCCTCTGCCAAGATCTCACCAAAGGTGTACCTAGATTGATACACCGAGCGACCAAAGACAATTGAATTTGGGAGGGAGAAATATATGTGCTCAAACACACAGGCTTGCCTCTGGCGGCGAGAAAGAAGGTAAGATGAACTGATGCCATCGCCATCAACGACAACCACCTCGCCAGGATTTACTTCTCTGACATACTCTGCTTCGATGAGGTCAAGAGCACACGTTTCTGAGGCGAAAACAATGGCACCATTGCTTCGCCTACCCATTACAAGGGGACGAAACCCATATGGATCGCGTACAGCCACGAGCTTATTTTCTGAAAGGAAGACCAGCGAATAGGCACCTTCAATCTGCTCACATGCATGAATAATCCTTGCAAGGAGATGCTGATCCCTTGACGTTGCAATAAGGTGCAGGATCACCTCTGTGTCAGAGGATGTGTTGAAGATGGAACCATTATCTTCAAGCTGCGCGCGGAGATGATTATAATTCACAAGATTTCCATTGTGGGCAACACCTAGAGAACCAAAGCGGTAGCTTCGAACAAAAGGCTGCACATTCCCAACCACTGAAGCACCTGCCGTTGCATATCGCACATGCCCAATAGCTGATTTCCCAGTAAGCTTGGCCAATTTACTGTTATTAAATACCTCAGAGACTAGCCCTAAACCTACCTCTGATCGAAGTGTGGACTCATCCGATGTGACAATACCCGCTCCTTCTTGTCCTCTGTGTTGTAGGGCATGGAGGGCCAAATAGCAAAGCCTGCTTGCTTCGGAATCACCATACACACCAACTACTCCGCACTCTTCTCGGATGGCATCCTCTTCCTCTTCTCCATTGAGTTGCCTTTGAAGGGCAGCTGCCATAGGATTTTTTTCTCGCTCTCCATCACCACCATTGCAGCTTCTGCTACAGCTTGCTGAGACTTTCAAATTATGAGAATCAGGCACTTCGCCAATGCGAAGGAGAGGCTTGCAAGAAACCGCCAGCTTTGTTCCCCATAATTTTGACAAGGTCGGGTTGCAGGAAGCTCTACTGTGTGGGTGAGCAAAAGTGGGCTCGGCGGACTGGGAGAAGGAGTAAAGCATAGAATCCGTCACCATGGCCACAGCAGATTCTCTCTCTCTCTCTCTCTCTCTCTCAGGCTAAGAGGATAACGCACACAGAGAGAGAGGGAGCAAGCTCTCCCTCCGTGCACGAGGAGACCGTATCCTCACAAGGCAGCGATGCCCAAGCCGGATGAAGAGAAGTGGGCAAGATCTCACCTTGTCAAGCGGAAGGAAAGAGCGGGAAAACTTCCACCACGACCTCACCGCCACAAGAAGTATGGACTGTGGCAAGGACTCTTTCGTTATGGGCACCGAGGCAGGCGACGGCCTACCCCTTATAAGCATTTCGTTTCCTTAACCCTATGATTTCCATCATTTTTAAATGAAAGCATTTCTAGGGCCACGAATCTTCTCTGGCCACTAGTGGCTCCTCTTGTTTGTAGATTCTCAAGCATAAATTCTACAAAAGACACAAACCATCAAGACTTCAAGACAGTTCAAGTGGCTCCAAGGTTGATTTTTCTCCATTCTGATTACCCCTCGTTCTCGCACACAATTTGTTGGCACCCCTTGCCTTCGTCAAGCTCACTCGAATAGTTGGCCTATCATGTACCCCTTCCTCTTCGAAACGGGATGATGTGGTTAAGTGGTTTTGGGGGGGGGTGGGGTAGTGAATGGCATAGTTCTCTCGTAGGAGGTAGCTCCGCTCCCTCGCTCTCTCGCTCTCTCTCTCTCTTTCTTTCTTGAAGAGCGCTATTTTCACAAGTAAAAGAAATATTTTTATGCCTTTATTTGCTACTCTCAAAAATGTTATCAATTGTAGAAGGATTGAAAAAAGGGAATAGCAGGTTCAATTTAGAGGGCTGAAATTTAGGCTGCTCAAAGGACATATTTAATGCAAATCTGGTGTCCCGGCATGAGGATCTCTTTGAACCTTGCCTTATCTGTGCTAACATTCATGTTTGGCATATTATAAGCTTGATAATTAGTGATAGTGACAAATGACTAATTTTAGAGCGGCCTCTTCTTGGAATGGTTTGTCTTGTTGTCTGACATACCTAACTTTTCTTTCTTTTCTTCTCAGGTATTTGAATTCTAACTCCCTAAAGTAGTGTTCTTATTTGCCAAACATACATAAATCCCTTTAAAGAAATCTTAAACAAGAGATAATGCAAAATAACTTATATTTTTTTGGCATGTTTACAGTATTTGTTGCCAAATCTTTACTGGATTTTTCCCTTTTTTCTATCATCTCAAGCGACCATTTTGAATTTCCAACCGGCTCAAGGCTAAACTGAGGCATACTTTTCTCGAATACTGTCGTAAACCACACTGTCAAAGCAAAGTTCCACATCTGTTCTTTCTTTTGTTGTTAATATAAACGGTTTAGTGTTGCATCCCAAGGTAATCTCTACTACTTCTTTATGGAACTCAAAAATTTCAAGCATGAAGAGAGCCTCCAGATGTCAATCAGACAATGGTTACTTTTTAAATTATATAATGTACTAAAAAGTGAAAAGTCCTTACAAAACAACTAATTTAAACAAGAAGGAAGAGGGGCGGGGGGCGGGGAGGGGGGGGGTTATCTTCAATCCGTTGTTGAAGGCAACAGTGCGGGCCTAACCGGCTGATAGGCTGGTTAGGAACCACCTAGTGTTTATTTAAATACTTTAGTATTGTATCAGAAGGTATGGTATAGGTTAAGTATAGGGGATAAAATCTGATTGGGCCAAGTAATTGCCATAGACAATAACTATGAAATCCCAAAAAGATGAATGGGCTTGTTGTACCCTTTCTTTTGGTTTGGGAGATAACTTTAATCTAAAGACTTTGTTGTAGTCATCATTGTGGTTTTGCATCACTCATATAAAAGTGGTGCATGCTTCGTGCTATCTCTTTTGATTATTTTTGTCTTTGATTTGCCACCACACTAAGTTAGTAAGTGGCACACCGTCCATCATCTCAAGTAAAAGGACCAATGGTTGAGCTTACAAGCATGAATCTCGAGGATGTTTGGGACTACATCTTGCCGGTTGCAATAGGAGTTGAGCCTTGTGCTAACCATGTTGCATGTAGTTACATCAGAACTGGCTAGGTTAACAAAAATGATCGAGTTAACAAATTTGCCAATCAGAAATCAAGATTTGCATTGCCTTATGAAGCGAGTTCACGTGCATTGATCCCCTCACTTGAGATGGAAAGAGCTGCTTGTGAGATAGTGTTGAGGATTTGATTCAAGCCTTCATTTTCAATCTTATATGTTGATCTATTTGAGATTTTACCTTGTGTTTCTATTGAAAATTTTCCAATTTATCTTAATGATTGAATATGGTCCAAGATAGGATTGCTCTCAATCGAATCTTTTGCTCTTCGATTATTGCCTACACCAAAAGGAAAGCAAGTAGACTTTGACTTTGCACTTTCTTATGAGAATGGGTGGGTGAGAATGCCTCTTCAACCTTTATAGGTCTACCATTGAAATTGTATGGCACTTTTGGTCCATCTTCTATGCTCTATACTATATCTATCTATACTACATATAATGGAGCTTAAATTTTTAAAGGAAGGAGAGAGCCTCACCTTGTCACTCATTGGTTCACCTCAAAGAGACCCTTACAAAACATCTACTTTAAAGTGCAAAAGTGAAGGGGTAAGTCACTCATTGGTTCGCTTAAAAGAGACCCTTACAAAACAGCTGCTATAAAGTGCAAAAGTGAAGGGGGTAAGACTGTATCAATGAAAAGCCTTTTGTAAGGTAAAAGTGAAGGGGTAAGACAGTATGAATGAAAAGCCTTTTTAACTAAGACTTTCCACTCTGGTAGGCCTTGTCAATTTTGGTTTTGGGTTGAATTAAACAGTATCTTCAGAGATGCTTTATCCTTTTTAGAGCAGAAGTGAATGGAGGAGGCAAATTGGACAAGTGGAGAGAGAGAGAGAGAAGATTTTTCTTGGACAGGCATTGCGAAAGAGCAGGCTCGTGAGGCTATCCAGATCGTCCAATCCCTTTGAGAGTGGAAAAGGCAGGCATGCCCCATAATCGATGCTGAATAGATTTTTTGGGCGGCACATCAGGTCGACTCAGGAGAGAGATGGAGATCATGGGATGGAACGCGGTAGAATCAACACGGAGAGATAAAGGAATACTTTTGTCTTTTGCATCCTCTCGACTTTGCGATGGAGTAGAGCACAAGTGAGGGCTGAGACAGGATTAGACCATAGGTGAAGGCTGCGATCCTGTGTGTGTGTGTGTGTTCGCGCGCTGCTGTCTTGCAATGGCGATTGGATTCAACAGGTGCACGGGATGCCACAACTTATGTCTGAAGGGAACATCCACGTGTAGATGGTTCTGCGCAGCGAGGGAATCCGAACGTGTACCTATTTTGAATGCAATTAAAGCATTGCTGTGGTGTAGTTGATCGTCACGAGGTAAGGCGAAGGTTTTGCGACCGCAAGATTAATCAATGGTGGGAGGGCAGCGTGTGCTGACGCACAGGAGCACAAGATGGCGAGGGGGGGAGCACGCGATGGCGTGAGGGGGCTACAGACCAGCACATGTAGAGCAAGACTGTCAGGGGAGATAATCGCCATGGCGTTGATAGGTCGCAGAAAAGAGGATGACAACAGGTCGAGAACTTTTGGCTTCTGAATGCGGAGATTCTTGAGAATCTCCGATGAAATTAATGGCGTTTTTAGAAAATGGACCCAGTAGGTGGGTGAGTGAAAACCCTTTTGACTTATTTGTCAAAAGACTTTCCCCTCTACATAGGGTAAATGTATCATTTTTAAAGTGTCTCATAACTATGTACATAGGGTAAATGTATCATTTTTAAAGTGTCTCATAACAAAAAGGTAAATTTGAGGGGGGATTTGCTCTTCACTGCAAATTCGAATTTTGAAAATATATTTCGAATTTTTTTCAAGGGGCTTTTTCAAGACCAATTTGATATTATTTAAACAAATTGTGTAATTTTGTATTTTAAAATTTTAAAAAAATTACTCTACAAAGGCACTCCTACACTCTTTCTTAAAGTCCTTGAAAAATTGACACTTCCATGTGTCACAAGTAAACATGCTACCCCCTCCCTCCCACACCAAGTAGAGAGAGAGAGAGAGAGAGAGGTTCGTGGAAAGCCCATTGTCAGATTTGACAAGAGTGCACTTGCTTGTGTGAATCGTCTTCTAAGATCATAGCTAAGTCGTTTCCAATACACGGATATGTGTGTGCCGGTGTGTGTGTGTGTGTGTGTGTGTGTGTGTGTGTGTGTGTGTGTGTGTGTGTGTGTGTGTGTGTGAGAGAGAGAGAGAGAGAGAGAGAGAGAGAGAGAGATCAGAGGGCATCTCTCAATGAGAAAAAGAGAGTAGAGACAGGTTGTGTGTGTTGAAAGAGAGAGTTAATCAATGAGAAGAAGAGAGCAAAGAGATGTTGTGTGTGTGTCTATGTGTGAGAGAGAGAGTGAGAGAGAGAGAGAGAGAGAGAGAGAGAGAGTTCAGAGGGCATCACTCAATGAGAAGAAGAGAGTAGAGATATGATATGCAATTCTACAAATCCTCATTGATTATACACCACATATATCAAAGTTATGCATCGTATCTATAGGTCCTAAAACAATTGGACCATGCTACGAGCAAAAAAAATGTATTATCTCTACGTTTCTTGCTAACCAATAGACATCAAACAATAGCCAGTTCAATGGAACCATATAGTAGCTTAAAGCAACCAACAATTGCTTTATGTTTCAAGCATGTTATAAGGATGTAATGGAATTGGCCTATTAACTTAGATTGTAGCGGAAAGACAATAACATAGTGAGCATTTCATTAAGGAAATTCCTTATTGTAGGTAGAGAGAGTGCTTGAATGGAGAGAGTAACATTAAACACATTTTCTAGCTAACATTGCATGCACAATAACTTGAAAAAGAGAGAGAATTAGAGACATTGACAACATTTGAGGACCTGATTTATGTGGAGCCGTTCCCCCCTCCAATAAGCATTTGTGTTATAGATTCTCCCACCAAGAGAGACTTGGTACAATACAATTTTTGTGTTCCTTGTGACCTAGGTGATGCAATGAAGATGGAAAGCTTCATGCATGACGAGCATAACATAGATTTTCTAAAAAACATTAACTATCCCCGACCTCAGTCCCAAGGCCTCAAACACCTTCGAGGGTGGAGAGACCTAGCGAGGAATGAGGGTAGCGAAGAGGAAGAAGAAACATTCATAGGAGAAAGAAATAGTTCCTCACTTATCATCACTCTTCTTGCTGACATACATAATAGCATAGTAATGAAGATGGAGAAGATGGCAAGCTTAAGCATTGAAGCATGGCTCTTGGTTGGATTTGCATTCCATAGCCAAGAGTGTTGGTGTAGGCTCTCAACTTCTCTACTAGCTTGGAGAAGGAGATGGAGCTCTTGCACTTTGCACTTCACACAATGAGAATGTGTGTGTGTGAGAATGAGTATGAGAATGTCAAAAATCAGCCCTTCTCTTGCTTGGTTGACCCCTATCTCTCTCACACACACATCTCTCTCTTGCTTGATCCCTATTGACCCTTGCTAGGCTTGGCCAATCACCTTAGGTGGTCATTTCAACCAATAGTGGTAGCATTTGGACAAGTGTCCTTCTTTCCCCTTTTGAGAGAGAGGCTTGATAATTGCTTAGATAATTAATTAATTAATCTAAATGCTCATTGGACACCTTTTAAGCCTATGCAATAGGATTCAAGCACTTCATGAGGGTAACATGGGTAGGGGCTTGACATGTGTCCTTGCTTTCTCTTGAGGCTTGGCTTACCTTGTGTACATGTGTGTGTGTGTGTGTGTGTTTTCTCTCTCATCCCCTAGCTTTAAGGCTCGCCCCCTCCTTTGTAGGGATGCCTTTGACTTATGAGACACAGGCACCTTAATCAGCAAGCACGACAAAGCACCTCAAGCTTGGGTAGTGTTGTTACAAGCAATTCAAGCTCCCTAGTCAGCAAGCATGACAAGCACCTCAAGCATCTTGGTCAGCAAGAACGACAAGCACCTCAAGCACCTTAGTCATCAAGCATGACAAGCACCTCAAGCACCTTAGTCAGCAAGAACGACAAGCACCTCAAGCACCTTAGTCATCAAGCACGACAAGCACCTCAAGCTCGGCCCTTGCTTACCTAAGGTCAAAGGACTTTTAACACTAACATTTAGAGTTCTTCAATGAAGCTAATCCTAAGGTCTTTAAGCTCCATTGGCTAGCCTTGCCTTTGACAAATCATCTCTCAATTGGACCCCTTTACCATTGGCCACGTGTTGAGATAGACCGTAAGCACATGTCTATATTCTAACCCTTATTCTCGTCTATTCTCCCATATTAAATGATCAGTTTAATATGAGAAAATCATTTGGGTTGGTTAGATATTAGATTTTATGACAATACCTCTCTCTTGAAATCAGTCGTCCTCGACTATGAGGTAGAAGAGATAAAGCCTTAGTCATTAGTCAATGTTTCTTAGCGGGTAGAGGATCCCTTTTCACCCTACCACATCTTTTGTCATAAAAGATTAAATCTAACTTTACCAAATGATTTTCTCATATTAAACTGATCATTTAATATGAAAAGATAAAAGGGGATTAAGAGTTAGGATATAGATATGTGGTTCTAGACCTATCTCAACAGGGGACCAAAAGGAGAAATGGTTGCATCTCAATAGGGGTCCAAAAAGAAACGGTCTACCAAAGAGCAATGTGCAATAAGTGCTTCTAGACTTATCTTAGCATGGGACCAAGAGGAGAGATGGTTACATCTCAATAGGGGTCCAAAAGGAGGTAGTCTATCAAAGAGCAACATGCATTTAATGGAGCTTAAAAGACCTTAGGGTTAGCTTCATTAAAGACCTCCAAAGGCTAGTGTTAAAAGTCCTTAGACCTTAAGCAAGCTAGGACTGTGCTTGAGGTGAGAACCCGGACCAAGATTGAGGTGCTTGTCATGCTTGGTGAGTAAGGTGTTTGAGGTGCTTGTTGTGCTTGATGAGAAAGGTGCTTGAGGTGCTTGTCGTGCTTACTGACTAATCATCGTGCTTGTCGTGCTTATTTGGGACATGTGTCCTCGTTTTCCTCTTTGAGAGAAAGAAATTAATTATTTATTTTTATGCATCTAAATTCTCATTGGACCCCTTTAAAACCTATCCAATAGGATTGAATCACATCCTGAGGGCCACATCTGGAATTTTTTTTGGACATCTGTCTTCTATGCTTCTTAAGTCATTTGGTTTGAGTTGAATACTTCAAGCATGTGTCTTTTATGCTTCTTAAGTCATTTGGTTTGAATTTAATACTTCAAGCACTTAGTCAATTAAGCATGGAACGTTGATGCTTTTTTAGAGTTTATCTTTGAATTGAACACTTCAAGAAACTTAGTCATTTTAAGCATAAAAATCACCTCAAGCTTTGGGCAAGGTTCCCACAAACATTTTAAGCACTTTAGTTAGCAAGCCGACAAGCACCTCATGCTTGGGTAGGGTTCCCACCTCAAGGTTAGCCCTAGCTTGTCTAAGGTCAAAGGACTTTTTAACACTAACTTTTGCAAGTCTTTAATGAAGCTAACCCTAAGATATTTAAGCTCCATTAGGTAGCATGCTCTTTAACATACCATCTCTCATTTGGACCCCTTTGACCTTGGCCTTGTGTTGAGACAGATCCATAAGCACATGTCTATATTCTAACCCTTGTTCCCATTTATTCTCCCACATTAAATGATCAATTTAATATGAGAAAATCATTTGGGTTGGTTAGATATTAGAGTTTATGACACAAGGAGGGATCGACCAATGCAAGCAAGGGGTGTGCTTGAGGGTATACACACTCATTTTTCACACATTCTCACTTGGTGAAAGTGCAAGAACTCCATCTCCTTCTCCAAGCTTGTTGAGAAGTTGAGAGCCTACACCAACACTCTTGGCTATGGAATGCAAATCCAACCAAGAGCCATGCTTCAATGCTTAACCCTGCCATCTTCTCCATCTTCATTACTATGCTATTATGTATGCTAGCAAAAAGAGTGATGATAACTGAGGAACTATTTCTTTATCCCATGAATGATTCTTCTTCCTCTTTCCTATTCTCATTCCCCGTTATCTCTCTCCACCTTCGAAGGTGTTTGAGGCCTTGGGACTAAGGCCAGGGATGGTTAATGCTTTTACAAAGTTTATGTTATGCTCGTGATGTATGAAGCTTTCCATCTTCATAGCACCACCAAGGTCACAAGGAACACAAAGATTGTATCATACCAAGTCTCTCTTTATGGGAGAATCTATAATACAAAAGCCTATTGGAGGGGGACCGGCTCCACATAAATCTGGTCCTCAACTGTTGTCAAGTTCTCTAATTCTCTCTCTCTCTCTCTCTCTCTCTCTCTCTCTCTCTCTCTCTCTCTCTCTCTCTCTCTCTCTCTCGTAAAAGTATTGTTCATCCCAAGTTAATTAAGTATAATCGTTATGTTGCTACCGCTAATTAAGTTTACCCTCTATGTTCTCAAAGTAGTCTCACACAAATGCTCTCGTTAATTCTCCTAATTCCGCTATTCTCAAAGTTCATGGGCCATTTCCATTACATTGGTATCGTAGCTATTGGTTTCTCTTATCTTGCTTAAGAACCTTAAGTTGTCCATGAAAGGTTGGGCCTGTTTATTGCAATAGGGTAAGTGGGACAGGGATCTATTATCTTGGTTGAGAGGGACTTAGTTCGAGGTACACCGTTGGGAACTATAGTCTTAATAATGGAGTCTCTCAGGGCTTGCCTTTGGCTTAACCATTATTGAGCTACTAGCAAGCTCAAGAGGAACTATAATCAACCGAGCAATGTTAGACCCTCTCCACTAGTCTTTGCAATCAATAGTGTCTAAACCATGGGTGTGGCTGCTTGAGAACTAATTTTCAAAGGTAAAGAAGAGTAGCGACTAAGGTTTATGAGGGTACCAAAGCACAAAGTAATTTTATACATAAGTTTAATTAGCATGGCTAACAATAACCAAGATAGTAGAATGAACATTAATAACTTTGATTGTGCACATGAAGGTGCTAATGATGATGATGTTTGTTAATTATCTTGTTACTAGGTTGCAACAAGCTATGGGCAACCCTACTTTGCAAGCCGAAGTTACTCAACAACTTCGTGCTTATGGGATTTCCTTTCCTCTCCAAGAGGAGAGAGATCTTAGGAGGCCTCTTGAAGAGACTCCCAAAGAATACTCTCTTCTATACGAGAGGAGGAATTCAAAGAACAAGAAAGTAATGAATCCCTAAGTTCCTCTGAAGATGTGGCTCCATGAAGACGATGGTATAGACGATCGCCAACTCCTCCCAAGAGGAAACGGTCAACCCACAGTCCTTCTCCTCATCACTCCAAAAGGTAAGAGAGGAAACAAAGGAAGAAAAAGGTAATTGAAGAGGTCGCCCTCTTCTCCCTCTTTTTCACCTTACTCCTCTTCCAACGAAAGAAATAGCTATCCTCCTAGAGAATACAAGAGGGGAGGACATCCCAAATCTTACCTTGCATGGCGAAGCTCTTAAAAGCTCAAGAAGTTCAAAGAGGGAGGAAAGAGTATTTCTTTTCTCACCGATGATGGCACCTTTGGTGCTACCGGCAAAGTATTGGACTTCATCCAACAATTTGATGTGGCCTTTAGAGATGAGTGCTTCACGAAGTCCTCCAAGCTACGTCATGTAGCTATGCACTTCCAGCAACCTACTCGTCAATGGTGGGCTAGTCTTCATGTCAATGGTGAAGCCCCAAAGACATGGAAAACTCTACGATTTTCCATCATGAAGCAATTCCTTGCAAGCAATGCAAAGGACAAAGTGTTTACCGGATGGCGGAGTTTGAAGCTTCTCCCTTATGAGTTTATCCACAAATATGTGGACAAGTTTTGGGATTTACATCTCAAGGCTATTGTCTTTCAAAAAATAGACTTCTTCGAGCAAAAGCAATAATTATGTGCACGATTACATGAAGAAATGGCCGAGTATGTCAACTGCCAATGGCCTGGCTCTATCACGGAAGTAATCCACCACTCTATGTTTGATTCGCACATCAATTTCCAATAAGGGGCTAAAAGGAATGCCAAGCCCATGGAAAACAAAGATCAAAATGAAGCAAACGGGAAGCAAAATTCTTCCCAAGGCAACACTATCAACAACAATAAAGCTAAGGAGAAAGGAGTCTACAAAGGCAAGAATCGGCTTTCTCCTGAGGAGCTAGAGCGTTATCACAAAGACAATCGGTGCTTCAAGTGCGGGGAGAAAGGACAGGCCTTTCATGCTTGTCCCCAAAGAAATGTGTGCAATGGGCCACCTAGAGCCTCTATGGTTGAAGCTCCAAAAGAGGATGCTCATTGTTAAGGATTTCTCCTTTCCTATGCTTGGGGAAAGATGCAAGACCATGATTCCTTTATTTTGTTTGACCCTGGTTCAACTCACAACTTCATATCCACGGAGTTGACCACCAAGCTAGGCATACAAGCCCACGAGATGGGAGATACATTGAAAGCCGATGGAGCTATCAAGGGACAAGACATCTCGGTTACTCCCTTAATTGGAAAATTGAGGCTTCATGTCCAAATCTATGTGGAAAAAAAGGATTTCTTCATCTCCCCTCTCAAACATGAGGATGTTATCATTGGGGCACCATGGTTTAACCGCATGGCTTCCAACATGAAGTTCCCTGAAAGGAGAATCTACTTCACCTACAAGGAAAAGAGCGTGTACATAGATGCTAATGAGTGGGGGAACACCATATCCCTAGTAAATACGCCTGCTTTTGATAAGTCCATGAAAAGCTGTACTTTTGCGTATATGTTTTTTGTTGGAGAATCTGTAAATGATTCCAATGTTTTCACAAGTAGAAATAAAGGGAATCAAGAGGAATTAGACTTATCCAATTTCCTAAATGAATTGCAAGATGTTTTCATTGATGAAATCCCTAGTGAGCTACCTCCAAAATGAGGAATGATGACCATGCAATTAAGCTCCTACCAAGAAGCTCACCGCCTAACAAGCCTCCTTATTCAGTTTTCCAACTCAACAAGAGGAGATCATGAGGCAAGTGCAAGAATTGGTGAAAAAAGGGATGGTGAGGCCTAGCTCCTCTCCATTCTATTTACCAGTACTTTTAGTGAGAAAGAAAGATGACACATATCACAAGTGTGTCGACTATAGCGCACTAAATAGGATCACTATAAATAAAAAGATTTCTCGTGCCGCGGGTAGAAGATCTATTTGATAAGTTACAAGTTTTGGCATGACAAATGCTCTAGCCACATTCAAACTCATGATGGACAAAAATCTTCTAGCCACTCAATTTCTCTTGAGGAGTACAAGCAACACCTCCAGCTAATCTTTCAAGTTGTGAGAGAGAATAATCTTTTCATTAATCAAAAGAAAAGTGATTTTTTTCCTACAAGAGATTCAATATTTAGGTCACATTATCTCTAAAGGTGGCACCCATATGGATCCAACAAGTTAGAGGTAATAAAAGGATGGCCTAGTCCAAGGAATCTACAGGAGCTACGAAGCTTTATAGGTATGTGTGCATACTATAGATGCTTTATAGAAAAAATCTCACTAATAGTAGGCCCATTACATGACTTAACAGAAAAGAACGTTAAGTATTCATGGATTGCAAAAGTGTAAGAAGCTTAAGGAGAAGCTTATCTCTCAACTTATGCTCACAATACTAGATCTCTCAAAGCCATTTGAGGTCTAATGTGATGCTTGTGGTGATTTCCTTGGAGCTATTTTTCTCCAAGGAGGGCATGCCATAGCATATGAGATTCAAAGACTCAACTCCGATAATATTGGGCAAATACGAAAAAGAGCTACTAGCTATTCTATATGCTCTATCTAGACATGTGGAAACACTATCTCTTGGGGACTCCATTCATCCTACGAATGGATCACAAAGCCTCAAGAACTTCATGATGCAAACCAAGCTCACCGACAAAAAAATGAGGTGGGAAAATTTCTTTCGCAATTTAAATCTCATATTGCTCACATTGTTGGCAAGCACAATCAAGTGGCTGATGCACTTTCACGATGGCCAAGGGTAAATGTGGTGTCTATAGCAACTCACAATGATCTATCTTATATGATAGATGAGTATGCTACTGACTGAGACTTTAAGTATGTAGGTACAGCCTTTGCATTAGGGAAGAAAAAAGAACCATTCACCTTGGTTGATGGTTATCTTCCAAACGAAAATAGGCTATGTGTTACTCACCCATACAATAAGAAAGTCATGTACGAATCCCATGCTTCTCCTTATGCGGGGCAAAGAGAAATTTCATAATCTACTCTTCAAGGAGTAGCAGTGTATTTATGTTGGCCTACCATGAAAGTAAACATACCATGAAGAGTGCTTTAAAATGTGTAGTATGCCAAAAGTCAAAATTTGACTTAGGGAAGCAACTTGGATTGTTTCAGACGATAGGCTTAACAAGAAAACACACTCTATTCTGTCAAAAAGACTATCAAGGCACATCAACGGCAAATTTTCAAATATCGTGGCTTGCCAACATCCATATCAGACATAGATCCTAGAATAACCATTAATTTTTGGAAGGGTCTCTTTGAGAATCTAGGAAGTAGATTAAAGTTCTCTTTCGGCCTATCATCCACAAACGGATTACCACAGTGAAATAACTAATTCAATCATTCTTGAATCTACTAAAAGCCTATGTCATGGAAGTAGATCAACGTTCTCCATGAGAGAAGTAACTACCTCTTATAGAGTATGCGGACAATGACATTGTACATACTTCTATGGGAAAGCACCTTTTAAGGTTAAAGAGGAAAGATCCAAAAGTCCCTTACTACTTAAAGTACATGGGAAGATCTTCGCTATTGATGAATATACCCGAGACTCACAAGAATCTTTCCAAAAGATTAAAGAGGTTATATCCATCTCACAACAAAGGCAAAAAGGGCTGCTTCTAATAAGCATAGAAGAGCTTAGCCTTTAAGGAAAATTATTGGGTCTTGCTAAATTTTCTCAAGGCTCATCTAAGGCATACTACGGGCAAGAATCCTACGAGCCACCAAGAGTATTGTGCTAAACTAGCAAAAAGATACTATGGTCCTTTTTAAATTCTTAAGCCAATCAATGAGATGGCTTATCAATTAAAGTTGCCCAACCACTGGCTCATGCACAATCTTTGCCATGAGAGCCTATGTAAGCCTTACAAAGGAGCTCCACCAAAAGAAGCAAAAGTGCAAACCCTCCAAAAATCAAAGATCAAGAAGAAGTACTTCAATCTGAGTCCATCCTATGACATGAAGACAAGGTATTAAGAAACTGTAAGATTATTCGACGATATCTTATTAAGTTTAAGGATTATCCTTTTAAAGATGTTGGAGGGATGCAAAGAACCTAGCTTAAGGATAATATGAACCTTGTCAGTGCTTACATTGCTACACTAGAGTAAGCAAATGAAAATGCATTTTAAATTAACAATGTTTTTGTCTTATAGGGCTCATTCTCTTTCTTTTATTGTGCACAATTTAAGAAGTATGCATGCTTAGGATCATGTTTGTGGTGACGACATCTCCCAAACACCAAGTAGAACTTATTGCTCTACTTTGGAAGTATGATATGGACTAAAGAGCAGACATGCTTGCGGTAGCTAAGTCTCCCGAGCACCAAATGGATTAGTCATCCATTCTGGAATGATGTGCTACGATAAAAAGGGATCCTCTACCCGCTAAGAAACATGGACTAATGATTAGGCTTTATCTTCTCTACCTCATAGTCGAAGACGACTATGATTTCAAGAGAGAGGTAATGTCATAAAATATTAAGTCTAACTTTACCAAATGATTTTCTCATATTAAACTAATCATTTAACATGGAAAGATGAAAGGGGAACAAGAGTTAGGATATAGATATGTGCTTCTATACCTATCTCAATAGGGGACCAAAAGGAGAAATGGTTGCATCTCAATAGGGGTCCAAAAAGAGACGGTCTACCAAAGAGCAATGTGCAATAAGTGCTTCTAGATTTATCTCAGAAGGGGACCAAGAGGAGAGATGGTTACATCTAAATAGGGTTCCAAAAGGAGGTAGTCTATCAAAGAGCAATGTGCATCTAATGGAGCTTAAATGACCTTAGGGTTAACTTCATTAAAGACCTCCAAAGGAGGCTAGTGTTAAAAGTCCTTAGACCTTAGGTAAGCTAGGACTGTGCTTGAGGTGGGAACCCGGCCCAAGATTGAGGTGCTTGTCATGCTTGGTGAGTAAGGTGCTTGAGGTGCTTGTCCTGCTTACTGACTAAGGTGCTTGAGGTGCTTGTAATGCTTGATGAGGAAGGTGCTTGAGAAGCTTCCCATGCATGGGGGATAAGGTGCTTGAGTCAAAAAGAGACCCTACAAAGGAGGGGGAAAGCCCCAAGGTTAGGGGAATCTTTAACCTCCCACTCACCAAAAGAGCACTCCCTTTCTCAAGGGGCACATGGACACATGTCAATCTCTCCCTATGCTTAGCCACATGGTGTGCTTGGATCCTATTGGCTGGGCTAAAGAGGGGTCTAATGAGCTTCTAGTTCAATTTAACAAATATCTAGATATTTTCAAGTTCTCTCTCTCAAAGGGGTAAGGAAGACACTTGTCCAAAGGCTACCCATGTTTCTTGAAATGCATTTTGCATGTGATTGGCTAGGCTTAATGGGGTCTAATGAGCTTCAAGCTTGAGCTACAAGGAGGGATCGACCAAGGCAAGCAAAGGGTGTGTTTGGGGGTATACACCCTCTCACACACTCATTTTTCACACATTCTCACTTGGTGAAAGTGCAAGAACTTCATCTCCTTCTCCAAGCTTGTTGAGAAGTTGAGAGCCTACACCAACACTCTTGGCTATGGAATGCAATTCCAACCAAGAGCTATGCTTCAATTCCTAAGCATGTTGTTGTCTCCATTTTCATTACTATGCTATTATGTATGTTAGCAAGAAGAGTGATGATAAGTAAGGAACTATTTCTTTCTCCCATGAATGATTCTTCTTCCTCTTCCCTACCCTCATTCCCTGTTAGCTCTCTCCACCTTCAAAGGTGTTTGAGGCCTTGGGACCGAGTCCGGAGATGGTTAATGCTCTTAAAAAGTTTATGTTATGCTCGTGATGCATGAAGCTTTCCATCTTCATAGCACCACTAACGTCACATGTAACACAAAGATTGTATTATACCAAGTCTCTCTTTATGGGAGAATCTATAATACAAAATCCTATTGGAGAGGGGACCGGCTCCACATAAATCCGGTCCTCAACTCTTGTCAAGTTCTGTGATTCTCTCTCTCTCTTGCAAAAGTATTGTTCATGCCAAGTTAATTAAGTATAATGGTTATGTTGCTACCGCTAATTAAGTTCACCCTCTATGCTCTCAAAGTAGTCTCACAAAAATGCTCTCTTTAATTTTGCTAATTCCACAAGTCTCAAAGTTCATGAACCATTTCCATTACATCTTTCTAAGATGGATGACTAATCCATTTGGTGCTTGGGAGAATAGCTGCAGGCATGTCTGCTCTTTAGTCCATTTCATTCTCCCAAAGTAGAGTGACAAATTCTACTTGGTGTTTGAGAGACATCGTCATCACAAACATGATTCTAAGCATGCATACTATTTAAATTTGTGCACAAGAAAAGGAGAACTAGTCTTATAAGACAAAAAAATTGGTTATTTAAATTAAATTTGTACATTTGCTTACTCTAATGTAGCATTGTAAGCATTGACAAGGTTCATACTATCCTTAAGCTATATTCCTTGCATCCATCTAGCATCTTCAAAAGGATAATTTTTGAACTTAATAAAATACCATTGGATAATCTTACCATGTCGTAGTACCTTGTGTTTATGCCAAAGGATAGCTTTAAGTTGTAGCACCTCTTCTTGGTCTTCGATTTTGGGAGGGTCTTCGATAATTGGTTCACTTGGTGGATCTGCTTTGAGGGCTTAAGTAGGTTCACATGAGAAGCATTGTGTATGAGCCAATGGTTGGTCAAATTGACTTGATAAGCCATCTCATTGATTGGATTCAAGATTTGAAAAGGACCATAGTATCTTTTTTCTAGTTTAGCATAATACTTTTGATGGCCCATAGGATTTAGCCCGTTGTTTGCCTCAATCGAGCCTTGGGAAACATAAGTAAGACCCAATTATTTTCCTTAAACGTTAAGGCCCTTCTGTGCTTATCAACAACAACTTTTTGCCTTTGTTGAGAGATGGATATAGCCTCCTTAATATTTTGAAAAGATTCTTGTAGGTCAGGGCTGCACTCATCGGCAACAAAGATCTTCCCATGTACTTTAAGTAGCAAGGGACTTTTAAGTCTTCCCTCAATGATTTCAAAAGGTGATTTTCCCGTAGAAGTATGGATATTGTTATTGTACGCATACTCTACAAGAGGCAAGTACTTTTTCCATTGTGAGTGTTGTTCTACTTTTATAACATAGGTCTTTAGTAGATCAAGAATCGTGAGATTGGCGCCATCCGTTTGTGGGTGATAGGCCAAAGAGAAATTCAATCTTGTACCTAGATTTTCAAAGAGACCTTTCCAAAAACTACTGGTCATTCTAGGATCTCTTTCTGACACGATGGATATTGGCAATCCATGGTGTTTGAAAATTTGGGATATGAAGAGGGTTTCCATTTGGTGTGTCTTAATAGTCTTTTTGACAGGAATAAAGTGTGCTTGCTTGCTAAACCTCTCGACTATTGCCGATATTCCCTTATTCCCATGGATAGACTTGGGTAATCCAAAGATAAAATCCATGGATATACTCTTCCATGGTGAATGAGGGATTGGCAATGGCTGGAGTAACCCAAGTTGCTTCCCTCTATCATACTTAGTCTTTTGACATACCACACATTTTGAAACATACTCTTGTATGTCCACTTTCATGGTAGGCCAATAGAAGTACGTCTCTACTCCTTGAATAGTAGGTTGAATGCCTCTATGCCATGCATAGGGAGGAGCATGGGACTCATACATGACTTTCTCACGAAGGGAGTGGGTAACACATAGCATATTTTCATGGAGAAGATAACCATCCTGCAAGGTGAATGGTTCCTCTTTCTTCCCCAAAGCAAGGGCTGACATTACATCTTTAAAATAAAGGTCTGTATCATACTCATCCACCATCATAGAAGATAGATCATTGTGAGTTGTATAGATGCCGCATTAACTTTTGGTCATTGTGAAAGTGCATCGGCCACTTGATTGTGCTTACTAGCAATGTGAGCAATATGCAAATAAAATTACGAAAGAAAATTTTTCCCACCTCATTTGTTTGTTGGAAAGCTTGGTTTGCATCATGAAGTACTTGAGACTTTGGTGGTCGGTTCGTAGAATAAATTGGAGTCCCCAATAGATAGTGCTTCCATGTGTCTAGGGCATGTAGAACAGCTAAAAGCTCTTTCTCATAAATGCCTAAGACCCGTTCATCTGTATTGAGCCTTCAGCTCTCATATGCTATGGCATGCCCTTCTTGAAGCAAAACTGCTCCAAGGCAATCACCACAAGCTTCACATTGGACCTCAAATGGATTTGAGAGATCCCGAAGCAGCATGAGGATTGGTTGGGAGCTAAGCTTCTCTTTGATTTTGTCAAAAGCATTTTGCTCCTTAGCAGTCCATGAATACTTAACGTTCCTCTTCATTAAGTCATGTAATGGTCCTGCTATTTGAGAGAATTTTGCTATGAAGCATTGCTATGAAGCATCTATAGTATGCACACATACCAATAAAGCTTCTTAGATCATGTAGATTCCTTGGATTAAGCCATGCTTTTATTACCTCCAACTTTGATGGATCCATACGGATACCATCTTGAGAGATAATATGACCTAAGTATTGAATCTCTAGAAGGAAAAATTCTCTTTTCTTTTGATTGGGAAGAAACTTGTACTCCCTCAATGCTTGAAAAATCATTTAAAGATGTTTCTTGTGTTCCTCCAAGGACTTGGAGTAGATGATGACATCATCAAAGAACACTCCAATGAATTTGCAATAGGTCTAAAGATTTTCTCCATTAGACGATTGAACGTGGTTGGTGCATTAGTCAAGCCAAAAGGCATGACTAGATATTCATAAAGGCCAAAGGTTGTACAAAATGCAGTCTTTAGGATATATTCATCCACTCTCCTTATTTGATGATAGCCACTTTTAAGGTCAATCCTGCTGAAGTAGGTAGAGCCTTGTAGCTTATCAAATAGATCTTCTACCCGAGGCAACGGGAAATCTATCTGATAGTGATATGATTTAGTGCTTGATAGTCCACACACATACGGTATGTACCATCTTTCTTTTACACTAAAAGGACTGGAGAACAAAAGGGAGAGGAGCTAAGCCTCATCATCCCTTTGTCTACCAATTCTTGTACTTGCCTCATGATCTCCTCTTGTTGAGCTTGAGAAACTCGATAAGGAGGCTTGTTAGGCGGTGAGCTTCTTGGTAGGAGCTCAATTCGATGGTCATCATCCCCTCGTTTTGGAGGTAATTCCATAGGGATATCATCGATGAACCCATCTTGGAATATTTTTAGAAATTAACTCTTCTTGATTCCTACCATTTACATTTGATGAAACATTAGGACCTTTTAGGGACTCTTTGACAAAAATCATGTACGCAAAAACTGAGCTCTTCATTGATTTATCAAAAGTAGGAGGATTTACAAGTGGTATAGTATGACCAGACTCACTAGCATCTATATACATGCTCTTTCCCCTATAGGTGAAGTAGATTCTCCTTTCAAAGAACTTATGTTAGTAGCCATGCGATTGAACCATGGTGCCGCTAGGATAGCATCCTCATGCTGGAGAGGAGAGATGAAAAAGACCTCTTTGTCGACATAGCTTTGTATATGAAGCGTCAACTTCCCAATCAAGGGAGTAACGGAGGCTTGCTGTCCCTTGAAAGCAATGTTGGCCATTACAGTATCTCCCGTATCAAAAGCTTGAATGCCCAACTTGGTGGCCAACTCCATTGATATGAAGTTGTGAGTAGAGCCAGGGTCAAACAAGATGAAGGCATCATGCTCCCTTACCTTTCCCCAAGCATAGAGAGAGGTGATCCTTTGCAATGAGCATCCTCTTTTGGAGCTTTGATAGTGGAAGCTCTAGGAGTCTCATTGCCGGCATTTCACTTGGGACAAGAACGATAGCCATGTCCTTGCTCCCCACACTTAAAACATTTATGGTCCTTGCGAAAACCTTCAATCTCTTCAGGAGAGAGTTTGCTTTTACCTTTGTAAACTCCCTTCTCCTTGGACCGATTGTTGTTGTTGTTATTGGAATTTCCTTGGGAAGAATTTTGGGCATTGGTTTTCCCCTTTGCATCACTTTTGTCTTTGTTTTCCATGGGCTTGACATTCTGTCTATCCCCTTGTTGGAAATTGATGCGCAAAGCAATCATGGTGTGGTGGATTACTTTGGTGATAGAACCAGGACGTTGAGAGTTGATGTACTTGGCCATCTCTTCAGGTAATCCCGCACAGAATTGTTGCTTTGCTCATCAAAGTCTATCTTTTGAAAGACAGTAGCCTTGAGATATAAATCCCAAAACTTGTCCACATATTTGTGAATAGACTCATGGGAGAGAAGCTTCAAACTTCGCCATTTGGTAAGCACTTTGTCCTTTGTATCGCTTGCAAGGAATTGCTTGATGATGGACACTCGTAGAGTTTTCCATGTCTTTGGGGCTTGACCGTTGCCACGAAAGCTAGCCACCATTGACGAGCCAATTTCTAGAAGTACATAGCTACATGGCGTAGCTTGGAGGACTCCGTGAAACCCTCGTCTCCAAAAGCCGCATCAAATTGCTAGATGAAGGCCAATAATTTATTGGTAGCAACAACGGTTCCATCATAGGTGAGAAAAGAGATACTCTTTACTCCCTCTTTGATCTTCTTGAGCTTTTGAGACCTTCGCCATGCAAGGTAAGATTTGCGATGTCCTCCCCTCTTGTATTCTCTAGGATTATAGCCATAGATTTCGTCAAAAGAGGAGGAAGGTGAAGAAGAAGGAGAAGAGGGTGACCTCTTTCTTGCCCTTTTTTTACTTTGTTTCCTCTCTTCCCTTTCGCAGTGATGAGGAGGACTGTGGATTGACCGTTTCCTCTTGGGAGGAGTTGGCGACCGTCTAGACCGCTGTCTTCGTGGAGCCGCATCTTTAGAGAAACTTAGGGATTTGTTACTTTCTCGTTCTTTGGATTCCTCCTCTCGTATGGAAGAGAATCTTCTTTTGGGGGTCTCATCAAGAGGCCTCCTAAGCTCTCTCTCCTCTTGTACACGAAAGGAAATCCCATAAGCACGAAGTTGTTGAGTAATTTTGGCTTGCAAAGCAGGGTTTCCCATAGCTTGCTGCAACCTAGTGATAAGATAATTGACAAACATGGGCGCATCATCATTGCACCTTCATGTGCAGAATCAAAGTTATCATTGTTCATTCTAATCTCTTGGTTATTGTTAGCGATGTTAATAGAATTTGTGTGTTTACTTAGTGTATTCTTTGTTACCATATACATGTGGTAGTGATGTGTGTGAACACACTAGTACCGCCGGGGCATTTATTCCCTCTTTAGGAGGTTTTTCCCCCTGAGCATTGTATATACGCCCATCACTCTAGGGCTATCTATCTTTCCATTGCATACTAAGTAACACACTCTCTATTGTGTGCCTTGATCTTCCTTTGTCTTCTCCAAGCTGTGTGCATTTCTTTGCAACCCTAATTTGAACAATTGGTATCAGAGCAGGTTGCGTCCTCCTGGGCTTAGTCGCCAGCTGCTCCAACACACGCCTGCTCACTTTCTCCGATTTCAGTGAGATTTGGCAAGCGTTCGCAGGTAGACAAATAATTCGGAGAAGCTCGAAGAGCTAGGTCTTCTCAGATTTTTGATTCGGGCTCATTTCGGCCTCCGTTTCCACTACAGACAAGTCTGCACATGCAATTTCGTCATTTTGTGCAAAATTTCTGCCAGTGTGGTTTTCTACATAGCAGGTGCCTTACAGTCTTCTATGGTTTGTGCTATATAGCACGTGTTGTTCCCGCTCCGTTTCTCCTATTTTCGGGCAGTTTTCACATGAGGTGCAGCATTTACCATGGCTGACAACAACAACACAGATGTGTTCAAGATGTTTGCTGTTGAGGACAGGTTGGATGGGGACAATTACCCTATGTGGGCTTATATGATGCTACACGTTCTTGTGTCAAAGGGCGCCTGGAATATTGTGCAAGGCATTGATGTACGTCCTGGTTCTGAGAATGCAGGCGATGTTGAGGATGTTGCAGGTCTTGCTGCAAGGATTGCTACTATTAGAGTTGTTTTGCCTATGGCAGAACAAGCTCGTTGGGATGTAAAGGATGCGCAGGCTCATGCATTGATTGCGTTGTCTATGAAGCGCACCATTGTTCCTCACATCCGTTTAGCAAAATCTACAAAACAGGCTTGGGATATTCTGATTGGTCTTTATGCAAGTCGCAATGAGGCTAAAATTGCTTTACTGCGTAAAGAGTTGGAGTCAAAGATTATGCATGAGGAAGATGATATGGACACTTTCCTTGCTAGTGTCAAGGATATCAATGAGCAACTTATTTCTGCAGGTGAAGTCATTTGAGACAGTTCCCTTGTGTAGACTGTTCTTGATGCCTTACCAGATTCTTACCAGACTTTTGCTAGTACTTGGAGACTTATGACCCAAAGAAATCCAGAAGTTGTCAAGTTTGATGCATTATGCACATTGCTGTTGCAAGAATCACTTTCCAGAAAAAACAGGACTAGGCAGCGTGCAGTTAAATAGGCTTTTATTGCTTCTTGAAGAAAGGGTGGTAACAGCAATGCAGCCACTTCTTATGGTTCTGCTGCGAGTGGCAAAAACACTATTCCTAATTCTTTTGTTGGCAGCAATTCGTCTGGAAACTCTGGTGATAAGGGCAAAAAGAAGATGCGTTGCCATTATTGTAAAGCAAATGATCACTTCATCAAGCAGTGTCCTAAGTTGAAGGCCAAAGAGGCTAAGAAGAAAGAGGGTGGTTCCACTACAAATGCAGCCATTGTTGAGTCTTCTGTGAAACGAGACTGTGATGTTGATGTTGATGCAGAATGGGCTTTTAGCGCAGAGTGCAGATACAATCCTGCTGTCCATGATGCATGCTTGTCAGTTGCTGCAGATTCACATGTGTGGTATTTCGACAGTGGTGCTACAAAGCACATTACCTCACATCGTGAATTGTTCACCTCTCTCGAGTCTGTCCCTCATGGGAATTCTGTCACTTGTGCCAACAATGCCTCTTATCTAGTTCAGGGTGTTGGAAAGATCGTGCTCACTACTGCAAATGGCAGTTCTTTCCCACTTGTTGATGCACTTTATGTACCTGGGATCAAGAAGAATCTTTTGTCTGTATCCGCACTTGCTAGACTTGGACTTGTAGTCAAATTTGTGGATGACAGATGTACAGTTCATGATCTCAGTTTTGGTGATGAAATTGTTGCATCGGGCCTTTTGTGCCGTGGGTTGTATAAGCTCACTTTGTATGACAAGTGTGGACAAAATTTTTCAAATGTTGTTGCAGATTCAAGGGCTATTTCAGATGCAAAACTTTGGCATGCACGTTTTGGTCATCTGAATTTTTCCAGTTTGTTGCGTTTGCAGAAATCTGATATGGTTGCTTCTTTGCCGCCTCTTGAAGCACCTGTCAAACATGTTTGTGAAGGCTGTATTTTGGGTAAGATGCAACGTTCTAAGTTTCCAAAGGATGGTTCAGTTCGGGTCACATGCAGGTTGCAACTTGTGCATAGTGATGTTTGTGGGCCCATGCAAACTCCATCCTTGGGCAATTACCTTTACTTCGTGACTTTCATTGATGATTACTCCAGGCATGCATGGGTATTTCCGCTTAAAGTGAAGCTCAAACTTTTTATGTGCTTCAAACAATTTCTAGCTATGGCTGAAAATGTCTCGAAATGTAATATGGGAACCCTCCGTTCCGATCGAGGGGGGGAGTATATGTCTCATGAATTCAATGCATTTCTGGCTAGTCGTGGGATAAAACACCAATGTACAGTAACTTATACACCTCAGCAAAATGGTGTTGCTGAGAGGAAAAATAGGTCACTGACGGAAATGGCACGATGTATGGTCAAAAGTCAAGCTTCGCCGCATTATTTTTGGCTTGAGGCCATCATGTGTGCCACTTATGTACTTAACAGGTGTCCTACGAAATCTTTGCAGTCTATTACTCCATATGAAGCATGGCATGACAGAAAGCCTTCTATTGAGCACATGCGTGTTTTTGGCTGTTTGGTATATGCTTTGGTGCCACAAACACAGCGCAGAAAATTGGATGATAAGGCTGTCAAATGTATTTTTGTTGGTTATAGTGTTGAAAGCAAAGGTTATAGGTTGTATCATCCTCAAACAAAACGTATTCTAGTTTCACGGGATGTAGTGTTTGTGGAAGATTCTGTTCAGCCCTTGCTGTCATGTACTAGAGACAGTAATGTAATCTCACAGGACATTTATGACACTTTGTTGCCTCTTTTCGGTGGTGGAAATATGAATGTAATTTCCAATGAGGCAAATGTACAGCCTATGGGGGTTTCTGAAAATGTTACAGATCAGCCTATTACTGATGCAGATGTACATGATGTACTTGATGAGGAAAGGGCTGAAAATGAGCAGCAGGCTAGAGGCATGCCAAAATGGCTGGTGCACACTTTGCGTGATAGTAAATTGGATGCACCTTTGTCTAGTCGTACTCGTTCAAGCTCTCGCCATGCATCTTATGCATCACATTGTTATGCTTTGGTTGTGTCTAGTTTACATGATGTTGAGGAGCCTCTGTCTTTTGATGAAGCACAGAATTCAGAAAATTGGATGGCTGCCATGCAATCAGAATATGATGCACTTATAGAAAATGACACATGGACTTCATGTGATTTGCCTCCTGGCAAAAAGGCCGTTGGTACGAAGTGGGTTTACAAGTTGAAACGCAAGCCGGATGGTGAGATCGATCGCCATAAGGCTCGACTTGTTGCAAAGGGTTATGCACAACAAAAAGGCATAGATTATGAAGAGACTTTTGCTCCCACTTGTCGTATGACTATTTTTCATTTTCTATGTGCATGGGCAGCTCATTTTGGTTGGGATGTACATCAATCAGACATTGTTACTGCTTTCTTGAATGGTGACATATTTGAGGAAGTTTATGTAACGCAGTCTCGCGGTTTTGTCATAAAAGGACAAGAGGACAAAGTGTGCAGATGTAAGAAGGCTTTGTATGGGTTGAAGCAATCTCCTCGTGCTTGGTAGGAGAAAGCTGACACTCATTTGGTCAAACGAGGCTTTCGTAACAGTCCAACAGAAAGCACATTGTATGTAAAGCGTGAGGGTGATGTACTTCTCATTGTGGTTCTTTATGTCGATGATTTGCTGATCACTGGACCAAATGTAAGACATATTGTTGAATTTAAGGCTGATTTGAATGCTACTTTCAAGATGAAAGATTTGGGGCTGTTGCATCATTACTTGGGTATACAGTTTAAGCAGTGTGATGGTGGTATTGCCTTGTGTCAGAAAAGTTACATAGAGACATTGCTATGTAAGTTTCGACTTGAGGATTGCAAACCTATTGCCACTCCCATGGAAACAAGTTTGAAGTTGAGTCTACATAATGCTGGCGATCCTGCTGATGCCACTCTTTATCAAACTGTTGTTGGCTGCCTCATTTATGTATGCAACACGAGGCCCGATATTTAGTTTGCAGTCTCATAGGTCAGCAGACTTATGCATAGCCCAGGGTCTAAGCATTGGCAGACTGTCAAGAGGATTTTCCGCTACCTTAGTGGCACTTTACATCTTGGCTTGTTTTATCCTAAGGGGGGATCATTGCCGCCAGACTTACATGCTTTTTCAGACTCAGATTGGGCTGGTTGTTTTAACATGCGAGTGTCCACAAGTGTTTTTTGTTTCATGCTTGGCATTTCATGTATATCATGCTTGAGCAAGAAGCAACCTACTGTGGCCACTTCGAGTTGTGAGATTGAGTACAGGACAGTCTTCACAGCTACAGTTGAGTGTGTATGGCTCAGACGCCTTATGGTTGATTTGGGTGTTGGATAGGACACTGCCAACACTATCTACACTGACAGTCAGAGCGCATTGGCAATTGTGAGGAACCCAGTTTTTCATGCTCGCACAAAGCACATTGAGGTGCATTACCACTATGTCAGGGAGAGGCTCTCAACAGGAGAGATCAGCTTGGCTTATGTGCCAACACAGGACAACCTTGCAGATCTTTTCACAAGGCATTGTCTTGTGAGAAGCTTGAAGCTTTCCGCAAAGCTTTGGGCTTACTCCCCTTTGTGGACTGATCATCTCCTCAGGGCATGGCACTTCCCTTTACTCATGTGCCAGCTCTCGTTCACTGCATCACTCCAAGGGGGATTTGTTACCACATACATGTGGTAGTGATGTGTGTGAACACACTAGGACCGCGGGTCATTTTTTACCTCTTTAGGAGGTTTTTCCCCCAAGCATTGTATATACGCCCATCACTCTAGGGCTACCTATCTTTCCATTGCATACTAAGTAACACACTCTCTATTGTGTGCCTTGATCTTCCTTCGTCTTCTCCAAGATGTGTGCGTTTCTCTGCAACCCTAATTCCAACATTCATTGGCAATTCAAAACCTTAGTTGCTACTCCTCTTAGCCTTTGAAAATGAGCACTTAATCATATACACCCACGAATCGAATTGGTTAATTATAGAGTAGTGGAGTGGGTCCAATATTGTATGATTACCAAGGGATAGCTCCTTTCAGACTTCTTATGGCTCAATAATGGTAAAGCCGTAGGAAAGTCTAAAAAGACCCCATTATTAAGACCAAAGCTCTCGAGGTGTGCACCATATCCCACATAGTGGGCTCAGCAAAACCGATAATAGATCCCAGTCCCACGTACCCTAATAAAATTATCAAAAATAAACCATTAATAGACTACTTAAGGACCTCTCTTCTTAAGCGGCAAGAAAAAAGAAAACAAATACTCTGATACCAGTGTAATGGAATTGGCCTATTAACTTAGATTGTAGCGGAAAGAGAATAACATAGTGAGAATTTCATTAAGGAAATTCCTTATTGTTGGTAGAGAGAGTGCTTGAATGGAGAGAGCAACATTAAACACATTTCCTAGCTAACATGGCATGCACAATAACTTGAAAAAGACAGAGAATTAGAGACATTGACAACATTTGAGGACCACATTTATGTGGAGCCTGTCCCCCCTCCAATAGGCATTTGTACTATAGATTCTCCCATCAAGAGAGACTTGGTACAATACAATTTTTGAGTTCCTTGTGACCTAGGTGATGGAATGAAGATGGAAAGCTTCATGCATGAAACATTCATAGGAGAAAGAAATAGTTCCTATCTTATCATCACTCTTCTTGCTAGTATACATAATAGCATAGTAATGAAGATGGAGAAGATGGCAAGCTTAAGCATTGAAGCATGGCTCTTGGTTGGATTTGCATATCATAGCCAAGAGTGTTGGTGTAGGCTCTCAACTCCTCTACTAGCTTGGAGAAGGAGACGGAGCTCTTGCACTTTGCACTTCACACAATGAGAATGTGTGTGTGTGTGTGTGTGTGTGTGTGTGTGTGTGTGTGTGTGTGTGTGTGTGTGTGTGTGTGTGTGTGTGTGAGAGAGAGAGAGAGAGAGAGAGAGAGAGAGAATGAGAATGAATATGAGAATGTCAAAAATCAGCCCTTCTCTTTCTTGGTCGACCCCTCTCTATCTCACACACACAACTCTCTCTTGCTTGATCCCTATTGGCCCTTTCCAGGCTTGGCCAATCACCTTAGGTGGTCATTTCAAGCAATAGGGGTAGCACTTGGACAAGTGTCCTTCTTTCCCCTTTTGAGAGAGAGGCTTGATAATTGATTAGATAATTAATTAATTAATCTAAATGCTCATTGGACCCCTTTTAAGCCTATCCAATAGGATTCAAGCACTTCATGAGGGTAACATGGGTAGGGGCTTGACATGTGTCATTGGTGCCTCTTGAGGCTTGGCTTACCTTGTGTGTGTGTGTGTGTGTGTGTGTGTGTGTGTGTGTGTGTGTGTGTGTGTTCTCTCATCCCCCTAGCTTTGGGTTCATCCCCTCCTTTGTAGGGATTCCTTTGACTTATGAGGCACAAGCACCTTAGTCAGCAAGCACGACAAATCACCTCAAGCAGCTTGGGTAGTGTTCCCACAAGCACTTCAAGCTCCCTAGTCGGAAAGCACGACAAGCACCTCAAGCACCTTAGTTAGCAAGCACAAGAAGCACCTCAAGCACTTTAGTCGGCAAGCACAAAAAGCACCTCAAGCACCTTAGTCATCAAGCACCTCAAGCTTGGGTAGGGTTCCCACCTCAAGCTCGGCCCTACCATCCCTAAGGTCAAAGGACTTTTAACACTAACCTCCTTTGGAGGTCTTCACTGAAGCTAACCCTAAGGTATTTAAGCTCCATTGGTTATCCTTGCTCTTTGATAGATCATCTCTCATTTGGACCCCTTTACCATTGGCCTCATGTTGAGATACAACCTGCAAGCACATGTATATATTCAACCCTTAGTCTCGTCTATTCTCCCACATTAAATGATCAGTTTAATATGAGAAAACCATTTGGGTTGGTTACAGATTACATTTTATGACAAAGGATCAGTTAAACACATTCATGTGGGTGGATCTTCATTGGATTTTCTTTTGAGAGGTTTTAGATGTCATCTCCTCCATTGTTCTACACGAGATGTCATTATCGATGGTTAGCTAGAGTTGCCTTATTGTAGCTTTGGAAGATGATCTTAGTTAACATTGAAGCATCCCAAACTATTTTGCACTACCTTATTGACGCATATGCACATGTTGCCACCTTCGAGGGAAGGTAAGGGAGGAGAGTGCCACAATTGCTTCTTCTTAGTCGTAGCCACGCGCGGGTTGGCATACTAGTTAGATATAAAGTCTCACTATTGAAGCATTCAAGACTATTTGGCACTACCTTATGCATAGAGAATGTTTTCACATATTGCCACCTTCAGGGGAAGGTGAGGGAGGAGAGTGCCACAGTTGCTTCTTCTTAGCTACAGTAATGCGTGGGTCACATATTAGTTAGATATAAAGTCTAGCCATTGCTTTTGCCAATGGGGGGAAAACCAATCTGTTTTGAACACTAGGCTGCCACTCAAGAGAACCACCTATTTCTCCCATGAACCATCAACAACTTGAGGGACAAAAAAGACCAAGCTCAAACACTTTAGGTGAGAGTCAATAGCAAGTAGCATATGGGACCCTTAGTGGCCGCATGCAATGAAGACATTATGGAAGGTGCTATGGGAGGCTATTCCAATCGGGGTTAAAATTCTAGCCAAAGAGATGGTGCAAAACAGCAAGTGAAGATCCTCTTCACTTGTTCAAGGGAGTGCCCAGATATAAAAGGCCTTGCAAGAAAATTTGTAAATGGATACAAAAGAGGTGGGAGATTGTGCTCTTTAAGAAAAATCTACTATTGGAAGGAAAGATTGTGAAGAACCAATATCTATTAATTTTCACACAAATTGTTTGATTCTGCTGCTTTAGACAAGTCTAGAGGTCTAGGAACCTGTGAGTCATTGAAAACAACCTCTCAACAGCTAGCTTCACAAAGGTTATCCACGACAGTAGGGAAATGATCGTATCTATTATAAAAAGAAAGAGCTCTGTGGAGTGGAAACAAGTAATCAAAGACATCACGTTTCAATAACAACTAGATCACTTCACAAAAGTAACTTTTGAAGCAGCTTACATCAGTGTGGGGCTGTGTAGCTTCAGGATATATCTTGTGGCCCTTCAAGACACATCCCATGCTTGAGGGTTATTGTACATTCCTTTCTATGTGAATTTAATACATCCACTCACAATTGTGAGTATGGAAAAGAAAAATATATAAATTCTAATATTTCTCTAAGATATGAAGTTAAATATTAAACCTTATTACATGAAGGTTTTGGACCACTCGCGACATAGTATGATCGGCATGCTATCCTACCTCATGCACGAAGAGCTTGAAGGAGGAGGGTTGTGCATGGGTTGTTCTACTAGGGAGGGGTGCACTGTTGTGGCAAGAAGGCATTAGTGCTACATAATATTTGGCCCTTGGTGGGGGTCCCCATCTACCCACCCTCTGAGCCTAGGCTTCGCTTCATTGAGCTTCCCATTTTTGGACTAGCAGTGGAGGGTGCCCCAACTGCCCTACTTGATGGGGTGCATTGGCGCCCATTATTAGTTGGGAATTCATGGTTCCTATAGGTTGCTCCTATAGTAAGTGGGTGGCTTGAGTTATTGTTATATGCTAGCAATGCTTTGACAGGTCTGGGCTTGGACCTTTTACTCTCTCGAGTTGCTGATGGTTCCTGGGAGGAGTGATGGTGCTCCTGATTGGCAGACGACAGCTTCGTTGAAGTCCCGGGTCGGGGGCAACAATGTGAATTGTCCATCTGCTGCTCTTTCTAGCATGGAATTTTTGTTGCAGACATCTAGTGCATAGCACGTCAACATCTAGAATACGAAGCTTCAGCCTCTCATCGCTTGTTGGTACATCATTGGTGGGAATGGCCTGAGGTGTTGACACCTCAACACTGTACTGTGAGCCCCAAAGTTCAAAATAAGGGCTGAGTCACACCCGATGCAGGCAAGGAAAAGGAAGAATACCCAGCCTCCGACCTTTGGTCGCTCGACGAGACAACAAGTGAGAGAGAGAGAGAGAGAGAGAGAGAGAGAGAGAGAGAGAGAGAGAGAGAGAGAGAGAGAGAGAGAGAGAGAGAGAGAGAGAGAGAGAGAGAGTGCCGCTACTGCAAAAGGAGTGAAAGGGTCACGTGTCAACAAATGCGACCTCCACTGTTTTTTAAACATTCACTATCTTTTTTGATTCCAACGGCCACAACCTCTCAAGCCCATTTCTATTCACTTCCCCATCTGCAATGGCCAAGATCTTTGAAAGCCGCGCCCCCCGCACCCCCCCCCCCCCCCCCCCCCCCCCTTTCCCCTTATTATTCACATTCCTGGCCATTGGGGGCTTTGCGGCAGCCCAATATTTTAGAGAGCCAAGGGGACTAGTGCAAAATGGAGCTCTTAAAGTATCTGGTTTCTTCCCCACATTCCAAAACCTCAGCTACTCTTTTGCACTTCCTCATGAGTTCCACTGAGAATCCACCAGATCTAAGATAAGACCACTTTGGGGCGAGAAGTTTGTCGTGCATCACAACCCCCTTCCACTTTCCCCCTTTCGATCCCAGTTTTACTGCATCAAGCATTTCCTTGGTCATGATAGTCCAAGCTTGGTCTTGTTTAGCCAATGAGACCATAAATTTGGCAGAAAGGGCCTCAGCATGGGATACAGGGTTAAGAATGCCAAGACCTCCTTGGTCTATCGCGCGAGCAACTACCTCCCATCTAACCCATTGCCATGGCCAGGAGGTTTCTGTGTTGTTCCTCCAAAGAAACCTTTTCACTGGTTTCAAGAATTCTTTCCAGTTATACTTATCCATCTTGAGCACGGGGCTGAGGAAAGCAATATACGGAATCATAAAAGCATTAATCACTCTAATGCGGCTTTGGAAGGGGAGGAGAACAAACTCCCATCTTCTCATTTTTGAGCTTATTTTTTCAAGGACCCATTGAAGTCTTTGCCTGTGGGTTACATCCACCCCTACGGGGGCTCCCAGGTGTCTAAATACACTCCCTTTTGAGATAATCTCTAATGTCCAGACTGCAGGGTAAAAGAGTCATTCTCCGACAAGGAGATAAGTCTTGACTTCTCTATATTGCACTTGGATCCTGAGGCCACGGCAAATGTTTGCACAATCTCCAGAGATCTCCTAACAACTTGAGGGCACACCTTCAAGAATAGGAGCGAATCATCTGCGAACATTTTGGCTAGTAGCTGGTCGTTGCCCGGTAATGCCAGACCTTGAATCTCTCCCCGCGCAGCACTGGCTTCGAGCATCGTAATGAGAGGATGCGACCCGATGGAAAAAATTAAGGGGGCCAAGGGACATCCTTGCTTAATAGACCTTTAATCTCAAAAGATCCCACAATTTTGTCATTAAACAGGAGCTCTGATTGGCTACCAACACCTAGTGTGTGTATGAGGCGACAAAGGCGAGGCCCAAAGCCCAGAGCTCCCATGAATTATTCTATATAGGCCATTCTATTCTATCATAGGCTTTGTCGAGGTCCAGCTGCAGCAAGATGCACTCTTGCTTGGAGAAGGATGCATACTCTATTCCTACTACTATTACTGCCAAGATATTGTCATATATAGATCTCCCTTTAATGAACCCGTGTTGATGGGGAGAAATAATCCGACTCAGGAGGGGGGCAAGTCTGAGAGATATCACCTTGGCAATAATTTTGTATGCTACTGACATCATCGTAATGGGATGCCAATGTTTAAGTTGAGAGCAGCAGATCTGTTTGGGGATGGGCTTGATAAGCCCTCTCTTAACACTTGCATCCAACAACTCTTCAAAAACAGTTTAATTGGCCATCCGTGTGACTGGACCCTTGAGATCATCCCAAAATTCCCTGAATAATTCAAACGTCAGTCCATTCCAACCGGGGGACTTTTCATTGCCAAGAGCTTTTAGTGCCGCTGAGCATTCCTCCTTAGAGAAGGCCATTTCCATGCGTTTGGCTTCCTCCTTGGGAACCTTCTTTTCAGCACTCCCAAGTAAAGATGCTCGGGCTTCTTCCACTTCCTGAGATTGGGTCTCTGGCTGGCCGATAAACTGGTTGAGATAATTGAGCATAAGTCCACCCATCTCATCTTGGTTTTGAATTGTATTCCCTTTCTCATCATCGAGCACTTGCACACGGCCTCGACTCTTCCTCACTTTCAAAGCCCTTAAAAAATGTGCTTAGTTAGAAGGCTCTGGTTGAAGGAAAGTTTCCCTAGAGAGAAATCCTGCCTTCTTGATTTCTCCAGTTGTTCATTGGCCAGGTGAGATTTAGCTTTAAGCCATCGCTTGTGCTCATCCTCGGTAGCTAGTCCGGCAGCCTTCCTAGAGGCTAATTGCGCTACCTCCTTTGTGAGATGTTTGATATGTGCCTCATTGGCTTTTTTAACCCGAGGACCCAAAGTTTTGATAGCTTTTTGTACACTCAGAACAAATAGATTCCAAGCACCGAGTTTATTCATCCCCACATCTTTCTTGAGCTTTCCCAATGCTTTCTTGGTGATGCTTCTGAAGAGAGGGTCTTTGAACAGGTGTGTCCCTGTAACCAGAAGCTTTTTCTCCCCTCTCGGGGATCGCCCCCCCCCCCCCCCCCCCCCCCCCCCCCCCCCCATCTTTCTTGATTTGTAAGTGTAATGGCATGTGATCGGAGAGGCTTTTTGTTGAGATTACTTTCATTTCTAACGTCGATGAGATCTAGTCGCTTGATGAGAGCACTAGCATCTGTCCTGCCGAGAGGCAGTGCGGGCATATTGAAGGCTTGTGTAGGTGAATCCAGGCATGCTGTTCCATGGGCCCACTTCCCACAAGTCAATCATAGCCCACTTCTCACATAAGCTCAGTCATTTAGACTTTTTTGAGCCAGCCAGTATACTGGCGGAGCCTGTTCTGTCCTTGTTTTTGTCGACCATATTAAAATATCCAACCATCAGCCACTCCCCTTCGATCGGAGTATCCCTGAGCTGCTTTCGCAGTTTAGCTCTATCCTTTGCGTTGCAAGGGCCGTAAACAATTACTATGGTGATAGGTTGATCGTCCCATCTGATTTTAACACCAAGGAATCTTCCGGAGGGGTGGTTTAGAACCATCTTTGGCTCCAAATCTCTGTCAGCAATGAACAAGACACCACTGAAACCGTCACTTCCTTCCCCATAAAAGATAAGTTTTTTTCCTACAACCTGTTTTCTCTTGCTACAAGCATCCAAATGGTGCTCTTGGATGGCCAACAATTGACTGCCTTCTCTTTCTTCACTTCTTCCCAGAAGAGAGTGCCCTTCTTTCAGGTTTTTAATCCCTTCACGTTCCAAATTGAATAGAGAGAGTATCCATCATTGGGAAAGGGGGACAAATTCTTCTGCCTCCAGGAACTCTTCAATAGAATTCCCATTTAGGTTGTCCTCTTCCATTGGCTCCTTTTCTGCTAGAACCTGCATGGTATCCAGCTTGGAAGTGAAAAGGTCCTCTTGATTTGTCTTCCCCAAAACTTCGATTAAGTTGTCATATAGCAAAGGAGGCTTTGGGAAATCCGGTGAGAGACCTTCGACTTGTCCCAAGGCCCTAGCCTGCGCTTTGAACCGTTTACATGAAATATGAGATATTTGTTGCCAGCCCTCATCTTTTGACCTAAGAGTTGGAGATATCACGATCTTCTGCATTACTGGGGTGGCCGTTCTTTGCTGAGAGGTGGATGAAAAGCGGTAGCTTTGGGTGGTCTTGCCCTTACCCCGGTTGCCATGATCTTATTTCTCCACATCTTTATCCAAGTTAACTTTATTTTGACCACCCTCTGCCTTGCCAAGATTTTTAGTAGTCTTCTTTGTTGTATCTGCTGCATTCATGCCACCATGTGGGGTAGCCTGTAATTCGCTTCTCTCCATCATCTGGTCTGTACACTTTAGCACCTCAGCGGGACATGCCCTCGCATAATGCCCGAATTTGTTGCATTTGAAGCAGGCCCCAAAGAAGGTGTTAAAGTTCAGAGGAATGATCTTTAGTCTTGCCCAAAAATTCACCACCAAGTTCTTTGGATGTGGCTTCCGCAGATATAGACCTTGTTTGCTGCTACACCCGAGGCTCTGGCAGATGGGAGAAAAAGTGGATGACCAAGCAAAGCTGCGAGGTCCTTCAAATTCTTCCTAAGCCATAGGGGAGGTTGACAAACTCCACCCATACTAGGCAAAGATCCTTGAATGCCTCGTTAGATTCAAACAGAGGGTCCCAAGGGAGAGGTCGGGTCAATGAAATCTCTCCAACGAAATTTCTCAAGCAGTGCACCACATTTGGCATACATGTCGACCAAAGCAATGCGCATAGACAATGGAGATAGCCTTGTTGAAGGAAGTGATGTGTACTCCATTTTTTGCCTAGCCATTGATTGAGAAAGCTAAGTGGCTACCTCTTCTAGCTAGAAAGCACACACATGCTCGGGCCAATGAAATCGCCCCAACAAAAGTTCCTTTGTCGTGTTCTGTTTCTCCCACCAACGATGGTGTGCCTGCAGACTCATGTTTTCTTGCTGGTCTTTCGATGTGCTCAATTGCATATAGCTCAAACAATCAACATGCCATCCACTGCCTAATTGCGTACCAATTTTTTTCCATCAACTCGTTGCTTGTCTGCATGCACACGTCAAGAACACACATGTACCTAACTCACTGTTTGTTTAAGACTCGTTGAATGGATTAGGGAGATCTAGGCTAGTGGGATGTATTCTTCTTCTTCTTCTTGTTCTCTCTCTCTCTCTCTCTCTCACACACACACACACACACACACACACACACACATGTTTAGCTTTTGAATAATAGCTACAAAGATCCACTTTTGAATAGTAGCTGCAAAGATTTCCCCCAATAGAGATGGCAGCTATAGTGTGTTGTAGTCTGGGGAGAGAGAGAGAGAGAGAGAGAGAGATAGAGATAGAGAGAGAGAGAGAACAAATCTGGCAATTGTCAACGTCGCCCCTATGTATCTTCCCCACTTTTCTTACCTAGCACTCATTACCCTGCACCATCCACTTGCCTGCTCCCTAGAGCGCCCCCCCCCCCCCCGGCCCCGGGACCAACACCTACTTGTATGGCATGTTTTATGTAGGGCTTCTGCGGCGGCTTGATCTTTCTCTGGGATAGTCGACTTGCACCTATGAAGGTGCTACCCCACCTTTAATTTTCTAACACCCATGGGCTTTGCCTTTGGCTTACTCCCAATTGCTCTATCCACTTGCCACTGCCTTTCAAACCTGCTCATTGCGCAAGCTTCGGCTGGTGGGTAGTGTGTTGCGGCCTTTATTTGGCCTAGTGGGCAATGTGAGAGGAGTAAGAAAGTGCACACCGTACTCCAAGGCACTGTTGTAGAGAGAGAGAGAGAGAGAGAGAGAGAGAGAGAGAGAGAGAGAGAGAGAGAGAGAGAGAGAGAGAGAGAGAGGCACTTACATGCATCGGTAGCATTTAGCTGGACTGCGCATGGCGAAGGACTTGGAAGGTGAAAGTTGCAGAGTGGGGCCAAGTATCATGATGAAATAGTGGGCACCCCAATGAGCTAATTTGGGTGTTGGATGCATAGTGAAGGGAGGCAAAAATGTACTCCGTAGCCAAACTCTCCTGTGAAGTTAATTTGAGTGTAGGATGCACAGTATTGAAGGGAGGAGAAACTGCTACAATATGTGTGTGTGTGTGGCTTTCACGCATGCAGCATCCCCCCTCTTTTTGTGACTTGAACGTTGTCACGCTCTGCCACATGGAGGGTCTTGGTAGAACCGTCGGCGAGTCTTGGGAAGCGAAGATGGAGGTATCGAACCTTGGCCTGCATCTGCTTGCACGTAAATACGCCATTGAAGCATTTCTAGGGAAGATGCCAAAAGGAGCATCTTTGAAGGCGTGAGAACCTCAACATGATTCTTGACTCCATCGCCTGCACGCGCGCCCATACGTGTGAAGCCCTGCTTCTCTCATGGCCTGCAGTGGGTGAAACAGCTTCTTGCCCACTGCAACTACATTAACTGTGTCTTCTTTGCTATTGTGCCTGCTCATTCTAGGTATTTAATCTGAGTCTTGTAATTTCCCTGCAACAGGCAGGTGTCAAGCTTACTTCATTGAGCTCATATGAAGCATTCTCCCTTAAGCATCTGCTTGAAGGTAAATACGCCATTGAAGTGTTTCTGGCAGAGATGTTAGGTTGTGCATCTCCACTAAGCGTCTTTGGACTGCATGAGATTCATCTTCTCTGCTACTGTGCGTACTTTGGGTCTCCATGAACTATAGCTACGCTTTGTCTCACTTCACACAAACAATACAACCTCTCTCTCTCTCTCTCTCTCTCTCTCTCTCTCTCTCTCTCTCTTTGTCTGTGAGCCGCCTGGAGCCCTGGACTCTACATGCATAATGGACGCGCGAGTACGGTGCATGAAGACCAAATGATGCACACACTTCACGCACTTGAATTGTACCCCCCGCCCTCTCTTTCTCTTTTTCAGAGCAAATCGCTAGGCTGAGGCTCAGAGCACAGTTGTCGCCTCCCTCTCGGTTGGGATTATTGAGAATAGGTCTCTCACAGTCCAAAGTCCAAACTCCACAGCTGATGGTCTCTCTCTCTCTCTCTCTCTCTCTCTCTCTCTCTCTCTCTCTCTCTCTCTCTCTGTGTGTGCGTAGAATTCACTGTTGGAACGGACTGAAATCCCTCCCTCTTTTATTATAATATAGATACGTACATACACACATACATATATTTATTTATTTTACACACACACACACACATATATATATATACACTAAATGAGCAAACCTCGATAAAAGGAAGAAAGTGAAATATGTGAGAACTTAGTTCAAAATTTTTTGCAAATTCATTCGACTATTGTTTTAGATTTGCTTCTTTGCAAGGAGGAAACTCACTCCCTTAATAAAAGAGATATTTTTGAACAATGCTTTATCTTATATAATTATAGTTAAACTCAACGTAATGATTTTATCATTTTCTTATTGTTTTAGAAAACCACTCTGACCTTTTCACTTGTCTTTCTTAATTTTCTTTCCTCTAGCGTTTTCAAGCTTTTTTTTTTTTTTAACACAATTGTGAGTATGGGAAAAAAAAACCCAAACACTAAAGCCAAACGACACCTACTCAACATTACTCTACTTCTCGGTCCCCTCTCATTAAACGAAATCTCAGGAAGATTTCAGCGGCATCCTTCTCCCTTGCTTTCGTTGTTGAATCGTTGATCTGCCATCAACTTGGATGGAAACTTTCCTAATCATGACAAGACTGCCTCGCAACAGATAGGGGAGAGAGAGAGAGAGAGAAAGAGAGAGAAAGAGTGCCTCGCCGACGTATTCATTCAACACTCCTTCCTCCCATGCGACCTCATCCTCTTCAACCAAGTGCAAGAGTGTCTTAGCAGCTGCGTTGCTGATCCTGACCCTCCCAAGATTGCAAGAGAATCTATCCCCTTTCTATTGTGCGTCTTTGTTCTGACATACACCGCCTCTCTCTCTCTCTCTCTCTCTCTCTCTCCGCATTCGTTTCTGCCACACGTGTGACATGTCTTGAGGCATAGATTTTGTTATGCCACCTGTCCCATTCAAGTACCCCTAATATTTTGTCATAAATTCCCCAAATGCCCTTCAAAATTGTCCAAATTCCCCGAATACCCTTGCTTGAGAGATTAAATATCTCCAAAGATTAAAAAATTTGTAGCTTTCCATAAAAAGATTGATCATCTATCAATACAAGATGCTAAAACTAGAATTCGAGTGTAGGCTTTGGAGATGAATTGTTTTTACACACTAGTATGGCCGGCCGCTTTCGGCGGCCTCTCTCTCTCTCTCTCTCTCTCTCTCTCTCTCTCTCTCTCTCTCTCTCAGTTGTCCGGTTGCATGAGCTCCCCCACCGCACCAAAAATCACAATCTCTCTCTCTCTCTCTCTCATTGATGAAGGATGCTAATCTCAAGCTCGATATATTATTGCAGATGTATACGACGTCGAACCTACAAGTTGTACCTGTAAACACCCAAGTCTCCCTATTCTATACGTGAATATGAATTCAAAACTGGCATTTGCTATCTCCCACGTCCGAACAATTGACTCTTGTCTGCCATGGATCCTAAGCAAAAAAGCAGGAGAACGGGCCTCAACATGTGCAACATGTGTAACACAACAATGCTGAAGCAGCATCTACAATAAAATTGAAGACCCAAGGATCAATAAACCTAGTCCTTGAAAACTTGAAAGGCCAGCACGAAAGCTTGGAGTGCCAGGATAAGTGTCAAAAAGTGTGATGCTTCAAACTAAACTTTGAAGTGGCCCAAGTCAAACCAGCTTCTACAGTTGTATCGTAAAGCACTACGTGAACACGATAAGAAGCTAGCAAGCTGAAAGCGCCTTCCCATAATCCCTCTAAAGATGCCTTTTGGGTGGCTGGCCTACCTAGCTGGAAAGCCCTCTCGAGTTAGCGTAGCGGTCCCATACCACCATTTGAACCGGCTGCAACCAACGATAGCTCCATCAATCCCTCCTTCCGCACCTCGTGCATGCTCATCAGCCTCCTTTGCCCATCTCTTTTGTCCTCGTTCTCTCCCACTCTCCCAATAGTCCTCGTAGGTTTTTAATGAGTAAGGATGTGCAGATGATCGCAGGGGAGAGAAGCACTCGCTTGCATTTCAACATCCCAAGCGGCATGGCAATGCCATTTTTGCGAAGGGTTGAGAGGGAAAAATGGCAATATGTATAGGCGCTGCCATTTCCAGGGCTTGTCGCTCTGTGAGTTGGCTTTGTGCACTGGCAGCTGTCGATTTCGGAGGCGGAAGGCCCTTCTAGAAGGTGGTTCAACCACCCGTCAAACAAGGGGCAGTTTTCAGCTTTTTGATTGGGAGGCGCTCTCAAAGGCCCTTCTAGAGGGTCTATGAGAAGGCGCTCTTAGCACTCAAATCCCCTAGAATCATACTGAACACCTAACCTTTAAAGAATTTACATAGTTTCCTAAGTTTTAGGCCTTCGTTTGGTAAAAATGAAAAGTATCACCATCAATATTGACTTCTCCTTTCCTTTTCCACGTGGATATTGTCATTTGGTGAGCCGCTTGTGGAGACATTTGCTGCTGTCTGTTTTCCCTCGATTCCCGAACACGATGTTTTTTGTGCCCACCCTCATCCATTGTTCCTCCCTAGGTGTCTGGTCGAAAAAAGCACCTGTTTCAAAGTTCAAACATCTATTCGAACCTCTAAAGCAAACCTTTCTCTAAGATCTCTTTGTAGACCTCTCTGAGCTTGAAGAAGAGGCCACGTTGATTCACAACAGGCTCTTCAGAACTCCCAACAACTGTGAAATGCAGCACAATGACATGCAAACCATTGGAAGCTAAGCTCAAAATGAGAGAGCGGTACGTAAAAAAGCTAGCACCTAGATGACGGAAAAGAACTTTGTTTCTTCATTGGACGGGATGATGTTGGATATGAGTAGCATAGAGAAGGTTAGCAAGATGATGGAACGCTGCGAAATAAGCCAAATAGAAAAACACAGTAGTGCTTTGCTGAACGTCCTTTTCATCATCGCCAACAACACACTCTGTTGTTGGATCCTTTGCACCTTCTGCATTTTTCTTCTTAGCTTCCTCTCTCCGCATCTTCTTCGCCCATTTTGCTTTGTGTTTTTGCCTTTCATTCGACTTTAGTACATCTCTCTCTTATGTCGCATCACGCAGGTGCACTCGCGTGAAATCTGTCGGGAGAGTTATGTCTTGTTGTTGCGAACTGTTAAGATTGCTGCCACCGAGCTCGTTGCCCTTTCAAGGACATGGCACCTCGTCTTTGTTGAGTGTCTCCATTTTGAGCTCCATCCCAAGGTTTCCACTAATAGAGAATCCAACCTCGTTTCCAATGGGGTTGACACTCTCTATCACTATGGCAAGGAAAAAGGGGGTGCAGCAAGAGAAGGGCAACAGGTTGGTGTTAGGGTTCGGGGACATAAGCAGAGCAACAGTGGGAGATCCATGTGTTAGATATTTCTTGATGCACGTGTTCAACTAATTCTTGGCCAACGTCAACGACATGGAAGAAGCCGCCCTCACTTGTGGCCACTGCGGAGCCCTACTTTTCTGCAAGCTTATGACCACCCTCCACATTCTGCACCCCTTCAACCCCCTCTACATAACTTACCTACCAAAGCTTTCCTTCACCTTAAAACCAACCTTTCTATATTGGATACGTAGGATGATGCAGCTATGGAGGGACTTGCCTATCCAACTTTTTGACGCATTTTTTGTGTGTCATACAACCTCATTGCTCACCATAGGGGGCTTCTCTTGGGTGACTTCCTGACATTCATATCTCCCTGCCCCGCTGCCGCCCAGCTTAATGGCCCGCCTCACCACCCTCCACCTTCTCCTTCATTGGCCCGTAGTGGGCCATAACTGTAATGGAAATGGCCTATGAACTTTGAGTGAGCGGAATTAGGAAATTAGGTGAAGCACTTTTGTGAGATTATTTTGTGAGCATAGCGGGTGAACTTAATTGATGGTAGCAACATAAGCATGGTACTTAGTTAACTTGGCATGAACAATACTTTTGCAAGAGAGAGAGTTTAGAGAACATGACAATAGTTGAGGACTGGATTCATACGGAGCCGGTCCCCCCTCCAATAGGCATTTGTATTATAGTTTCTCCCATCAAGAGAGACTTGGCACAATACAATCTTTGTGTTTCTTGTGACCTAGGTGATGCAATGAAGATTGAAAGCTTCATGCATCACAAACATAACATAAACTTTGTAGAAAGCATTAACTATCCCAAGCCTCAGTCCCAAGGCCTCAAACACCTTCGAAGGTGGAGAGAGCTAGCGAGGAATGAGGGTAGGGAAGAGGAAGAAGAAAACTTCCATAGGAGAAAGAAATAGTTCCTCACTTATCATCACTCTTCTTGCTAGCATACATAATAGCATAGTAATGAAGATGGAGAAGATGGTAAGATTAAGCATTGAAGCATGGCTCTTGGTTGGATTTGCATTCCATAGCCAAAAGTGTTGGTGTAGGCTCTCACTTCTCACAAGCTTGGAGAAGGAGGTGAAGTTCCTCAACTTTCACCAAGTGAGAATGGCTTTTCAAAATGAGTGTGTGTGTGGTGTATATCCCCCTAGCACCCCCCTTTCTTGCTTGGGGCGAGTTGCAACCTTTCCACATGCTGCAAGCTCATTGGACCCCTCTCCCCCTAGCCAATCACATGCAACATGCAATCAAGTACATGGGTAGTCTTTTGACAAGTGTCCTCCTTACCCCTTAGAGAGAGAGAGCTTGAAAATATCTAGATATTTGCTGGATGGAAGTAGGAGCTCATTGCACCCCTCTTTAGCCCAACCAATAACAGTCGAGCACACCATGTGGTTAAGTTTAGTGAGAGTCTGACATGTGTCCCATGTGTCCTTTTAGAAAAGGGGTGCCCCTTGGGTGAGTGGAAGGTTAGGTCAAAGATTCCCCTAACTTTGGGACTTTTATGCATAGGAAGCTTTTCAAGCAACTTCCTCATTAAGTGTGTAGGGTCTCTTTTTGACTCAAGCATCTTACCCCCCATGCATAGGTAGCTTCTCAAGCAACTTCCTCATTAAGTGTGTAGGGTCTCTTTTTTACTCAAGCATCTTACCCCCCATGCATAGGAAGCTTCTCAAGCAACTTCCTCATTAAGTATGACAAGTACCTCAAGTACCTTAGCCATCAAGCATGACAAGCACCTTAGGTGGAGTTCCCACCTCAAGCTCAACCCTAGCTTGCCTAAGGTCAAAGGCAAGTTTAGGTCGGGCTCCCACCTCAAGCTCAGCCCTAGTTTGCTTAAGGTCAAAGGACCTTTAACACTAACCATTGGAGGTCTTTAATGAAGCTAACCCTAAAGTCTTTTAAGCTCCATTAGATGCACATTTCTCTTTGATAAACTACCTCCTTTTGGACCCTTATTGAGATGTAACCATCTCTCCTCTTGGTCCCCTGCTGAGGTAAGTCTAGAAGTACTTATTGCACATTGCTCTTTGATGGACCATCTCCTTTTGGACCCCTATTGAGATGCAACCATCTCTCCTTTTGGTCCCGTGTTGAGATAGGTCTAGAAACACACGTCTCTATTCTAACTCTTCTTCTCATTTATTCTCTCACATTAAATGATCAGTTTAATATGAGAAAATCATTTATAAAGTTAGATATTATATTTTACGGCCTAACCCTCACTTTAGCTTGCCCATCTCTCACACACCTCCACCTACACCACCTCCAGCAGCACGAGTAGCGTGATAAATTACCAGCCATCACTAACAACGACCTCACCACCCTGGCCCTCCGCTTTTCTTGCCTCCTATCCCTTCCTTTATTAGATTTCGGCTTTCATTACAAGATCACAAACGTCGACATAGACTCCATCCTCGCCTCCATTTCAAATTCATGAATAGGTCATAAAATGGCTAGCTATATTGGGAAGCAAGGGCCATTGGGGGGAGCAAGGGCCCCACTGAGAAACATTAACACTCCCCCTTTATCGCGTACAAAGTTATCTCCCTCACCCTTTATTAATTAATATGGATAAGGTAACTTATAACAATTATGCTAAGCACTCAAAAACGCATCTCAATTGTTAAAAAAGAATAAAATTAGAAACTCTTGAACGAAAAGTGAACTCTCTTTTTCCCTTTCTCCTAAGTCCAAATGATCTTTCAAGATTCTCATTAAAAACACGTGGTCAAGTAAGAAGAGGGCACGACTCTTACTCATTTGGCTTGACTTTTGAAATTCGGTTGATGCTGACTTCCATTTGGAACAATCTTCTCTGATTTTAGACCCAGTAGGTAGTGTTGTTTATGTAGGAAGTGTTGTTTATTGGGATGATGGAATCCGATATATTGAAAGTGTAATCACCTCGTATATGATAACTAGTTGATGAGGACAAATTATGAGGATTTCTTGAGAGACCTTGATTCTTTTAAAGGGACCTCCACACGGAGAGCTTTAAAATTAAAGAACACGAGGTTTTGAATGAAGACCCTGTCATAAGATCTATAGAAGAACTTCACGTACACAAATAGACGCATGCGATGTCGTTCAATTTTTAAAAGTAAACTCGAACAAATTTAATAAACTTGGATATCTAGATCCTAAATTCAAACAAACATAAGTATATGTGAGCACGTTTACTCTTCAATGAAATGTATACACACGTTTGATTAGAGTACGAGGTTGCCACAACACCCATCTAAGTTCCAAGCACCCGTCACCAAAAGATTTGTCGTCGTCGAATCTCCTCGAAACGCCCGCCCTAAATCCCTCGTCGTCGATCCCATCATTGGGAGGGTCATTTAAGTCCGTGCCATTTAGTTACGAGGCACGGAGAGGGAGTAAGGTACCCCCCACACAATGGGGGGTAATTTGTTATTTGAGGTGATGTTACAAATCCATGTCATGGCCACACATACCTTGCACACAGTCATTGTTATTTGGAAGAAGGGGGGTAGAGCAACTGCACCCATTTGGGTTGAAGTTGGCTCAACCTTCTTTTGTAGAACGCAACAATTTGCCTTGGGTCTTGTGGTGCCCAGTGCAACGTGATATTCTTCCACGTTTTCAAACCTTTGTATGTTTAACATTAATTTCAACGGTGAAGAGCATGAAAAGAAGTGCAATGAAATATTTTCTGGCCTGCCCAAAGGGCAAAGGCTATAGAGATCACTTCTCTTTTTGTTGACTAAAATAGAAAAAAGGTTGAGTTGTATTTTTAAGCATTTTTTGATATGTCAAAAATGTTGATTGGTTGAAATAAGATAGTGGGTACTCATTGAAATGAATTGTGTAAATCTAATGATGGATATGTCTTGAGTTTTGAAATATGAAATGAACTCTCATATATCAAGGAGAAGATTTTGGGTTGCCCAATGCCTTTGGAAGCATGAAAAGTTGACAGCCTTACATGTTAAATGATAAAGCCTTAGAGGCTCCACAAATCCCAAGAGTCACCTTTTCATTTTGAAATTTGTGTTACCTACCTTTTCAATTTGAGAATTTGGTTCACCCCTTTAAACTTGAGGTAATAGACTAAAGTTGTCATTTTTGTTAGTTAAAACTTTATGGAAGGAATTTATCATTTGGAGCTTTAATTTTTAAAGATTTTTTATTTTTATTTTTAAAGATTTTAAAGCTAAGTTAGAACTTAAAGATGTAGAACTTTTAAAGTAAGGTCTTCGATGATCCAATGAGGACCTAGAGTTTTTTTTTATTAGAAGGTAAAAATTTGAATTAAAGAAAATGAAAATGTTGCATGGATCCACAAGTAGGGGGAGGGTCACCCCAAGACGCTAGAGTTTTAGGACTTAGAACTTTAAAGCTTTTAAAGTGGGATTTACAACTTACGGATCTACAGTTTTAAATTTGTAAAAAAGATTCTAGAGCTTAAAAATGTAGAGTTTTCAAAGTGGGGTGTAGAGCATAAAGATCTAAAGCTTAAGGTGTAAAGCTTAAGGGTGCTTTTTTAATTCAATTCTATGTGCACGGTTATGTTTTTTTTTAAAAAAGCTTAGAGATGTAGTGATTTTAAAGTGGGATCTACCCTCAGATCAAGGCCTAAAATTGACACCTACTTTTTTTATCAAGGGCTATTTTGCCTATCAAAACAATCTCAAAATTGTCTGTCATTTTTTGTATTTATATCTTTAAGTTAACGTTATATATGGCCAATTATATAAGTTGATTGCATTACACAAAGCATATGAAAGGGGGCTTGAAAAATTGGATGTCAAAAAGAAATTTTTATCATGCCTGGCAGGCCTTGTGATTTTATCACTTGTTATTCTTTCAAAGCTTCCAACGTTTTTAGACTTTGAATTTTTTATTCTCTCGTAGCTTCCACTTTTCTTAGGCTTTCAATTTTTTATTCTTTCAAATCAAAATGCCTACACAAGGGACCTGTCCAAAAGCACCAACCCCATATATTCATTTTACTTTTTTATTTAAAACAGTCCACAGCTTTTACGTGTGGCTACACGAGTTTTTTTGGTGGGAGGGGTAATCCTCACCACCATCAGTTTGAGGGGGGTAATTGAATTACAATTACCCCCTCCCGTATGGAGGCCTCTCCATTAACGATCAAAAGTTAGCATGAGTTCCCGTCACATCAACTATCCCATCACTCACTTCTTGTCTCTGGGCACCTAAGTTGTTAAAATTTATCTTTGATGGATGATTGTTATATAGGTGATGAATTGAAGATTTTTAAAACATTATGTTTTGTGTGTCTCTAGAGCTTCAAATTTTCTCCGTGTGTACATACAAGGTGTTTGTTAATGCAATTCACTTATTACTAATACTAGTGTGTGACCCGTGCGTTGCTGCAGCCAAGAAAAGCATGGCCATTGGGTCACACACACACACACACACACACATATTAATAGGTGTGTGTGTGTGTGTGTGTCCGTATGCACACAAATGAAAAGGGTGGACTGTAGCCCTTATAATCATTCCAAGAAGATGACAATTCTCTCTCTCTCTCTCTCTCTCTCTCTCTCTCTCAGATCTTGAGATCAAGATTTGTTGAGTAGATCTTTGATATCTTTTTGGATCGATTAAAATTCTCTTCTTCTTGTCCCCCCCCCCCCCCCCTTTCTCTCTCTTTTTGTCTCCCTCTCTCTCTCTCATTGTAAAACGTAGGCTACATTCCAAGCTTGCCTTGAAGAAAATCATTAAAAATTTGCAAGTTTCAGTGTAAATTCTTCAAATTTTAACGTAAAAATCAAAAGGGTTTTATTTGTGCCCTTATTTATTAAATTATTGCAATTAGAAAAAATAGTATAAGTAGATAAAGCATTTTGTATTGTAGAGTTGACTTCCTTTTTCTTGAAACAATATGTAATAACTATTGGTTTGCTGCTACCAGGTTATTGGGGAATCTCTCTCTCTCTCTCTCTCTCTCTCTCTCTCTCTCTCATGCCGGTGCTTCACGTGAGGATGTACTCAACATGTGCACCCCTCCTTTCATCACATACTATCCTTGGGGTGATGAGAGAATGTCAATGGATGTACTGAGCTTCGAACTCTTCTACATCCATCATGCCCTTCCATGTTGGGGCTATTCAAGGCCCATGTTCACAAGAAACTGGGGTTTAATGTATTTGTAACTGGATAAATTTACAAAATTGGGGCTGGATTCCAAGATCGCCTTGAAGCAAAACTGACAAAATTTTGCAAGTTTTAGCGTTAATATTGGCATGTGAGGATGTGATAGATTTTCAACATGTGCGTCCCTCCTCTCTTCGCAAAGCATGCCCTCAGGGTGGGGAGAGAGATCCTGGATGTACTAAACATCCAATTTTTCTATGTCTGTCATCCCTTTCCATTTTGGGGCTATTCAAAATCAGAGCTTGCAAAAAATTGAGGTTTATTGTATTTTTAACCAGCTTAAATTATAAAACCTTAGATAGCTCCCAAGCTTATCTTGAAGAAAATCGTCAAAATTTTGCAAGTTTTAGTACAAATAACATCGATTCTTCAAATTTTGACCTAAAAACCAAAAGAGTTTTTAGTGTGCCCTTTATTTACTTCAAAATTATTTTGATCAAGAAAAAAGATTTGGAACCTTCTTTGAGACCTCTCTCTCTCTCTCTCTCTCTCTCTCTCTCACACACACACACACACACACACACACACACACACACGCACACACACACACACACACACACACACTTGCCCTTCCATTTTTTACTCTTCGAATCACCTTCAAGAGGATGGAAAAAAAAAACCCCCAAACACTAACGCCTGTGCGGGCAGGCAAGTCAAAAATATTATAAAGTAGATTAATTTCTACCACCCTACCTATAAAGTGGACTTTGTAGCAAGTTGATGGTGCTCACCTCCTACATTCAAAGTGTTGACGACACCTACTCATCACTACTCTACTTCTTGGTCCCCTCTCATTAAACGGAATCTCAGGAAGATTTTAGCGGCATCCTTCTCCCCTGCTTTCGTTGCTGAATCGTTGATCTTCCATCAACTTGGATAGAAACTTTCCTGATCATGACAAGACTGCCTCACAACGGAGAGAGAGAGAGAGAGAGAGAGAGAGAGAGAGAGAGAGAGAGAGAGAGAGAGAGAGAGAGAGAGAGAGCCTCGCCGACGTATTCATTCAACACTCCTTCCTCTCGTGCGGACTCATCCTCTTCAGAAAAGTGCAAGAGTGTCTTAGCACTTGTAGGACCAAAGGTACACGTGATGTTTTATTATCGTTTTGGGTGGTAAATATGATGCATGAGACCAAAAGATACATGTGATGAACTATATGGATAAGTGACTCTCAATGCTCAAGGATTATGTGACGAGACACAATGGAGAGCCCACGCTATGGCGAGAGCAGAATGTATGTAGGTATAGGTCATGGCTGAAAATTTGAGAAACAATTTCAAAATTCGAAGGTGAATTCTTTCCAATCTAATTCATCACAAATATGAATGTGTTCATGATGCTCAATAAAAAGTCTACCGAATACTACAAACCATCAAGTTTGCAATTTTGGAGGACAGTATTGGTCACTGAATTTTGGATTATCTGCCTTCAATTGCATAAGAGCTTCTATACCACTCTTGAACTTGTGAGGAGCTTCTCCCAGAACGTGTGCATCCCAGCCTCTTTTTACGACATTCTAGGCATTCTATTTCACAATGTCCCAACAAAACTAACTCTTCAAGACTGCGTTTGCATACCCAAATCAAAGTGAAACAATCAACAACGACAAATCCTATTGATCCTATCTTGGCTCTTAAGGTGTTTGCACGGATGCATTAAGACCCATATCAAAATCTTAGCAAGCTCTTTCAAACCAAAAGGCAGCTGTCGATATTTGGTAATCACAAGGTACCTCATAGAGATCCATAGTTACATGCATACGTCCCCCTCCAGATACCAGTGAGGCATCCTCTCCTTATTGCCGTAACTCTTCTAAATCATTCTCGAGCAAAATATTGAAAACTATATATGCCATTTCAAAATTCTCAAGTAAAAAAATTTATGAAAGGATGAGAGAGAGAGAGAGAGAGAGAGAGAGGCCACCGATTTCCGTGGTTCAAATGTGTGCCTCGAAAGAATGAGATACCGATCGTAGTGCTTCAGAGGGGTACCTTGCAGAAAACCACGAGGAGGGTTAGAGGTTTTTCAAGCTCAATATTCGTAATCATACAAGATGTCAATGTTATTAATTGTTTGTTGTTCCAATTTTTATGTTTTTTAAAAAAAAACATGCAAGTTTCCTTGCACGGAGGAGTTTGCACAGTCCTCCCCAATTTTATAATACGAGGGAACGTGCCATTCCCACGGCAGTGTGCGATTCTCAGTGTGTTCATCAAATGCGTTCGCACTGTCAAAAATGTCAAAAATCACAGAATGATAATGCTTACTCACCGCGCGATTGACCGTCTGTCGTCGATGCACCTTGCATCAACGATGCTGGGCATCTCCTGCTCTTAACCTGCTGCAAGAGACAACAATGGAGGATGAAGGAGATAAGCTTGTGACTATTTGGGTGGAGGAACTTTAGAAAGAAGTGAGAATTTTTATATTTCAGCTTGTGTCAATTCAAAGCCTATCAAAATTCACTGGTCGCTTCATGCGTCCAAATCTGGTGGAAGCAAGAACGATGGTGATCAATTGTGAAAGGCACTTTGCATCTGATGAAAACAGCGAAGCACTTCCTGTAATCAATGCATTCCAAGAGACTGCATCCCGGACATAAAGCTCGTCAAGAACTTGTTGTGCTTCGAAAAGTACACTACACTTGGCATACATGTCAACCAAAGCATTACCAAGCACGACATTTTTGTTGAATAGTCCCCGACTAACAAGCTCATGATGAATTTGTTTTCCTGTGTGGACGTCTGTCAAAGTGCCACATGCCTTCAAAATGCAAGCATAGGTAACTGCATCTGGAGAGAAGCCCCCGCTTCGCATCCGCTGGAAACATTCCAATGCTTCTTGGCCTTGCCCCTGTTGGGCATAACCTGCAATCAATGCATTCCAAGAGACCGCATCTCGATCAAGAAGCTCGTCAAGGACTTGTTTAGCTTTCAATAGTACACCACACTTGGCATACATGTCAACCAAATCATTGCCAAGCATGACAGTTGTTTACAATAGCCCCTGATTGGCAATCTCATCGTGAATTTTTTTTCCCATACAATGTCTCACATAATGCCACATGCCTTCAAAATGCAAGCATAGGTGAGTGCATCTGGAAAGAAACCCTCACTTCGCATACAATGGAAACAATTCAAAGCTTCCTGGCCCTAGCCTTGTTGGGCATATACTGCAATTAATCCAGTCCAAGAGATGACATCTCGGTTGGGAAGCTCGTCCAGAACTTGTTGTGCTTTCCAAAATACACCACAAGTAGCATACATGTATACCAACGCATTGCCAAGCACAACATTCTTCTCCAACAACCTCTAAGTAGCAATCTCGTCATGAATTTGTTTACCCAGATCAACGTCTTGAATAATACCGCATGCCTTCAAGGCACAAGCATAGGTGACCGCATCCGGAGAGAGGCCCTTGCTTCACAAGCGATGAAAACAGCCCAGAGCTTCGTGACCCTGCCCATGTTGGGCATATCCTGCAATAAGTGCAGTCCGACCGACGACATCGATAAGCTCTTTACGCTGAATGCGAGCCTGGTATGAAGCTGAGGATTTTGATATAGAAAAGTCTAGCCGAGCATACGCAACGCAGGCAATGAAAAAAAGAAAAAATCCAGTAACGAGCATCAGTGGTTCAACTAGCATTGCAATTGGGTTGAACTTAAAGTATATCTCCAAGAAAACATTATGCTCCTGCACTACGTTCTTTTTTGTCAAAACGACAACAGTTCTTCCAACACTGTCAAGATAGCTATACTTGACCTCATTTGATTCGTCTATAGTAAATGGAACCTGAACAGAAGGTTCTTTCGACCCTTCTAGTAGCACCACCTTCACAACAAGTTTCTTTACAACAACATCTTGAATAGGGCATCCAAAAGGAAATCTCAGGTATATTTGCCCATCAGCTGCCCGAAAAACAAAGTCCTGTAAAGGAACTCCATAACCAATAGTAAAAGTCACATGCCAGCCTCCCAACAAGGGGTACCTTGGCTCAAATAGAAGCTCTGTCTTGTCCTGTCAAGACACAGATGTGATGTTGAAACATTGCCAATCTCATCTTTGTAGTAGACAGAATGAGCTCGTGGAGGAAGGCGAGCCTGCAAGCCACGAAGGGATGGCCTCTCACTTATTCTTGGTCTACCCTGAAAGTCGAGCCTTGAAAAACCACCCTTATGCTTAGCTCCACCATGAGTAAGTTGATAGTTTTCAGTTACATAAATATTGCCCCAGTTAGAGATTTCTATCTCCCGCACCAACTCTTCCACAACAGCAAATGGTTATTCTCATAATATATAGTGATGGGTAGAGAAGAAAATGCTGGAATATTTTCATAAGGACCATATTTTATTTCAGCATCTTCTAGCTTTACTGGGTTAACCTTTGTGTAAGAGTCAATCCGTGGATTGCTAGGCAGTTTGAAGGAGGTTGTCTGTACTTTTACAGGATAAGGAGACAAAACATACACACTGTCATCATAAAGCACAAGCTGTACATGTGATTGAGTAATTTCTTCTGGAAAAGGTTTCAAAAGATGTGTAAAGACTGTGTAAACATCCACTAATGTTGACTTGCTTGCTTTTAAAGGCTTGTTTAGAATAATAGAGAACAGAACCACCCCTTCTGATAAAATGGCCTCAGACTTTATTAGCTTCACAGGTAAGTTGATTGGTGCAGCTCTATTTTTCACTTTGCCTTCGTATGCAGAGACCCCAATAAAGGCCAAGTTACTTGCCAAACTTGAAGGTAAAGGAAAAAGCACCTCTGAAACAGAATCCAAGCCTGTGTTTTCAACCTTAAGGTTTGTGATACTCCGTACATTATGAGAGCTTAAATCAACCTTGCGATCCGCCTTGATAACAACAAGGTCGGCATTCGCATTCGTCTGCCAGGGAAAGTAAGGATGTGCAGATGATCGCAGGGGAGAGAAGCAGTCGCTTGCATTTCAGCATCCCAAGCGGCATGGCAATGCCATTTTTGCGAGAGGGTTGAGAGGGAGAAATGGCGATATGTATAGGCGCTGCCATTTCCAGGGCTTGTCACTCGATGAGTTGGCTTTGTGCACTGGCAGCTGCCGATTTTGGAGGCGGAAGGCCCTTTTGGAGGGTGGTTCTGTTGGGATTAAAGCCCAAGTGGCCTCTTATACGGATATGGCCGCCCGCCCGCCTAACTCGCTTATCACTAACTCGTTGTATATACTCACATATACTTGTGTGAATAATAAGATTTGGGAGATAACCCTTCAACAAATTCTTTGTGTACTGTGTAAGCTCTTTGTCTGTGTATCTGTGTGTGTGTGTGTGTGTGTGTGTGTGTGTGTGTGTGTGTGTGTGTGAGTCGATCTAAGCTCCGCCCCGCAACTTCAATTGGTATCAGAGCAAGGTTCAGTGCGTTTTTGTGTAATCGCGTGCGCACACTTTTTAGCCAGATTCTGGATCCGGAGCTTGGAAATTCACACTCGGAATTCCGGGAGTATTTCCAGTAGGTGGCCTGGGGTTTTACCCCCCTTTCGAAGCTGTGTATGCCCTCAAAATTTCGCTCTGAGCACTACATCAAAAGATAGGTTTCGGCCGCAAATAAACCCGTCCTGTGTAGATTGGCAAGCAGGAGTTGGTCAGCATCAATATCGACATCGACATACATCACTCATTAGTCTTCAAAGCATCATCTATAGACCAGGTACACATATATATCATCATATATATATATATATTGCAGTCTGCATTGCTACTTCTTGTGCTTGCCAGGTTCCAGGGGAGGTGTGGCCATACGACGGCTTGACACCACTGGCATGTATTGCAGATTGATGTACTGTGATTGTGGGTCTGCTAGTGATGGGGGCTTTTCACAAGCCAAGCTCCCATACCCCTCTTCTCTCGTCTCCACCCCATGAAAACCCCCTCTTAGGGAGGGAGTGATAAAAGGCATTGGAAAAAGTAAGAAAAAATAAAGTATGATTATGTAAATATATGAGAAAGGTAAAATAGGCCACCTCATGCTTGCGGGGCAGCCCATCCCCACCTTGCCTCCTTTTTCTTCACTGTTGCCCCGCCGTGTGTCCCTTTTCCTCTCCTCCACTCAAAAGGTCAACCCCCTCTCTCTTCCCCTTGTCCTTTCTCCTTTCTCTCTCCCCTCAAGCTACCCCACCTCTCACCAATAATGCATTCTAACTCACCAATAATGCACCCTAACTCACATGCAACTTATCCTATCTTCCAAAATAGTATACCCCACCCCCCCTTTCTCTCTCCTATCATATCCCATGACCCAAATACCCCCCTCTCTCTCTAAAGGGCGCCATGTCTCTTGTCTTGTAGTTAAATAACCTCCCCCACACTCACACACACTCAGTTTCACTGAAAAAGGTGCCCACAGACCCATCCCCACCCGGTGGTTACCTGATTTTTCTTGTGTTCACACACATCTGCACACAGATTCACCTCTGAACACACTCCCCTCTCTCCCCTCTTGTAATTACTTTATTCTCCATGTCACCTCTCACTTTTTTTCATCAACCCATCTCTCTCTCTTAGTCTCTCTCTCATGAGACTGCTGTTCTGGCACATATACACACAGCCAGACAAGTGGGGCCCACAGTCACATGGCCTATGTAGATAATGATTTCTTCATTTCTAAATTCTAGAATTTCTCTCCCCTCCTCCCCTATATAAAGAGGGGTCATCATCACACTTCACACACACACAACATCACCAAAGAGTACACTATGCACTGTGTGTGCCTAGTGCACACACACACACCCACACCATCACCATCACCGCAATCACCATGCTCATCTTGAGCATGACCTCTACACCCTTGGGCTATGGAAGATGAAGGGCAACTAAATGAAGGATGATGGCCATAACCCTCGTGCAAATCTTCGCCATCAACTCCCACCTATCCGCCATGTGCTCTACCACTCTCTCCCTTCTCATTCCCCTACCCTATGCTCCCCATTTCATCGCCTTATTCTCTAAATAAAGCTTGAGGTTTTGTGAGTATGTTTTCTTGCAATGTTTTGCCTATGTGAGGTGTGCGGAATCGCCACCTAGTTTTGTGTTTGGAGTGAGCTTGTGTATGTGTGAAGGGTGTGCGGATTCACCATCCTTTTGTGGTGCCTAAGTACTAAGCCGCTATACCCCCTCCCTCACTCTCTCTCTCTCTCTCTCTCTCTCTCTCTCTCTCTCTCTCTCCCACTTGATCTCATTCCCTTTCCTCTTCATCATTACTCCCAAGCATCCATCTCTCTTGGATGAAAACTTTGTTATGGTGGTGTGTTGTTTGCGTCTTAGCCGCTGAAGCTAGGTGGTGCCCCCTGTTTGCTTTACCATGACAGGCTCGAGGTGCGCCATTCGGTCCCCGGTGTTTTAGAGGGGTTCGGGGTTCGCTTTGCTCTCGTCACTAGTTGTGAGTCACGCTAGAAGACAGACCGCCGCAGCCGTCATAGGATAGTGATTGGTCTATTGTAGGATGTATGCTAGTTCTGGCCAGTTTACTGAGCCATCTAAGAGGGTCATGTGTGAGGTTTTTTGAAGCGAAGCACTGGGGGCTGGGTTACCCAGTGTGAGGTGGATTAGGTTGCTGGAGTTCCCCTCTACACGCATCCTCTTCGGCGACTTTTATCCCATAATGACTTTGTGTAGACACTAGATTTCATCTTATGCGTCAGGCCGTTGAGGCATTGTTCAGGGTTCAGTCTTGAGATAGATACAGGTTCTGTGATCGCCCAGACAGGAGACAGTGTATGCTTACAAGATAGCATATTACATAGATTTTTAGATTTATCACTAGTCAGCTATTTATGGTTGTTTTTGAGCTATCTTTTGGTTTCTAAAGCTCAATTTATAGGGGAGACTCTATCAAAATTTTTCAAAATACAGACAATTCTTGAGGAGAGGTGTTCAAATTGTTGTTTACAGCTTGTTTATTGTGTATAGAGGCCAGTTTACAGGGGAAACTCTACCGGATTTTTCCTAGGAGTAAACAGTTTGGCAGACATGGCATATTCTCAAAGTGAGACTCTTTATAACATAAAGAAGCTGGATGGCACAAACTTTCCATTTTGGAAGAAGCAGATTTGACAGGTTTTGGTGCAGAAAAAACAAGTGAAGCTGTTGAAGCTCAAAGGGGAGAGACCAGAAGGTATGGCTGAAGATGAGTGGGAAGAGCTTGACGAGTTAGCTTGTTCCACAATCATGTTGACACTGGCAGAAAATGTTTACTTCAATGTAGCAGAAGAGACTACAGCGTATGGCATATGGCAAAAGCTATGTGGTATGTACGAGAAACAAAGTGCTGCTTCTCAGATTTACTGACTCAAGAAATTGGTGGATTTGAAGATGAAGGAAGGGACAGCCATGTCAAATCATCTCAATGAATTTCACACAATTTTCAGCCAGTTAACAGCACAGGAGATAGTCTTTCCAGATTCAGTGAAGGCTATGTTTCTCTTAACCACTTTGCCAGACAGTTGGGATACTTTTCGCACGGCATTAAGTAACTTTGTCGCGCGAGAAGGTCTTACAAGTGCCAATGTAGAAGGCACCTTGCTCACAGAGGAAGTGAACAGGAAGAACATTGACAAAGGCAAAGGCAATAGTGCTTTGGTCGTTCGAGGGAGACGACAGTCTAAAGAGAAGAAGGGTAAGAAGGCACAAAACCGAAGTAAGTATCGTGACTCAAAGTCAAAGGATGACATAGAATGCTACCATTGTGGTAAGAAGGGTCACGTGAAGAGAGACTGTACGAAGTGGAAACAAGAAAAAGGAAAAACAAAGAGTTCTGAGCAAGATGAAAAGAAGAGTTCAGTGAAGATTGAAGAGGTGAATGTCACAAAATCTGGTTCAGACAGTGATTCTGGTATAGCAGCTGGTGACATCTTCCTCACAAGAAATTATGATTCTGTTTTCTTGACTGCAGAGGATGGACATGCTATGAGTGATTGGATTATCAACTCAGGGGCATCTTTACATGTTTCTCCGCACAAAGAGTGGTTTACATCATATGTGGCTACTAAAGATTATGTCAGACTTGGCAATGTGCAGGTTTGTGGCATACTTGGAGTGGGAGATGTGCAATTGAAGTTTCAAAATGGCTCTTTTTTATGGCTCAAGAATGTCAGACATGTTCCAGCAATCCGAAAGAGCTTGATCAGTACAAAGAAGTTGGATGATGCGGGTTATGCGACAGTTTTTGAGAACAACGCTTGGAAGATCTCCAAAAGTTCGATGACTGCAGCACATGGCAGCAAGTCAGGAACTCTGTACACTTTACTTGTTTCAGAAGTTAAAAACCATGTAATTAATGTGATTGAGCAGCCAAGTGTGTCACTGTGGCATCGTAGGCTGGGACATATGTCAAAAAGAGGAATGGAAATACTTTCTCGTTATGGTTATTTGCCTGGATTTTCATTTCAAGATTTCGAGTTTTGTGAGCATTGTGTTTATGGTAAGAAAACACAGGAACCGCATAGATCAAAGGGAAATCGTAAGGATGAATGGTTAGCTCTTGTACACAGTGACTTATGCAGACCAATGCCTAGTTTGTCGCTAGGGGGAGCAGCGTACTTTTGTACCTTTATAGACGACTATTCTCGCAGAGTATGGGTTTACTTCTTGAAGCACAAGGATGAGGTGCTCAAGGTCTTTAAGACATTCTTGCAACTTGTGAAGAATCAGAGTGGTCAGAAGTTGAGATGCTTAAGGACAGACAATGGTGGAGAGTATGTTTCCAAGGCTTTCCAAGACTTTTGTGAAGCAAAAGGGATAAAGCGGGAACTTACTGCACCATACAATCCTTTACAAAATGGAGTTGTAGAACGTATGAATAGGACCATACAAGAGAAGGTCAGAAGCATGTTGTCAAATGCTGAGTTGCCTGATGGATTTTGGGCAGAAGCAGTGGCATTATGAGAAACTTGGACTCAATTTTGGGCCCTGTAAGAAACACCAACTCAGCATAGAGAGAGGTAATTATGAAAAATGTAAAAGCTTTTTTTTGGAATTCTATTTCTCATAGTACATACGTAAAAGTTTGCTCAATCACTTAAATGCATGCTCGTACAAAATGCTTTTCGAGAGCCCAACTTAAGTGTACACAAAATTCCATGTCTGTGAATCTTAATGAGTGATGTGATGTGCGATGAGAGAAAACACATAAGAGTTGTTTTCAAAATACAAAAATAATGCCACGGAATAGAGGCACAAGTATCAATCACCTTTTTATGAAGTACTCGCAATTTAAATTTGAACAGATTGTACTTGATAGTGATTGATGGGTACTATTTACATGGGTGAGACAAGTCATATACTGGGTATGCGTATCCAGCGAGATAGGTCAAAGAAGATGCTTTACTTATCTCAGGAAGAGTATATTGACAAGTTGTTGCAACGTTTCCATATGGATAGGGGAAAGGCATTGATGACACCATTGCCGTCATATGTGAAACTAAGCAACCAAGATTGCCCACAGTCTGAGGTGGAAAAGGTTGAAATGGATACGGTGATGTATACGTCTCCATGTGGGAGTTTGATGTATGCAATGATTGCTACACGTCCGGATATTGCATTTGCAGTGGAAGTGGTTAGTAGATATATGTCAAATCCCGGCAAGAAACATTGGGAGGTAGCGAAAGGTATCATGAGATACTCAAAACATACAAAGAGGATGCGCATATGCTATGGTAGTCAGGATTTGAGTGTCAGAGGATACACTGACTCAGATTCTGCAGGAGACTTGGATAAGAGGAGATCTACATCAGGCTATGTCTTTACATTGGCTTGAGGTGCCATATCATGGCGATCTTGATTACAAGATTGTATTACACAGTCTACTACAGAAGCTGAGTATGTTGCAGCAAATGAGGCATGCAAAGAAGCTATTTGGCTTGGTAGATTGGTAGCAGACTTGGGAATCAAAGTAGATATGCCAGAGTTATATTGTGATAGTCAAAGTGCTATACAATTGGCAAAGAATCCAGTGTTCCATTCGAAGACTAAGCATATTGATGTGAAATATCACTTCATTAGGGAAGTACTTGAAGACAAGCAGATACAACTCCTGAAGATCCACACCAAGGACAATCCTGCTGATCTACTCACAAAGGGACTTCCAGGAGAGGGCTTTGTGCATTGTCGTGAGTTATTGGGCATTGGATAGATGCCAGCCATGTAAATCTCTGTACATTTATGTTGATAGATTTACAGTTACTTAAAGTGCCACATTGGATTTTAATTGGGAGGTTTTTGGGATTAAAGCCCAAGCGGCCTCTTATAAGGATATGGCCGCCCGCCCGCCTAACTCGCTTATCACTAACTCTTTGTATATACTCACATATACTTGTGTGAATAAGATTTGGGAGATAACCCTTCAACGAATTCTCTACATATTGTGTAAGCTCTCTGTCTGTGTATCTCTCTCTATGTGTGTGTGTGTGTGTGAGTCGATCTAAGCTCCACTCCATGACTTCAGGTTCAACCACCCGCCAAACAAGGGGGACACTTTTCATTTCGCCTGTGGTTGTAGCATCCCTACGGGCATGGATTTTTGATTGGGAGGTGCTCTCAAAGGCCCTTTTAGAGGGTCTATGAGAAGACTCTCTTAGCACTCAAATCCCCTAGAATCATATTGAACACCTAGCCTTACAAGAATTTGCATAGTTTCCTAAGTTTTAGGCCTTCGTTTGGTAACAATGAAAAGTATCACCATCAATATTGACTTCTCCTTTCCTTTTCCACGTGGATATTATCATTTGGTGATCCGCTTGTGGAGACATTTGTTGCTGTTTGTTTTCCCCCGATTCCCGAACACAATGTTTCTTGTGCCCACCTCTATCCATTGTTCCTCCCTAGGTGTCTGGTTGGAAAAAGCACCTGTTTCAAAGTTCAAACATTTATTTGAACCTCTAAAGCAAACCTTTCTCTAAAATCTCTTTGTAGACATCTCTGAGCTTGAAGAAGGGCCGTGTTGATTCACAACAGGCTCTTCAGAACTCCCAACAACAAATGGGAAATGCAACACAATGACATGAAGACCATCGGAAGCTAAGCTCAAAATGAGAGAGTGGTACGTAAAAAAGCTGGCACCTAGACGATGGAAAATAACTTTGTTTCTTCATTGGACGGGATGATGCTGGATATGAGAAGCATAGAGAAGGTTAGCAAGGTGATGGAACGCTGCGACATAAACCAAATAGACAAACACAGTAGTGCTTTGCTGAACGTCCTTTTCATCATCGCCAACAACACACTCTGTTGTTGGATCCTTTGCACCTTCTACATTTTTCTTCTTAGCTTCCTCTCTCCGCATCTTCTTCGTCCATTTTGATCTGTGTTTTTGCCTTTGATTCGACTTTAGTACATCTCTCTCTTGTGTCGCATCACGCAAGGCGCACTCGCGTGAAATCTGTCAAGAGAGTTATGTCTTGTTGTTGCAAACTGTTAAGATTGCTGCCACCGAGCTCGTTGCCCTTTCAAGGACATTGCACCTCGTCTCTATTGAGTGTCTCCATTTTGAGCTCCATCCCAAGGTTTCCACTAATAGAGCATCCAACCTCGTTTGCACTGGGGTTGACACTCTCTATCACTGTGACAAGGAAAAAGGGGATGCAGCAAGAGAAGGGCAACAGGTTGGTGTTAGGGTTCGGGGACATAAGCACAGCAACAGTGGGAGATCCATGTGTCAGATATTTCTTGATGCACGTGTTCAGCTAATTCCTGGCCAATGTCAACGACATGGAAGAAGCCGCCCTCACTTGTGGCCACTGCGGAGCCCTACTTTTCTGCAAGCCTATGACCGCCCTCCACATTCTGCACCCCTTCAACCCCTTCTACATAACTTACCTGCCAAAGCTTTCCTTCAACTTTAAACCAACCTTTCTATATTAGATACGTAGGATGAGGCAGCTATGGAGGGACTTGCCTATCCAACTTTTTGACGCGTTTTTTGTGTGTCGTACAACCTCATCTCTCACCATAGGGGGCTTCTCTTGGGTGACTTCCTGAAATTCATATCTCCCTGCCCCGCTGCCGCCCAGCTTAATGGCCCGCCTCACCACCCTCTACATTCTCCTTCATTGGCCCGTAGTGGGCCATAACTGTAATGCAAATGGCCTATGAACTATGAGAGTAGCGGAATTAGGAAATTAGATGAAGCACTTTTGTGAGATTACTTTGTGAGCATAGCAGGTGAACTTAATTGATGGTAGCAACATAAACATGGTACTTAGTTAACTTGGCATGAACGATACTTTTGCAAGAGAGAGAGTTTAGAGAACATGACAATAGTTGAGGACCGGATTCATACGGAGCCAATCCCCCCTCCAATAGGCATTTGTATTATAGTTTCTCCCATCAAGAGAGACTTGGTACAATACAATCTTTGTGTTCCTTGTGACCTAGGTGATGCAATGAATATGGAAGCTTCATGCATCACAAACATAACATAAACTTTGTAGAAAGCATTAACTATCCCAAGCCTCAGTCCCAAGGCCTCAAACACCTTCAAAGGTGGAGAGAGCTAGCGGGAATGAGGGTAGGGAAGAGGAAGAAGAAACATTCCATAGGAGAAAGAAATAGTTCCTCACTTATCATCACTCTTCTTGCTAGCATACATAATAGCATAGTAATGAAGATGGAGAAGATGGTAAGCTTAAGCATTGAATCATGGCTCTTGGCTTGATTTCCATTCCATAGCCAAGAGTGTTGGTGTAGGCTCTCACTTCCCACAACTTTGGAGAAGGAGGTGGAGTTCCTCAACTTTCACCAAGTGAGAATGGATTTTCAAAATGAGTGTGTGTGTGGTGTATATCCCCCTAGCACCCCCCTTGCTTGCTTGGGGCGAGTTGCAACCTTTCCACATGCTGCAAGCTCATTGGACACCTCTCCCCCTAGCCAATCATATGCAACATGCAATCAAGTACATGGGTAGTGTTTTGACAAGTGTCCTCCTTACCCCTTAGAGAGAGAGAGCTTGAAAATATCTAGATATTTGCTGGATGGAAGTAGGAGCTCATTGGACCCCTCTTTAGCCCAACCAATAGCATTCAAGCACACCATGTGGTTAAGTTTAGTGAGAGTCTGACATGTGTCCCATGTGTCCTTTTAGAAAAGGGGTGCCCCTTGGGTGAGTGGAAGGTTAGGTCAAAGATTCCCCGAACTTTGGGACTTTTATGCATAAGAAGCTTCTCAAGCAACTTCCTCATTAAGTATGACAAGTACCTCAAGTACCTTAGCCATCGAGCATGACAAGCACCTTAGGTGGAGTTCCCACCTCAAGCTTATCCCTAGCTTGCCTAAGGTCAAAGGCAAGTTTAGATTGGGCTCCCACCTCAAGCACAACCCTAGCTTGCTTAAGGTCAAAGACGAGTTTACGTCGGGCTCCCACCTCAAGCTCAACCCTAGCTTGCTTAAGGTCAAAGGAATTTTAACACTAACCATTGGAGGTCTTTAATGAAGCTAACCCTAAGATCTTTTAATCTCCATTAGATGCACATTGCTCTTTGATAGACTACCTCCTTTTGGACCTTTATTGAGATGTAACCATCTCTCCTCTTGGTCCCCTGCTGAGGTAAGTATAGAAGCACTTATTTCACATTGGTCTTTGATAGACCATCTCCTTTTGGAACCCTATTGAGATGCAACCATCTGTCCTTTTGGTCCTGTGTTGAGATAGGTCTAGAAGCACACGTCTCTATTCTATCTGTTGTTCCTGTTTATTCTCGCACATTAAATGATCAATTTAATATGAGAAAATCATTTGGTAAAGTTAGATATTATATTTTATGGCATTACCTCTCTCTTGAAATCATAGTCGTCCTCAGCTATGAGGTAGAGAAGATAAAGCCTAGTCATTAGTCCATTTTACTTAGCGGCGGGTAGAGGATCCCTTTTTACTCTTCGACATCATTCCAAGATGGATGACTAATCTATTTGGTGCTTGGGAGACATAGCTACCGCAAGCATGTCTGCTCTCTAGTCCATATCATACTTCCAAAGTAGAGTGAAAAGTTCTACTTGGTGTTTGGGAGACGTCGTCACCACAAACATGATTTTAAGCATGCATACTTCTTAAATTTGTGCACAATAAAAAGAGAACTAGTCTTATAAGACAAAAACATTTTTCATTTAAAATGCATTTTCATATGCTTACTCTAGTGCAACATTGTAAGCATTGACAAGGTTCATAATATCCTAAAGCTAGGTTCTTTGCATACATATAGCATCTTTAAAAGAATAATTCTTAAACTTAATAAGATATCGTCAGATAATCTTACCGTTTCTTAGTGCCTTGTCTTCATGTCATAGAATTGACTCAGGTTGAAGTACTTCTTCTTGATCTTCGATTTTTGGAGGGTCTGCAACAACTATTGATTCTTTTGATGGCGCTCCTTTGTAAGGCTTACATAGGCTCTCATGGAAAACATTGTGCATGAGCCAATGGTTGGGCAACTTCAAATGATAAGCCATCTCACTGACTGGCTTAAGAATCTGAACGACCATAGTATCTTTTTGCTAGTTTAGCATCGTATTCTTGGCCTTAGATGAGCCTTGAGAAATTTTAGCAAGACCCAATCATTTTACTTAAAGGCTAAGGCTCTTCTGTGCTTATTAGCAGCAACCCTTTTTGCCTTTCCTGTGAGATTTGATATAACCCCTTTGATCTTTTGAAAAGATTCTTGTAGGTCTTAGCTATATTCATTAGCAGCATAGATCTTCCCATGTACTTTAAGTAGTAAGGGACTTTTGGATCTTCCTTCTTTAACCTCAAAAGGTACTTTCCCCATAGAAGTATGTACAATATCATTGTACACATACTCTATAAGAGGTAGGTACTTCTATCATTGAGAACATTGATCTACTTCCATGACATAGGCTTTTAGTATATCAAGAATCGTTAGTTTAGTTATTTCACTTTGGTCATCCGTTTGTGGATGATAGGCCGAAAGAGAAATTTAATCTACTTCCTAGATTCTCAAAGAGACCCTTCTAGAAATTACTAGTCATTCTAGGATCTTTGTCCGACACTATGGGTGTTGGAAATCCATGATGCTTGAAAATTTGAGATCTGAAGAGGGTTTCCATTTGATGTGCCTAAATAGTCTTTTTGACAGGCATAGAGTGTGTTTTCTTGTTAAGCCTGTCAACTAAAACAATCCAAGTTGCTTCCCTCGATCAAATTTCAACTTTTGGTATACCACGCATTTTGGAACATACTCTTGTATGTTTACCTTTTATGGTAGACCAATAGAAATACATTTCTACTCCTTGAAGAGTAGATTATGGATTCCCTCTTTGCCCCGCATAAGGAGAAGTATGGGATTCATACACGACTTTCTTATTGTATGGGGTGAGTAACACATAGCCGATTGCCGTTTGGAAGATAACCATCCTTCAAGGTGAATGGTTTTTTTTCCTTCCCTAATGCAAAGGCTCTAATTACATACTTAAAGTCTCAATCAGGAGCATACTTATCTATAAAAGATAGATCATTGTCAGTTGCATTTATCCTTGGTTGTTGTGAAAGTGCATCGACTACCACTTGATTGTACTTGCAAACAATGTACACAATATGAAATTTAAATTGCAAAATAAAATTTTCCCACCTCATTTGTTTGTTGGAGAGCTTGGTTTGCATCATGAAGTTCTTGAGGCTTTGTGATCCATTCGTAGGATGAATGGAGTCCCCAAGAGATAGTGTTTCCACATGTTTAGGGCATATAGAATAGCTAGTAGCTCTTTTTCGTATTTACCCAATACTCACTTATCGAATTTGAGTCTTTGACTCTCATATGCTATGGCATGCCCTTCTTGAAGCAAAATAGCTCCAAGGCAATTTGTACAAGAATCACATTGGACCTCAAATGGCTTTGAGAGATCTAGTAGTGTGAGCACACGTTGAGAGATAAGATTCTCCTTAAGCTTCTTCAAAAGCTTATTGCACTTTTGTAGTCCATGAATACTTAACATTCTTTTTTTGTTAAGTCATGTAACGGGCTTGCTATTAGCGAGAATTTTTTTATATAAATGAAGCATCTATAGTATGCACGCATACCTATGAAGCTTCGTACCTCCTGTAGATTCCTTGGATTATGCCATCTTTTTATTACCTCTAACTTTGTTGCATACTTTGTTGCATCCATCGGGTGTCATCTTTAGAGATAATGTGACCTAAGTATTGAATCTCTTGTAGGAAAAATTCACTTTTCTTTTTATTAATGAAAAGCTTAATCTCACTCACAACTTGAAAGATTACCTGGAGGTGTCGGTTGTACTTCTCAAGAGAATTTGAATGGCTTGAAGATTTTTGCCTATCATGAGTTTGAATGCGATTGGAGCATTTATGAGGCCAAAACTTGTAAATTATCAAATAGATCTTCTACATGCGGCACAAGATATTTATTTTTGATAGTAATCCTATTTAGTGCTCTATAGTCGACACACATGTGATATGTGTCCTCTTTCTTTTGCACTAAAAGCAATGGTGAACAAAATGGAGAGGAGCTAGACCTCACCATCCCTTTTTCCACCAATTCATGCTCTTGCCTCATGAACTTCTTTTGTTGAGCTTGTGAAACTCTATAAGGAGGCTTGTTAGGCATTGAGCTTCTTGGTAGGAGCTCAATTGTATGGTCATCATTCCTCATTTTAGAGGTAGCTCACTAGGGATGTCATCAATGAAAACATCTTGGGATCCATTTAGAAAATTAGACAACTCTAATTCCTCTTGATTCCCTTTATTGCAAGGATATGGTGTTCCCCGACTCATTAGCATCTATGTACATGCTCTTTTCCCTGTAGGTGAAGTAGATTTTCCTTTCAAGGAAATTCATGTTGGAAGCCATGCAATTAAACCATGGTGCCCCAATGATTAACATTCTCATGTTTGAGAGGGGAGGTGAATAAATCCTTTTTGTCCACATAGCTTTGGACATGAAGCCTTAATTTTTCAATTAAGGAAGTAACTGAGACGTCTTGTCCCTTGATAGCTCCATTGGCTTTCAATGCATCTCCCATCTCGTGGGCTTGTATGCCTAGCTTACTGGTCAACTCCATGGATATGAAGTTGGGAGTTGAACTAGGGTCTGAACTAGGGTCAAACAAAATAAAGGCATCATGCTCTTCCATCTTTCCCCAAGCATAGGAAAGGAGAAATCCTTGGCAATGAGCATCCTCTTTTGGAGCTTCAAACATAGAGACTCTAGGAGTCTCATTGTGGGCAATTCTCTTGGGGCAAGGACGATAACCATGGCCTTGCTTCTCACACTTAAACATTTGTGGTCCTTTCATAAAGCTTCTAGCTCTTAGGAGAGAGTTTATATTTACCTTTGTAAACTCCCTTTTCCTTGGATCGATTGTTGTTGTTGTTGGAATAGCCTTGGTAAGAATTTTGGGCATTGGTTTTCCTCTTGGCATCACTTTTGTCTTTATTTTCCATGGGATTGACATTCTGTCTAGCCCCTTGTTGGAAATTGATGCGCGTAGCAATCATGGTGTGGTGGATTACTTCAGTGATAGGTCCAGGCCGTTGAGAGTCGACATACTCGGCCATCTCTTTGGGTAATCCCACACAAAATTGTTGCTTTTGCTCGGCAAAGTCTATATTTTGAAAGATAATAGCCTTGATATTTAAATCCCAAAACTTGTCCACATATTTGTGGATAGACTCATGAGAGAGAAGCTTTAAACTTTGCCATTTGGTAAGCACTTTGTCCTTTGCATCACTTGCAAGGAATTGCTTCATGATGGAAACTCATAGAGTTTTCCATGTCTTTGGGGCTTCGCCGTTGCCACGAAGGCTAGCCCACCATTGACGAGCCGATTTTTGGAAGTGCATAGCTACATTGCATAGCTTGGAGGATTGCGAGAAGCCCTCGTCTCCAAAGGCCCATCGAATTGTTGGATGAAGGCCAATACTTTTTCAGTAGCACCAAAGGTTCCATCATAGGTGAGAAAAGAGTTACACTTTCCTCCCTCTTTGAACTTCTTTAGCTTTTGTGACGTTCTCCATGCAGGGTAAGATTTGCGATGTCCTCCCCTCTTGTATTCTCTAGGAGAATAGCCATAGCTTTCATCATTAGAGGAGGAAGGTGAAGAAGAAGGAGAAGAGGGTGACCTCTTTCTTGCCCTTTTCTTCCTTGGTTTCCTCTCTTCCCTTTTGGAGTGATGAGGAGAAGGACTATGGGTTCACCATTTCCTTTTGGGAGGAGTTGGAAATTGTTTAGTCCGCCTTCTTTGTGGAGCCACGTCTTCAGAGGAATTTAGGGATTCATTACTTTCTTGATCTTTGGATTCCTCCTCTCATATGGGAGAGAGTCTTCTTTTGGGGGTCTCATCAAGTGGCCTCCTAAGCTCTCTCTCCTCTTGGAGAGGAAAGGAAATCTGATAAGCACGAAGTTGTTGAGTAACTTCGTCTTGCAAAGAGGGGTTTCCCATAGCTTGTTGCAACCTAGTAACAAGATAATTAACAAACATGGGGGCATCATCATGAACACCTTCATGTGCAAATCAAAGTTATCAATGTTCATTCTACTCTCTTGGTTATTGTCAACCATGTTAATTAAACTTAGGTGTTTACTTAGAGTATGCTTTGGGAATTCAAAACCTTAGTTGCTACTCCTCTTAGTCTTTGAAAATAGGCACTAAAGTATCTACACCCACGGATCGAAATGGTTAATTATAGAGAGTAGTGGAGTGAGTCTAACATATCGAAGTTTCCGAGGGATAGCTTCTTTTGGACTTCTTAGGGCTCAATAATGGTAAAGCCGTAAACAAGTCTAAAAAGACTCCATTATTAAAACCAAAGCTCCCGAGGTGTGCACCATATCCCACATAGTGGGCTCAAAAAAACCGATAATAGATCCCAGTTCCACTTACCCTAATATAATTAACAAAATCAACCATTAATAGGCTACTTGAGGACCTCTCTTCTTAAGCAAGAAAAGAGAAACCAAATGCTCTGATACCAATGTAATGGAAATGGCCTATGAACTTTGAGAGTAGGGAATTAGGAAATTAGGTGAAGCACTTTTGTGAGATTATTTTGTGAGCATAGCGGTGAAGCATGGCTCTTGGTTGGATTTGCATTCCATAGCCAAGAGTGTTGGTGTAGGCTCTCACTTCTCACAAGCTTGGAGAAGGAGGTGGAGTTCCTCAACTTTCACCAAGTGAGAATGGCTTTTCAAAATGAGTGTGTGTGTGGTGTATATCCCCCTAGCACCCCCCTTGCTTGCTTGGGGCGAGTTGCAACCTTTCCACATGCTGCAACCTCATTGGACCCCTCTCCTCCTAGCCAATCACATGCAACATGCAATCAAGTACATGGATAGTCTTTTGACAAGTGTCCTCCTTACCCCTTAGAGAGAGAGAGAGAGATTGAAAATATCTAGATATTTGCTGGATGGAAGTAGGAGCTCATTGGACCCCTCTTTAGCCCAACCAATAGCATTCAAGCACACCATGTGGTTAAGTTTAGTGAGAGTCTGACATGTGTCCCATGTGCCCTTTTAGAAAAGGGGTGCCCCTTGGGTGAGTGGAAGGTTAGGTCAAAAATTCTCCTAACTTTGGGACTTTTATGCATAGGAAGCTGATCAAGCAACTTCCTCATGAAGTGTTTAGGGTCTCTTTTTGACTCAAGCATCTTACTCCCCATGCATAGGAAGCTTCTCACGCAACTTCATTAAGTGTGTAGGATCTCTTTTTGACTCAAGCATCTTACTCCCCATGCATAGGAAGCTTCTCAAGGAACTTCCTCATTAAGTGTTTAGGGTCTCTTTTTGAATCAAGCATCTTACCCCCCATGCATAGGAAGCTTCTCAAGCAACTTCCTCATTAAATGTGTAGGGTCTCTTTTTGACTCAAGCATCTTACCTCCCATGCATAGGAAGCTTCTCAAGCAACTTCCTCATTAAGTATAACAAGTACCTCAAGTACCTTAGCCATCAAGCATGACAAGCACCTTAGGTGGAGTTCCCACCTCAAGCTCAGCCCTAGCTTGCCTAAGGTCAAAGGCAAGTTTAGGTCAGGCTCCCACCTCAAGCACAACCCTAGCTTGCTTAAGGTCAAAGACGAGTTTACGTCGGGCTCCCACCTCAAGCTCAACCCTAGCTTGCTTAAGGTCAAAGGAATTTTAACACTAACCATTGGAGGTCTTTAATGAAGCTAACCCTAAGATCTTTTAATCTCCATTAGATGCACATTGCTCTTTGATAGACTACCTCCTTTTGGACCCTTATTGAGATGTAACCATCTCTCCTCTTGGTCCCATGTTGAGGTAAGTCTAGAAGCACTTATTGCACATTGCTCTTTGATAGACCATCTCCTTTTGGATCCCTATTGAGATGCAACCATCTCTCCTTTTGGTCCCGTGTTGAGATAGGTTTAGAAGCACACGTCTCTATTCTAACTCTTGTTCCCGTTTATTCTCCCACAATAAATGATCAGTTTAATATGAGAAAATCATTTGGTAAAGTTAGGTATTATATTTTATGACATAACCCTCACTGTAGCTTGCCCATCTCTCACACATCTCCACCTACACCACCTCCAGTAGCACGAGTAGTGTGATAGATTACCAGCCATCACTGACAGCGACCTCACCACCCTAGCTCTCGGCTTTCCTTGCCTCCTATCCCTTTCTTTGTTAGATTTCGGCTTTCATTACAGGATCAAAAACGTCGGCATAGACTCCATCCTCGCCTCCATTTCAAATTCATTAATAGGTCGTAAAACGGCTAGCTATATTGGGAACAGAGGCCCATTGGCGGGAGCAAGGGCCCCACAATGAGCACTGAGAAACATTGACACTCCCCCTTTATCGCATACAAAGTAACCTCTCTCTCTCTCTCTCTCTCTCTCTCTCTCTCTCTCTCTCTCTCTCTCAATTGATCGGGCTGCAATCCACACCCGTCAAATGAAGGATATCATGCCACATGTCAAGGGGAGGGAGTTAAAACTCCCTCCCCTTTTATTAATTAATATGGATAAAGTAATTTGTAACAAATAACATGCTAAGCACTCAAAAACGCATCTCAATTGTTAACAAGTGATAAAATCACAGGGCCTGCAAATAGGATTGAACTACACTGGCTATGGCCATAAGTCCTCAGAATTTCAATCATGCAAAATAGTAGGCTCATTTCCAAGCATGGCCACATCGATGAAAATTTGAATTGATATGGGGTCTCTATGCACCAAGAAGGATTGACTTTAGATGCCATCCACACCCATCATATTTGATGGGGTGAGAATCATGTGATCAAACCAAAGAGTTGGAGTTTTGGACTTTGGACCTTCCCTTCCCTTATGGTAACACTACTATCGGTAGAATTGTGGCCTTTTGGCAACTTTATCCTCATCAAACCAAAGAGTTGGAGTTTTGGACTTTGGACCTTCCCTTCCCTTATGGTAACACTACTACCGGTAGAATTGTGGCCCTTTGGCAACTTTATCCTCTTCTCTTTCCTTGCTACCTTATCTCTGTGCTTTGCATACCTTCCTAGCCTCATGATGGTCCAATCTACGAATGAATAGGAAACCCAAAGAGATTCAAACCCTCCATACATCTAGCAACCTCTTGCATGCATGTGTATGTGCAATCTTCTACATTGTGCTAGTGTGAAGTGTATGAATATAGGGGGGTGTAGAGACCCAAAACCTTGAGAATCTAGCTGCTATGAAGCAACAATCTTTCTCCTCTTCCCTTTCTCTTTCATTGCTCGCTAGAACGATGCTCTCACTCCACACACAATTTTTCTCTAAAACACTCTCGAGTCTTCTTGTGTCGATTTGGGCTCTAGACCCTAATTGACCTCATGATCACACACCCCCACCACAGATGCATAGTCTAGAGAGGGGAGAAGAAGCTTCAAGTTCTAAACACACAATAATCTTTGTCTACCCAATAATCTTTATCCCCCACACAAACATGGTAGACACAAACGTTACTCATGTTTAATCTTCGGTGTCATAAAGCTACTTTGAGAGAGAGAGAGAGAGAGAGAGAGAGAGAGAGAGAGAGAGAGAGAGAGAGAGAGCTATCTCCCACACAAACATGGCACACATAGACGTTACTCATGCTCTCAAACCACCTATACAAAACTCTGTGTATCCAAAATAAGAGTGTGCACCTTCCACCTACAACCAAATATACAATGATTTTATAGTATTATCTGGAAAATGAACATGGACAGTACATGCTACCTAATGGTCCACTCCCTAAGCATGAAATGACTAAGGATCAATGCACTAGTTTATCCATTGCACCTTCATGGTTAACATGAACTTGGACACCAACACGTCTACCATTAAAAATTCATGACCATGGTGGAAAAATGGCGGGGTGAATTTAAGCAGCTGCATCTATATGGGCCACCATCAGCTTTGACAACCAAGAGAAATCTGTTCATATCTATTCGCACCATTTAGCCAATACTTGCGCTTCTTGTTTACATTGCCTCGAGGCAGTGATGTTGGGGAAGCTTGCCATTAGAACCCACCAAGAGACCATATGTCAGACTTGAATCCATAAGGAATGTCTGTCAGAAGCTCCGGGCACATGTAGTTTGGGGTTCCCACCACCTATCAATATACATCCAACCATACAAAGTATGTGAAAAACTGATAAATCAGTATCCTACATGATCTCTTGAATTATGCGCATGCTTGGAAGCTTACAGAGGAAGTTAGTCCATCTCCACTAAGCATCTTAGCTAAGGCAAAATCACCTGTAATCACAATTTACAAAGAAATGAAATTTAACACACACACACCACAATTTTTGGATTACATGCTTAAAAACAGGTGGAGACAGTAATCACCCAGTCGTATGTTGTGATCCTTTGTTAGGAAAATGTTTGAGCACTAAGAAGCATAATTGAGCAATGTCACATAACAACGTAACATGGGAACTCTATGCTTTGAGTATGCCTAGCAATGTGCCTCCCCGTCACTCATACCAGGGTAAGCTAAGCTCACCTTCAGGTCACGATGGAGTATGTGATTTGCATGAATATGATCGACAGCCAGAAGGAGTTGAACCATCCACTTGCACAATCTCTGTGAACGATGTCAAGGCACAAGCATCCGCTTTAGACAAGCACATCAAAAAACTTTTATCAAGCCCAATATTTTTCACACAACTGGGGAAGCAACACCCACCTCCTCTGGGAAATATATACTGTTCGACTTTTGGATAAGATCAGCCCTGGAATTTCAAAACATGAATAATTTACTGAATATTAAGAAGTTATAAGAGAAGCAGACTAGACTCGGCTGACTTACATGTCTCCTCCATCACAATACGATAGGACAATGCACACATGACAGCCCTACAAGGTTCCAACAAAACACTTTCAGCAGAGCATAAAATTAGATGTAGTACATTAGATTTGGAAAGCAAAACTTAATTTTTTTAAGATCAATTTTTCAACAAAACAAGCAATAGACCAATGGTAAACTCATTGGCTTGGAGGGAATAAGCACCCTTGATAGTTTATACTGTTTTGCACTTGGTCTGTGTACATGTGTTGAGTATAAAAGTACAATTCACTGAGGAGAACAATTGCTGACAACTACATGCCTCATCCTACAATGAATGATTGTTAAGTTCCTCTAAAATGGGCAATTTGAGCTATAACAGTGAGCAGTATACAAACACACCAATAACAACATAAGCTCAATGCCCAAATGCATGAGTTGTTGTTTGTACTCACTTTCTCAACCCATGAAGACGTCCAAAACAACAGAGAAATCATTGATGTTATGATCTGGACCAATAAACAGGTAGTCAAATGCCCAAGGCTCGTTAGCAGCAACTGGACATGTCAGCTTCCCAGGCCCTCGAGACGCACCAAGGCCATAATGTGTCGGAGGGGAAGGCATTTGTGGACCCAATGCCACAATCTCCTCCTGAGAAGGGTTGAGCTCATGCTCCTCTAGGAAGTGTAGCTTTGCAAAGCAAGAGTGCTCTTCATGAAGGCCAAAGCCCGGTATGTTGCTTTCGTAGAGAAGAACCAAAAGGCAAACACGAGTAAAGCTCAATAAAAAAATCAACAAAAGGAAAATACAAGCAAAGCTCAATAATCAAAAGACATCACAAATCTGCAGTATTTTAGAAGATAGTGCTTGCACAACTATGGAGACACAAATAATGACAGATAAATAAATGTTGATTCCTTTGTTAGGAACATCCCAAAACAAACTTGTTGTTCCTTCTGTGACATGTGAAATACATTTACTGGCAGCTTGCTATCGACTCAATGACTTTAACGGACTTAAAGTAGCAATACAGTGCTACCTTGGGAGGCGACAAAGTTCGGCTGCTATTACATAATCTAGCACCAACCAGATCAGAGAGTAGCTCGTCAAGCCTCCATCCAAAGGCATGAGAGTTAAGATAATCAGAGATGTTGCCGTCCTCAACCGAAGAGGAGGCATCCACATCCATCGTCACACTATCGTTGTGACTGTTGTTGTCATTATTGTTGTCTGCTACTACTGCTGTTTGGATTCTTGCTATTGGCCTCTAATTCCCACCTCTAATGCTGCCCACCTCTAGTTTATGAGTCTTATGTTGCCCTTTGTCCATCAACAAAATTTGTCAGCAATAGCAATGAACTGATATCAATTTGCTCAAACTAGTAGATTGTTTAGGCGTTCAACTCCAGAAAAGAATATGCGCAGATCATAATTGTCCAGAAAACAATCTGTGAATACACATCCACTCTCATGTCGATACCCACATTCAGCAAGCCAGCACAAAAAAAATAGAAATCTCTTATGTGCCCCATAGCACGCGCATGCAAAATGTGAAGCTGGAACCAAGCCTATAAGTCGGCTCAAGGAGAGCTGGTGGCCGAACATCGTGCCCTTGTTAGCGTCCGAAGCAGGCTCAGAATAAGGGGGAAGCTTCACAAACAGGGTCAAATCATACATACGAGCTACAGATTAGTTCAAGCAAGAGGAGGTAGCTCATGTAGTTACCATCCACGAGCTGTACGAGGCTTGAGGGTGAGTTGCAGGGCATTCAACATATACCGGAGACAATGATTACTGTAGAGCACACAGCCTTGGTCTCTACTGCTACGCGGCGTCGCCCCCAAATATATGCACTGCACACCCTTAACCGCCCTCGCCACTCATCAATATCTATTGCTGAACACACAGCCTTGGTCTCTGTTGCTAGGCGGCTCCTGCAGTCTCAAGTCGTCGCGGCGTCGCCCCCAAATATATGCATTGCACAGTGCACACCCTTAACCCATCAATAACTAATTCTGTCAGATCTCGAGCTTTACCATACTTGAGTGCCTTCAAAGTTCACGCTACAATGAATACCCACTACCGCATCTGCAAATTCCAACAAGACAAAATACGAATTTAAAAATACACACCAGTCATCTAAATGAGTGCCCAGTATCTTATTTCGACCAATCAACATTTTTTACTTATAAAAAAATGCTTAAAAATACAACTTTATTTTTTTTTCTATTTTAGTCAGCAAAAAGAGAATGCATCGCTGTAGCGTTGCCCTTTGGGCGGGCCAAAAAAGAATAAAGTTAGAAACTCTTGAAGGAAAAGTCACCTCTCTTTGCCCCTTTCTCCTAAATCCAAACTTCAAAGGATCTTTCAAGATTCTTATTGAAAACACATGGGTAGGGACCTACCAGTAGTATTCACGTAGTTGAATATTACTAGAGGGCACGAGTCTTACTCATTTGGCCTTGACTTTTGAAATTCTGTTGATGTTGACTTCCAATTTGAAACAATCTTCATAATTTCTTCTAGTAGGCCCAGCCAATTTTGTAAAGAGCTTTATTAACGAGAATTCTCAGGAGATACCTTGTGTGTCTTTGAGGGGGAAAAAGCGAGGTGAAAACACGTGGAGAGAGAGAGAGAGAGAGAGAGAGAGAGAGAGAGAGAGAAGGAGATCTTTTTACTTTGTCGGCGGTAATGCAACATTGTGTGGACCTTGGGTCGCAGAGGATTCGAAGAGATTTTTTGAGAACAGATGGGCGAGTAGATGTATGTGTGTGCAAGGAGCTAGCCAGCATCTCGCTCACGAGGGTAGGCTATGGGTGGAGCACGCACAAAGGGCGCAAAGTCGCTCGTTTGTGTGCATGCGTTCCAGCATAGCAGGTGCAACTACAAGTGCGCAAGCCTGGTTGTTAGAGAGAGGCAGCATGCTGGGGACACGAGGAGAGAGAAAGAGAGCTCGCTACCTCTTGCTCTGTGGAGCCCATGGGAGCATTCCATGGCGATGGTAGGGGAAGGCAAGGAGCACAACGCAATGCTGGTGATGGCAATGGCAGAGGGTGGGGGGGGTGTGCAGGGGGCTCGGCGCCAGAATCGGGGACAATGGAAAGACTTCGACTTTTTGATATGGGAAGAGGAGAATCTTCCTAGTTAATTAATGAGTTCTTTGATTTTAGACCCAGTAGGAAGTGTTGTTTATTGGGACGATGGAATCCGATATTGAAAGTGTAATCACCTCGTATATGATAACTAGTTGATGATGACAAATTATGAGGATTTCTTGAGAGACCTTCATTCTTTTAAAGGGACCTCCACACGGAGAGCCTTAAGATTAAAGAACACCGGGTTTTGAATGAAGACCCCGTCATAGGATCTACGGAGGAGAACTTCACGTACACAAATAGAAGCATGTGATGTCGTTCAAATTTTTAAAAAGTAAACTCGAACAAATTTAATAAACTTGGACATCTAGATCCCAAATTCGAACAAATAGAAGTATATGCGAACATGTTTACTCTTCAGTGAAATGTCTACATGTGTTTGATTAGAGTACTGGGCTGCCACAACACCCATCTGAGTTCCAAGCACCTGTCACCAAAAAATTTGTCACCGTCGAATCTCCTCGAGACGCCCGCCCTAAATCCCTCACAGTCGATCCCATGATTGGGGGGGTCATTTAAGCCCGTGCCATTTAGTTACTAGGTACAGAGAGGGAGTAACTCTTTTGACTTACCCCTCCATCAACCCATCAAAAGTTAGCATGAGTTGCTGTCACATCAACTATCCCATCACTCACTTCTTGTCTCTGGGCACCTAAGTTGTTAAAATTTATCTTTGATGGATGATTGTTATATAGGTGATGAATTGAAGATTTTTAAAACATGATGCTGTGTGTGTAGAGCTTCAAATTTTCTCTGTGTGTACATAGAAGGTGTTTGTTAATGCAATTCGCTTATTACTAATACTAGTGTGTGACCCGCGCGTTGCTGCGGCCAAGAAAAGCATGGCCATTGGGTCACACACACACACACACACACATTAATAGGGGGTGTGTGTGTGTATCCGTATGCACACAAATGGAAAGGACAAATGGAAAGGGTGGATTGTAGCCCTTATAATCATTCCAAGAAGAGGACAATTCTCTCTCTCTCTCTCTCTCTCTCTCTCTCTCTCTCTCTTCCTTCAAATCTTGAGATCAAGATTTGTTGAGTAGATCTTTGATATCTTTTTGGATCGATGAAAATTCTCTTCTTCTTGTCTCTCCCCCCTTTCTCTCTCTTTTTGTCTCCCTCTCTCTCTCTCATTGTAAAACGTAGGTTACATTCGAAGCTTGCCTTGAAGAAAATCAATAAAATTTTGCAAGTTTCAGTGTAAATTCTTCAAATTTTAACCTAAAAATCAAAAGGGTTTTATTTGTACCCTTATTTATTAAATTATTGCAATTAAAAAAATAGTATAAGTAGATAAAGCATTTTGTATTGTAGAGTTGACTTCTTTTTTCGTGAAACAATATGTAATAGCTTTTGGTTTGCTGCTACCAGGTTATTGGGGAAACTCTCTCTCTCTCTCTCTCATGCCGGTGCCCCACGTGAGCATGTACTCAACATGTGCACCCCTCCTTTCATCACATACTATCCTTGGGGTCGATGAGAGAATGTCAATGGATGTACTGAGCTTCGAACTCTTCTACATCCATCATGCCCTTCCATGTTGGGGCTATTCAAAGCCCATGTTCACAAGAAACCAGGGTTTAATGTATTTGCAACTGGATAAATTTACAAAATTAGGCTAGATTCCAAGCTCGCCTTGAAGAAAAACTGACAAAATTTTGCAAGTTTTAGCGTTAATATTGGCAGGTTCAGTGTCGCATGTGAGGATGTGATAGATTTTCAACATGTGCGTCCCTCCTCTCTTTGCAAAGCATGCCCTTAGGGTGGGGAGAGAGATCCTGGATATACTAAGCATCCAAATTTTCTATGTCTGTCATCCCTTTCCATTTTGGGGCTATTCAAATCAGAGCTTGCAAAAAATTGAGGTTTATTGTATTTTTAACCAGCTTAAATTATAAAACCTTAGCAAGATTATCTTGAAGAAAATCATCAAAATTTTGCAAGTTTTATTACAAATAGCATCGATACTTCAAATTTTGACATAAAAACCGAAAGAGTTTTTAGTGTGCCCTTTATTTACTTCAAAATTATTTTGATCAAGAAAAAAGATTTGGAACCCTCTTTGAGACCTCTCTCTCTGTTTCTCTCTCTCTCTCTCTCTCTCTCTCTCTCTCTCTCTCTCTCACACACACACACACACACACACACACACACACACACACACACACACACGTGCCCTTCCATTTTTTACTCTTCAAATCACCTTCAAGAGGAAAAATAGAGTCATCCTTCATCAAACAATGTTGATGCAACCGGTCGTCCTCTCTTCCTCTCTCTCTCTCTCTCTCTCTCTCTCTCTCATGCCGGTGTCACATGTGAGGATGTAATAGATTTTTAACATGTGTGTCCCTCCTCTCTTTGAAAAGCATGTCCTCAGGGTGGGGAGAGTGATTTTGGATGTATTAAGCATCCAACTTTTCTATGTTTGTCATCCTTTCCATTTTGGGACCTAGAGTTTGCAAAAAATTGAGGCTTATTGTATTTTTAACCAACTTAAAGTATAAAATTCTCGATAGATTCCAAGATTATCTTGAAGAAAGCCATCAAAATTTCGCAAGTTTTAGTATAAATACCATCGGTTCTTCAAATTTTGACCTAAAAATCGAAAGAGTTTTTAGTGTGTCCTTTATTTACTTCAAAATTATTTTGATCAAGAAAAAAAAAATGGCACCCTCTTCGAGATCTCTCTCTCTCTCTATCTCTCTCTCTCTCTCTCTCTCTCTCTCTCTCACACACACACACACACACACACACACACACACGCCCTTCCATTTTGGAGCTATTTGAGTCTGATGCTTGATAAAAACTGGGATCTAGTGTATTTTTAATGGACTAAAATTGCAAAATCCTAGCTAGATTTTAAGTTCACCTTGAAGTAACCGGTAAACTTTTGTTCCTATAGATACAAACAGTTTCCTAAATTTTAGACTTCTATGGCTTTCAAAAAGCAAACTTGAGCCACCTTTCAGTTGGCTTTCAAAAGGAAAAGTATTGTCGACTCTTCCTTCAAAAAGAAAAGTAAAGTAGAGTAGACGGCCTTTTTGACTTTCTAAAAGAAGCCTAAGAAAGGAGTTGAGCTAGGCATATTTTCAATGTTTTGTGATGATCGAGACTTATCTTAAATATTATTTTTATTTTAAAATATTAAATGAATCTTTCTATTTCACCTTTCATTTCAATGATTACATGGCTTGACTTCACTTACATTCTATTCTTTTAGAATGATAAAGTGAAGCTTCACTTTGCGTAATTATAGTAAATTTTATACATATACATACACACATATATTTATTTATTTTACACATACACATACACACACATATATATTAAAGGAGAAAACCAAAATAAAGAGAAGAAAAATTGGTGAAATATGTGAGAGCTTAGTTTAAAAATCTTGCAAATTCAAAAATTCGACTATTATTTCCGGTTTGCTTCTTTGCAAGGAGGAAACTCAGTCCTTTAATAAAAGAGATATTTTCAAACAATGTTTCACCTTATATAATTCTAGTTAAACTCAACCTACTGAGTTTATCACTTTCTTATTGTTTTAGAAATCCATCGTGACCCTTTCACTTGTTTTTTACTTGTCAGGTCGAAAGTTGAAAAGGTTCACTAGTTTCAAGCTAGACATTTTGTGAAGCTTTATTTAAAGTGAAGCAATGGGTGACAAGTCCTTCCTCAAAAATTTTAATCTGCATTATATATAGTATATATATAGATGTGACCCACACATCACCGCGTTGGATAAGAGCAAACCTACCTTTTCGATATCTATGTAGAGTATCTACTTTTTTAATATCCACATTGAGTATCACCGTTTTGAGTTAACATCTTATCTCCTTAAGCTTTGAGGTCTCTTTGGATCGCCGGAATATATTGGCCAGGCAACGGTCGGAAAACAATCAGAAAATGATCGTCCGATGGCCGGTTGTCTGTGGTCTTTCGTCGGTGGTCGGCGGCCGATGGTCTTTGGTTGTTGGTCGGATTTCCTTGGCTGGTGGCCGAGTTCAGGAGGACTTGTCTACCCGAAAGCGGCTACACATGGACGCATGGGAGAGTCCTACTTGGACTTCGCTATCTAAGGACGGCTACACATGGGTGTTTAGAGGCTCCCTTACATCTATATAAGGAGGTCTTCTCATGAGTAATTCGGTAGAATGGTGTGCACACTTGACGCACACAACACATCCTTGTTGAAGGATTGTTAGTCTCTTGTATTCCTACTTGCTCTAGTTGTCTAAATAGCCATCTAAGCTCTACCTTGAGAGCGCATGGGTCGATGACGCCATCACTTTGTAATAGTGTGCTAATCTAAAGTTTTTGATTTTCCACTAGTCTAGTTTGCATCCTATCTCTTGCATTTCTTACACTTCTTTTTGGTTTGCCCAGAGGGCAAAGGCTATAGCGATGCCTTCTCTTTTTACTGACTAAAATAGAAAAAAAATTGAGTTATATTTTCAGTATTTTTTGATAGGCCAAAAAATGTTGATTGGTTGAAATAAGATAGTGGGCATTCATTGTTGTAAAACCGTGTCAAAAAAATGATGAAGCATTTAAATGGTGGTCTTGAGAAGCAGACATCGTGATTCATGTCTTTGAGACTCAGGGTTTTTGTCACGTCGTCACCTTGGATATCTTTGTCTTGGGAGGTGGATGGTTGGCATGAAGTGGGGTGAGGTTTTTGAGGCCATTATGAATTGTCCTCTCTCTCTCTCTCTCTCTCTCTCTCTCTCTCTCTCTCTCCGTGCTTGCGTGTCGCGGGCCCAACCCCCCTCCCCCAGATTACGGACCGACCTCGCCTCTTTCTCTCTCTCATTTTCTCCATCCCTACGTAGTCCCCCATGCCTTGTGCATATTAGCAGTGAACCAAATTGCAGTATTACACCATGCATCAACACCGTTGCTGCAAATTTATTGCTCCTCTTGCTGTGCCTGGAGCGTAGGTGAAACACACCTCTTAAAGTTAATCCTATAAGCCCCAGAATGAAACACAATCATCACAATAAACACCGTCTCACACAATCATCACAATAAACACCACCTCCATCACACTTGGCTTGTAGCAACAACAAATGGACATTATAAGTGTACTAACCATATGTTGCAGTTTGAAATCAACCCAATGTTTTCACTTCTCTCTATAGAGTGAAATTAAATTTGAAGAGGTCTTTCTGGTCTCTCCATTTCTCTATAGCATCATTATTTTTGTATGTGTTTAAACGTGAACCTACAAATATTTCATGCACAAATGAGCACTATATTTGCAAGTATTTACAGACTAGAGACGTTGATCTTTAAGTGCACGAAGTAGCTTAAAGTGATTTTCCTGTTAAGTTTATTCAATGGAGTGAGTAGGTCTTTTGTTTACGTGCATTTTTTTATAGGCAGGCCTTGTGATTTTATCACTTGGCAGACTAATGTGGAGTGTTTTTTTATGGGTATGAGAGCACTGGAGTCCTATTACATTGTTGTGTCATCTATGCCCAATACATTTTGATGCGCTCATGGTCGCTTTGTGAATTTTAGGGTTCATGAGCGAGAGATGTACATAGGTTTTGGAATTCAAGAAGCATGGTTTGGTGAAAAATTATGATGGTTTAGAGACGATTAAAATCGAATGGTTTGATTGTTTTTTTTGAAATTGTCATGTGTATTTTTTAATGATGTTTCACTTTCACCTTAGGAAATATGTTTTCGAAATGTCGGCCTAACAATACAAAAATTGAAGTATTTTAAAGTATTGGAAGTTTCAACGTGGCTATTTCTTTTGGGATTGTTGTTTGTTGTAATTGAATGGAGGTAGTAACTTTGCTACTCATATGCAATGGGAGTGGGTACTGACTATAGCAGTGCGGTAGTGATTTCCACTCGTGCATATCTCTCCATCCCCATACCCCCCCCCCCCCTAATTTCTATTGATTTAATGAGTTGGGTTGGAAAATCTTCCACTCCTTTACCTCACTCTCTCTCACTCCTTTACCTCACTCTCTCTGGCCTCTTTCTCTCCGTTGTTATTCCTCTTTCTCTCCGTTGTTATTATGCATGGAAAATAACTCCTCCACTTGCTTATCTTCCTCTCTTTTGCCTCTATCTTATGTCCCTGTATAAATCCTCATACAAACTACTTGATGTGGTTATCAAGCCCCCTCTAAAATTAAAGGCTTCACCATCATGTTTAAAGTTGTTTCATTGCCTAAATTATGATCTTCATTTCTTAAGGGCAGGCCTTGTGATTTTATCACTTGTTTCTTAATGGAAACTCTCTCTCTCTCTCTCTCTCTCTCTCTCTCTCTCTCTCTCTCCCTCCCCACTTACCCATACACACTTGAACATATCCCCTTATTTGTAATCCACATCATGGCAATAATCTAGCTCATCTTCCACATTTTTTCGTGCGAGATAGGGCATTAGTGCGTTGAGACCCTTAGTTTATGCACAATATGCCCTTGCAAGTTTGAGAGTCTCTTATCATCTCAAAATTGTATGTGACATGTTTCATTTGGCTCCATAGGTCATATTTGATATTTGAAGAGACAATATGATCTCTCTCTCTCTCTCTCTCTCTCTCTCTCTCTCTCTCTCTCTAAACTAAGTGCCATTAATAGATTGGTTCTCTCAATTTTCTTTCGAGCTACACATCTTGACTTGAGGACTTATTGTTGATAGACCTATAGGGTCTTTTGGATTGTTTTTACGAAAGACAAGAACTCTCTTCTCTCTTTGTCTCTCCCTCTTTTTGTGGTTTGGCCATGTCATAATAATCAATATCTAATTGATTTTCTCACGTTAAAATGATCATTTAATATGGGAAAGTGCCAGGGGAAAAAAATCTAGAATATTGATTAAGCTAGCAGACCGGCCACTGTAGGGATCCAAAGGAGGGAAAATAGGGATCCAAAAGGGGGGCCATCCACAAAAGAGCCATGTGCAACAATGGGCTAAAAAGACCCTAAGGTTCAGCCCATTAAGACTTCCAAAATGCTAAGGTTCCAAAATTCAAAGGTTGTGTCCAAAGGTCAACCATAGGGGAATTGGATGCTTTGTGTGTGTACAAAAAAGTCTTTGCAATCCCTACTTAGGAGGGGGCGAGCCTTGCATGTAGGGGATGAGAGAGAAAGCCACACACACACACACACACACACACACAAGCTCCCTTTACACAAAGGGAATGAGGGACACATGTCAGCTCCCTAGGCCAGATGCCCACAAGGTGTCCACAAGGTCAGCTCCCTAGGCCAGATGCCCACAAGGTGTACCCAATTCCTATTGGATGGCCTTGGAGGTGGACCAATGAGAATTAGGCTAGAGTAAATCTAGTTTAATTAATTTAAAAACACGTAATAAAAGAACGAATGAGAATTAAGTCCTCTAGAAGACTATTGGACAGTCTCCCAAGGGGTCCAATGAGCATTCAACTGCCCAATGGCTTGCCTAATTCCTATTGGCCAGGAGGCAAAGGGGTCCAATGAGAGTTTAGTTGAATTATTAAATTACCTAAAGCTCTCACAAAAGGGGAAAGGGGGACACATGTCAGAAGGCTATCACTTATACTGATTAATTGTCATTGGCTAACCCTAGGGAGATCCAATGAGAGGTCAGCAAGAGCAAATAGCAAGAGGGGTCGCCCAAGAGAGAGAGGGGCTGATTTTTGCAAGGCATTATCACACACACACACAATCTCAGGTGTGAAGTAAAAAAGACTCTCTCTCCTTCTCAAGCTTTAATAATAAGCTTATCACCTACTCCAAGCTTGTGAGAAGGGAGGCCTACACCAACAACTCTTGGCTTTGTGATGCAAATCCAACCAAGAGCCAAGCTTCAATGCATGCTCATCTCCTCTACCATGCTAATTACTAAGCTAAGCTATGCTAATATGAGTGATTATGTGAGGAGATGTACATCTTTCTCGTAAGAATACTCCTACTTCCTCTCAATCTACTCTCATATCCTGCTAGCTCTCACCATCTTCGAAGGTGTGTGAGGTCTTGGGTCTGAGACCGGGGATAAGTGATGTTGTGTTTGCTAAGTGTTTTCTTAGTGCATGAAGCTTTCATCTTCATTGCACTAGCTAGTCTTGAAGGAACACAAAGAATTGTATTGTACAATGTCTCTCTTGATGGGAGAAACCATAATACAAAGCCTTTTGGAGGGGGGACCGGCTCCATGCAAATCCAGTCCTCAACTGTTGTCAATAGCTTAATTTCTCTCTCTTTTGAAAGTATTGTTCATGCTATCTAACTAGGTGTTATGCTTTTTGTTGCTCTCTCCACCCAAGCACTCTTGTAATTCTCATTAGAAATCTATTCTAATGAAATGCCCACTATGTTCATGCTAATTTCCTCTACACACAAGTTTTTAGGCCATTAAATGTTACAGGCCATACAACTGTGCGTCTACTTGTGCAAATGTTAGGATGTTGAACTGTGACTAAAAAAAGGAGGAGGAAGCAAAAGGCCTAAGATTCTTGAACAATGGAGTGTCATCATCCTTGGCCTTTTTTTTTGGTGGCTTTAATTTTTAGATCCTAAGAGGTGATTTATAATGATCTACTTTAGATAGTAGATTCTATAGTAGAACATCAAGTTGAAGTTGAGGTATGAATATGGATTTAAAAAATCTATAATAGTATTGGAAAATGCATGGTATTGTTGTTGTAGGTATAGTAAAAGAACCTTTAGTAGGTTCCATAGGAGGTGTGAAGAGTGAAATATAGAAGGAGATGTAGCACAAAGGTTTGAGAATGGTGTTTCCAACCCTTCACAACCCTTAATACATTGGTTCCACATACGCCTCCCAAAAGTTTTGGTGAAACAAAGCTTCAACCTTCTTTATCTCTCTAATCTCTCTCTAGTGGTGTCCATGGACTTATATTTAGCCTCTCCAAGGTTCTTTCTTCTTTGCTTCAATTCTTGTATCTAGTGAATTATCTAACTTTTGTGAGTAAAGTTTGTCCATGGTGTTATTATGCCACTCCAACCCCCCTCACTCTAGCCTTTACTCTTTGCTTTTTTGGTGTGCTGGTGTGGTGTGGGCATCCTACTTGGCTTCAATGACATTCTAGACATGTAAAGAAGGGTCTCTCAATCGCATATCCCTAGCTCTTTGGTGTGCTAGAGGAGACGTTGCCCAAGTGTGATGGGAGAGAGAAGAGGTATGAAGTACGTAAGCACCTTCAAAACTCAAGAAAAACCATTACAAAATAGTTGAAATTGGTATGAATCTATAAAAATAATAACTCAAATTGATTGGTAGTTGAAAGGTACTATCTCTCAAGGGTCTCTCAGGGAATTAAAGATGAGTGTTTTGCACACTTGTGGTGATGCTAGCGATTGACTTCCTTGAAGACTTGATCCAATATGTTAAAGACGTACCTCTTTTGTACTTATTACTATTGACTACCTGCCTTTCTTGATGTTATTGCTACATCGAGTACTCACAATGCTTGCCAAAAGCATTTCTAAAATAAGAACGCCCTTGAAATTCTTTCAATTTTTTGGTCCAAATTTGAAGCATTTGCCGATGTTCACACTAAAACTTGTAAAATTTTGTCAATTTTCTTGATTGCAAGCTCAAAATCTAGCCAAGATTTTCTTGAGAAAAAAAAGGTAGACAATACACACACAATTAACCTCTCTTGCAGAATAGGTCACGCATCTCCATCTCTGGAAATGACAGAGGAGCGAAGCATGGACGCACCTAGCTTCCTCTCTCTCTCTCTCTCTCTCTCTCTCTCTCTCTCTCTCCTCTCTCTCTCTCTCTCTCTCTCTCCTCTCCCCCCTCCCCCCCCCCCCCCCCCCCCCCCCCCCCCCCCCCCCCCCCCCACATACACACGACTCATGGCTAAACAAAGAGAGCGAACGTGATGACATGCCACTCAGTCTATTGCATGCTGCCAAGCTAGCAAATAGGGTAGCCCATAGTATGATGACCAGCCCTACCACTCTCGGCATCAGTGAACACCCATTGCCCACCACCCCTAGGATTGCTTGCTCAGCTCATGCAAGATGGATCGTCCACATGAGCATAGGCTAGGCTGATGAAGGAGAGCAACTAGTGTTTGAATGGTTCCTACCTGAGCTATTGCTCTTTACAATCCAATTTAATGCCATCTCTCTCTCTCTCTCTCTCTCTCTCTCTCTCTCTATCTAGGAAAGCCACGAAATTGTGTCAGCTTCTCCAAACTCCTGCTACCATAAATCAAATGCGTGCATGCACACGTTTGAGAGGTGCTCTATTCTTCGATGTGTGGCATGGCTAAGAGCTTGAGAATTCCATAAAGAAATAGAATAGATAGATTTACTTTAAAATTATTTTGATCAAGGGAAAAAAATTTGGTACTCTTTTTGAGACCTCTCTCTCTGTGTGTGTGTGTGTGTGTGTGTGTGTGTGTGTGTGTGTGTGTGTGTGTCTCTCACACACACACGTGCACGCGTGCGTTCGTGCATGCATGCACGTCCAACCTTCCATTTTGAGACTACTCTAGATTCGTATTTGATTAAAATCTCTCCCCCCCCCTCTCTCTCTCTCTCTCTCTCTCTCTCTCTCTCTCTCTAGAAAGGCCACGGAATGGTGTCAGCTTCTCCAAGCTCCTACTACCATAAATCAATTGCGTGCATGCACATGTTCAAGAGGTGCTCTATTCTTCGATGTGTGGCATGGCTAAGAGCTTGCGAATTCCATAAAAAAATAGAATAGATAAATTTACTTTTAATTATTTCGATCAAAGAAAAAAGATTTGACACTTTTTTTTAGACCTCTCTCTCTCTCTCTCTCTCTCTCTCATACACACATATGTGTGCATGCATGCATGTCCACCCTTCCATTTTGAGGCTATTTTAGATCCGTATTCGATTGAAATTGAAGTTTAATGTATTAATTATAAAATTTTAGTTAAATTTGAAGTTTTTTTTAAAGTAAACTAACAAATTTGTCTAATGTACATACAAACAATTTCTTAAATTCTAAACTTTTATGGCCATTGGCTTTCCAATTTTGAAAAACCAAAATTGAACCACCCTTCAGTTGGCTTTCAAAAGGAACAATAAAGTCTAGGTAGGAAAAGTAATCAAACCTTCTTTTTATTTCTGCGGGATAGGTTGAGTGTTCAAACTTGAAAAGGTTCACAAATTCCAAGCTTCTTAAGAATGAAACATCTTATAAGATTTTCTTTGAAGTGGAGCAAGAGAGTGACACACGGATGCTTTTTTTCTTCCTCAAAAAATTTAAGTTGCTTCATATATAATATAAATGTTCCTCAAATTTATGCATATCGCTTGCTTTTATGTTCTTATGCAGATTTCAGATATAAATATACTAACAAAGAGCTAAGTAATGTGTGCGTGTGTGTGAAGAGAGAGAAATAGTCCCTACTTTACGTGAAAAGACAAATGAATAATTTCCTTTTGTCTCTCTTAGGAGGTTTTGTTCTTCCAATCAAAAATACATTATGAGCTGCTTAGAGGGTCGCCACACAGTGAGTTTCAAAAAGAAAAACGGGTTTCTTTTCACAAAAATTACATTCACATGCTGATTTTGGGTTGCTAAGCTAAAAGGTAGGGTGACTTATTCCTTTTCATAAACATTTGCTAAATGAGTAAAAGTTTATCCATACTATTATAATGGGGGGAGGGATTCCGGCCTCCCCTCGGACACATGTCAACAACACTTCATTCTGGTTGGTGTGCCCTGTCGCCTGATAGTAGCGGATAGAGATTGCATGAAGAAAGAGAGTCTGAGAGAGACACGAAGGGATGGGCCTAACTACGGGTGTTGAATCAAATTCTATAGACATTGTGAATTGCACGAAGAGAGAGAGTCATGAAGCCATGCCCATCCTCCCGTTCAAACCATTCCCCTCTCTCATTCTATGTCTACTCCACCTCGCATTCCCCCCAAACCCCTCCTCATCCTTGCTTGCTTGCGAGAGAGAGAGAGAGAGAGAGAGAGAGAGAGAGAGAGAGAGAGAGAGGGATTGTCTGTCTGGCACGAAGTGTTCATGAAAAACATGTATCAGCTTAATATCATGCCGGGGAGGCAAGCCACAAAAACACCTGCCACCTGACTACTTCAGGCTCTATGGGACAAAAGAAAAAATTTAAAGGAGGCCTTATTAAGCGATTTCAATTTCATAAATGCCAGTTGAGGGCAAGAGGAAGGGATAAATTCTGCCCAAAAATTGAGAATAATAGTGTAAAACCCCCAAAAGATAACCATTTTCTCTTGTGACACAATCAAGGAAAGGAAGTTTGTATGTTTGTAAAAATGAATTTTCTCGAAGACTGCTGGCACGCTTACTCTCTTGGGTCGGAGAGAGAGAGAGAGAGAGAGAGAGAGAGAGAGAGAGAGAGAGAGAGAGAGAGAGAGCGCACACACGTCTGCATGTCCTGCACCACACTGTACACACCGACCAGACCACCCTTTTTTCCTTCTCGAACACTGTCATGGACTTTGTCTACATTTGTGTAAGAGAGAGAGAGAGAGAGAGAGAGAGAGAGAGAGAGAATGCAAAATAATTATCATATTTCACAATTTAGATCTATTTTCTTAAATTTGCCAAGCAAATTTTCCCTTTCTCCCCCTCTCTCAGATCAACTGTAGTCTGTTTTGAATTTTCAACCGCTTCAAGGTTAAGCTAAGGCCAAACGGCGAACATTGTTGAGTTTGTATGTGTATGTGTATGACAGAGAGAGGGGGGGGGGGGGGGGGGGGGGGGGGGGGGGGGGGGGGGGGGGGGGGGGGGGGGGGGGGGGGGGGGGAGAGAGACCCTCCCCCCAGACACGTGTTAATACGAGCTTCATCTGACGAGAATCAGATCAGTTTGCCCTACGCGACGTGACAATGGATAGGATACACTTAGGAACAATCACACAGCGCACGTGTGTGTGTGTGTGTGTGTGTGTGTGTGAGAGAGAGAGAGAGAGAGAGAGAGAGAGAGAGAGAGAGAGAGAGAGAGAGAGAGAGAGAAGAGAGAGAGAGAGAGTTCTAGGCTTCCAGCTCCACATTTTACGGCGTGTGCTCTCGAACCTAGAGAGAGGCTCCACCACCAGACCAACCTCGCAAGACCCAATCTGCTCTACCTCATCATCGTGGCATATTCGAAGCCCAGGTGCATTGGGAATTGAAGGGGGGTTCTTGCTCTGGCGCACGAAAACTAGGCTATGGAGGGAAGACAATGCAGACAGTTTATTTCATGCACGAGAGAGAGAGAGAGAGAGAGAGAGAGAGAGAGAGAGAGAGAGAGAGAGAGAGAGAGAGAGAGAGAGAGAGAGAGAGAGAGACCTGCACTCTACGGTGTTGTAGCCTGCCATTCGTTTGTTGAAGAGACCCAATAGCTGGAGAGTCGAGGCAATTTGAGAGAGAGACACAATGTTCAGGAAAAAAGTGTCTCAGCCTAATATCGTGCCATTTTCAATTTCTAAAATGCTGGTTGAGAGCAAGGGGAAAACCGCCCCAAAATAGAGAAAAATAGTGTAAAAACCTGAAAAATAACCTAATTTTCTAAAATTTCCTCTTGACAAATTCAAGGAAAGGAATTTTGTATGTTTCATAAAATGAATTTTACCGAACACTAGAGAGAGAGAGAGAGAGAGAGAGAGAGAGAGAGAGAGAGAGAGAGACACACTTTAAATTCGTCTGTAGAGAGAGAAAGAGAGTCGTGCCCACATCTCAGCTTAATATTGTGCCGGTTTCAATGCCGACTGGAGGCAAGGGGAAAAGGAGAAAAATTAACCTAATTTCCTAAAATTTCATCTTGGAAAATATCGTGTTGTTTTCAATTTCACAAATGCCGGTTGAGGGCAAGGGGAAAAGGAGAAAAATAAACCTAATTTCCTAAAATTTGTCGCAGCTTAATATCGTGCCGGTTTCAATTTCAAAAATGCCGTTTGAGAGCAAGGGGAAAAGGTGAAAAATAAACCTAATTTCCTAAATTTTGTCTCAGCTTAATATTGTGCTGTTTCCAATTTCAAAAATGCCGTTTGAGGGCAAGGGGAAACGGAGAAACATTAACCTAATTTCCTAATAAAATTTCCTCTTGGAAAATTCAAGGAAAGAATTTTGTATGTTTGGACTTCTACGCTAGGATGTGGTTTCTTGGACTATAGTAGAGATGAAAGTATAGTCAAAAGAGAGATAAATGTATGTATCACTATGTATGTATGCTTTTTCACCTCCAGTAAGAGCTGCACCCACTGAGGGTTCTTGCGCTAAGATGTAAGAGCGATGGCAAGTGACATAGGGTTTTAGCAAACAGAAAAGCATTGCATGGGGCTGCTTGACCTATAGTTTGTTGCAAAGTGTTGACGCAAAGGCTTCTCTTGCACCAGAGGTTTGTGGAAGCTCTCTGTATTGTGAGCCTTTTGCTTGCAGGGCTCCTTGTGTTTGCAGGTCTCTTAGTCGACCGCCAAGGCCCCCACCTGCCCCTAGCTGTTGAATCTTGTATTTTCAGTGTGCTCATTTCCTGCTACCTAAGCACGTTGATGACCTTGCATACCTAGGCTTGACTTCATCTTTGATAGCGCAATTATTATCTTCTGCATAAGAGTGCTCGCGATTATTTACTGAGTGAGAAGGCGATTATTTTCCCCTTTGAGTTCACACGATTATTATCTAGAGAGTTTACCTTATTGCAATTATTATCTAAGAGCAATTATTTTCTCCTAGAAGCCCTTTTGCCCTTAATTTAATCAAGTTTTGTAAGGCTGCGTCATTTGGAAATGGAACTCGACGTTATGGCTGTAAGTGAAGATATTGTTAAATTTTCACACATGTTAGCGGTCGAAAAAAATACCCGAGTAAGAGTTAGTCGTGCCGATGGATGAAGGAGACGGCTCGGTCTTGCGACCGTTATATGCTGCAGAAATGTCAAGCCCCAATTCGTCGAGGGTTGCAATCACGAAAGAGGGCAAAACTGTCTCGATTGAAAAAGCTCTCTCTGAGGAAACAAGAGAGAAAGTGGGCTCAGCTCAAGGGTTTCAATTTGAGGTAAAAACTCTCAAAGAAGGGGTCCCTCAAGGGTCCCATCTGTTCAAATGTAAATAAGGCCTCAAGTTCATCTGTAGCTCGTAGGCTAGGAATTTCATTTGGTAGCATACTCAAGGGGACTGTCTCTAAGGACTCTGGAAAAGGTTCATCAATAGGGCTGTCGAGTGAAAGAGATATCAAAAAATTGTAGAATGCAAGAGCTAGACTTGAGCAAGAGCTCAAAGAATTCAACAAAAAGATTGAGTCCAGCCCTAAGAACAACAAAAGAACTTGCTCCCAAGCAGACTACAGTGAGCTGGTGGGAGACGAGTTGGCAGATCGGGCCTTATCTGCCTTAAAAAAGTCTTTGCCACAGCAGGTGGAGGTTGTCGAGGCTATTACTGTAGCAATTCCACCAACACTTATCAAGCTAGGCAAGCTAAGCTAATGCTTGTATTTGGGTTTAGTGGAAGAACCCCGAACAGGTTTAAGATGATTCAATGGCTTCAGGGTCCTCAGATGATTCAATGGCTTCAGGGCCCTCAATTTCTTGGTCATGGAGGAGCAATTGAAAGTACCTTTTACCTAGCAAAAGGTTTCTGTTTAGTGAGATTCAAAGAGGCCTCCGATGTGGAAAAGATCCTTGACAAAGGGCCCCTTATTTTTAACAGGACTATGGTTTGTGTAGTACCTTGGGAGCCCGTGTTCGACTCAACTGAATCTCTACAGGGGTTTCATCCGGTCTGGGTTGAGTTTGTGGGATTGCCTAACTGGCTGTGGGAAAATCTTAGGATGCTTGCTAGTCAACTGGGCACGTCCTTATTTATACCTAGCAAGAGAGGGTTTGATAGAACTTCAAACACGGTTTGTATAGGCAGGGATGTGTCTAAAATGCCAGCTAAGAGCATGGTAATCAATGTTGGAGTTGGGCTTGTTACTATCCCACTAAACTTTGGGACATACTTTGGTGCATGTTTTGAATGCAACAACTTTGGACACTTCACCAAGGATTTCCCCTTGAAGACTAATGGTACTGCAGCTCCGGTAGCATAGGTCCCCAGTGATAAGGAATCCCCGATGGAAGGGCTGCAGAAGCAAGGAGGCAGTAACGAAGGGGCAAATGCAGGGAAGGATAAAGAAGATATGGTATGTGACAAAATGGATATAAAGATGTAGGAAAGGATTGTGGAGGAATCAATTCTCATACAATGAATCGCCGAAGGTGCATGCAATAATAATAGGATCATCACTCCCGCTCCTACCCCAAAATTTATGACAGTGACAACGGTGACGGTTGTTCAAGTCCCCGGTCTGAAAAGAGCCAAAAGGGTGAAGGCAGTGGCAAGAGACTCAAAAGTGCTTGAAGTCGTGAGAACACTTGAGGTGAAAGGATCTGGTCCATCCTCCACCCTTTTGAAAGGAGGGGGGTTCACTGTCCCACTACACAATCCATTTGCAGCACTCCAAGAAAAGAAATCCCCTTCCTTGGAACCCCCGGATTTGCCTGAGACCAAGGAGGGGGGGAATGGGCATGATTTGGATGTTGAAGAATTTGTTCCTCTATCCCAATAAATCCCTCATTAATAATGGAGTCTCTCACTGTCCAATCTTGGAACGTAAAGGGGTGGAAAACCCGTAAAAACTCATATTCTATGGAGAAGGAAGTAACGATTTCAGTGGCGTCCTCAGCATTGCGGACATGGATTTGGAGGCGAAGTTGGTTCCAAACCACCCATCCGAAAAAATCCTAGGGATTAGAATCAGATGGGAAGGGCATCCCTTCACCATTGTGAATGTGTACGGCCCTTGCAATGCAAAAGAAAGAGCTAAATTATGGATGCATCTTAGAGATACTCCTATTGAAGGTGAGTGGTTGTTTGTAGGTGACTTCAATACGGTAGGAAAGTGCACGGATGGAACAGGATCCTCCAGTATGTTGGCTGGCTCGGAAAGAACTAAATGGCAAAGTTTGTGTGAAAAGTGGGCGATGATCGACTTATGGGAAGCCGGGCCGTGTAACAGCACGCCTGGTTTCACCTACACAAGTCTCCAGTATGCCCGCACTGCCTCCAAGTTGGACATATGTTATTGCTCACACCAAGCTGACTGGATACCGATGCTGATGGAGATGAAGGTAGTTGCAACAAAAAGCCTTTTGGATCACATACCGCTGCACATACATTTCAAGAAGAATAAAGGGGAGGAGCATCCCCCAAGAGGGGGGGGGGGGAAACTATTAGTAACAGGGGCACACCTATTCAAAGACCCTCTTTTCAAGAATTTAACTAAGAAGACACTGGGTAAGCTCAAAACAAATGTAGACCTCAACAAACACAATGCATGGAACCTATTTTCTTGGAGCATCTAGAAAGCAATAAAAACCTCGGGCCCCCGAATCAAAAAATCTAGGGAGGTGCACCTTATGCATCTTACAGCGGAGGTACAATTGCTTACCTCCATAAAAGCCAAGGGGCTTGCTACTGAGGAGGAGCACAAACGATGGCTCGAACCCAAATCTAACCTGGCTAATGAGCAGCTAGAAGATATCAGAAAGGCAAGGCTTCTCTCTAGGGAGACTTTCCTACAACCTGAAGCCTCTAATCAAGCTCATTTCTTTAGGTCCTTAAAAATCAAGAAGAGTTGGGGCCACGTCTGCTCACTCTATGGTGAGAAAGGGATAGAAGTTCATAACCAAGATGAGATGGTTGGTTTGATGTTGAGCTATCTTAGTCAAATCATTGGACGGCCGAAGATTCAGTCCCAAGAAGTGGAAGAAGCCAGAGGGACCTTACTTCAGAGTGTCAAGGAGAAGATTCCCCACTCAGAAGCTAATTGCTTGGAAGGGGCATTTTCCGAAGAGGAATGTTCACTAGCATTGCAAGCCCTTGGCAAGGAAAAGTCCCGTGGTTGGGATGGGATGATGGTGGAATTCTTTAGAGAATTTTGGGATGATCTCAAGGTCCCAGTCACAAGGTTGGCCAATAAATCTATTATCGAAGGATCGTTGAAGATAAGTGTTAAGAGAGGGCTTATCAAAACAGATTTTTTGTTCTCAACTAGAGCATTGGTGCCCTATAACAATGATATCGGTGGTCTACAATATTATTGCTAAAGCAGTAGCCCTCATACTAGCCCCCCTACTAACCAAGACCATCTCTCCCCATCAACATGGGTTCATCAAAGGAAAGTCCATTTACGATAACATCTTGGCAGCAATGGTGGGCATCGAATACGCAACTTTCACAATGCAAGAGTGCATTTTGCTGTAGTTGGACCTTGATAAGGCTTGTGACAAAATAACATGGACATATACAGAAGCTGTCATAAAAGCTATGGGCTTTGGGCCTCGCCTATGTCGTCTGGTACGTGTACTGGGTGCTGGAAGCCAGTCAGAGCTCCTATTTAACAATAGAATTGTGGGCTCTCTTAAGGTCAAAAGGTCCATTAAGCAAGGATGGCCTCTGGCCCCCTTGCTTTTCGCATAGGATCACATCCTTTAATCATGGCGCTCGAAGCTAGTGCGGAACGAGGGGAGTTGCAAGGCTTGGCTTTACCAGGAAATAGCCAACTACTAGCAAAACTTTTTGCAAACGATTCTCTCCTCTTTTTGAAGGCATGCCCCCAGGTCATCAGGAAAGCTTTGGAGATTGTACAAATATTCTCAGTAGTTTTGGGGTCCTAGTGTAATATAGAGAAGTCAAGGATGATCTCTCTGTCGGAAAATGACTCATTTGACCCTTCTGACTAGTCGGGGGAGATTGTCACAAAAGGAAATATCTTCAAACATTTGGGAGCCCCCTTGGGGGTGGACATAACTCACAAGCAAAGATTTGAGTGGGTGCTTCAGAAAATCAAATTAAAAATGAGTAGGTGGGAGTATGCTCTTCTCCCATTGCAAGTCGGATAAAAGTGATTAATGCTTTTATGATCCCTTATATTGCCTTCACTAGCCCGCTTCTCAAGATGGCTAAATGTCACTAGAAAGAGTTCTTAAAACCAGTAAAAAGGTTTCTGTGGAAAAGAACAAAAAATCCTCCAGGCCATGGCAATGGGCCTGTTGGGAATCAATTGCTCGGTCGGTGAACCAAGGAGGCCTTGGAGTTCTCAACCGTATGGCCCATGCAGAGGCTTGCTGTGCCAAATTTGTTGTTTCCTTGGCCAAACAGGATCAAGTTTGGGCTGTCAGAATCAGAGATATGATAGAATCAACTAAACTTGGCTCGAAAGGTGAAAAGTGGAGAGGGGTAGAGGTTCATGACAAACTATTAGCCCCGACATGGTCTACCCTAAGACTGGGGGGTAGCTCCAGAGAATTGGTAAGAAAATGCACTAGAGTAGCAGGAGTCTTAAAGTGGGGGGAAGAAACCAGATACTTCAAGAACTCCATTTTACATTGGCCCCCTTGGCTCTACAAAGTAGTAGATCTACCACAGAATCCCTATTGGATAGAAACAGCCAGGAAGCTGAATAATAAGGGTTTGAATCGACTTGGGCACTTTTGGGACAGTGACTGCAAGAGCTGGAAAACCATTGACCTTTGGTTACCCAGTACCAACTTAATAGCTTGGAGGTCTTGCTTGTCAACAAAGTGATGAAAGAGCTTGACAATGTAGTGACGCCAATCTGTGATTCAGAGTTTGACTGGAATGCCTGGAAATGGCCCGGAAGCAGTCTCCTATGGAAACCGCATTCTAAAGGCATCTATCATACAATGATGCATAAGGAGAATTGGTCTAGCCCCCTTAACAAGATATGGAAAAAACAATGGCCGGAGGAAAGGTGGGAGCAAGTAATGGAGAACATCTGGAAGCCAAAGGTTCCGCAGCACATGAAGGTATTTTTCTGGAAGGTAATTTGGGGGGCCTCGTAGGGAAAATATGCAAGTGGGTCCAAAGAACATGGAAAATTAGTTTTTTCAAGACTGATCTATTCCTTGGAGGTAAGAATTCAGGTAATCTTGCCCTCCTCATCAGCACTCAAATCATCAGGTACTTCTTTTTACATGATGTATGGTAGACAAGGAACCGCCGTGTGTTTGAAGGTGGATCTGAGGTGGCAAGCTTCGCAGAAATTATACACAAAAGCAAAGTGCTAATATGGACTCTAGGGCGCAAGCAAAACTCGGAGGATTGGTCTACGACTACTGGTGCCTTGTTGTCAGTAGATGGAATGCCTAGGAAGGGGGAAAACCTTGGCCAATGGTAAATAGAAGATCTCAGAAGGACATGATAATTGACCTTGTGTATCAAGGATAGGGGGACGGTTCGTTAGGGGTGGCTGCCCATATAGCCGATGTAACTGTGGTCCTTGGATGATGTCATGGCTCAACACGAGCATGGCAAGACCTTGTAATTTTTTGGGATGATCAATATAATTCACTCACAATTGTTAGTTCTAAAAAAAAAAAGGTGAATTGAAAGTTATCGAGGTGGGATTACTCTAAGCCTATGGCAAGAGGGGGACGCGCGAGAGAGAGAGAGAGAGAGAGAGAGAGAGAGAGAGAGAGAGAGAGAGAGAGAGAGAGAGAGAGAGAGAGAGAGAGAGAGAGAGAGCTTTTCTTGATCTATTTTTATGAAATTTATCAAGAGCGATGGGTTTGAGGGTAAGAGGGGCCATGCGGCCACCGGAGGCGGTGTCTCTTTACTAGTGGACAATAACACTTCATAGACTTCAAGTTGTAAGTTATTTTCTTTAAATAGCTTTGTCTATTACATATTTGGGAAAAAGTGACCTCCACTTGTCTGTTTCAACAAAGTAATGTGCACATGGAAATAATCTGATACCTTTTTGTTGCTGCATCAGTATAATTTAGGAGTAGTTACAAAACCCTCCGTGTGAAAGCCCTTTTAACAAAGTTTTTAGCTAGGCCACTGCTGTTGAATCTTTCTTTAATCTTTGTTTGTTTGGTTTGGTACTTTTCCCCAATCTATGTCTATGCCTAAGGTCTATAGAATTTTCTTTCATATATGTTGGAAAAAAGTTATAAAATTTGCACACATTGCATAAAAAACATACTCACAATTGTGAGTTGAGAAGGTGGGGATAGCCTTCTTTTCTTCTAGGTATTCTAATTTCTCACCCGAGCTTCTTGTTGTTAGCGTTCCTTTTGAAATACTTCAAGAAATACTAGCTACTCGATTGTAGCAACATAGCTATTTGTATCGCATACTATTTGGCTCTACTTTCTCTTTCCATTACACAGAATCTCCTCAAGAGGCTTCAGCATCTCCAATCAACCCACGATTTAAAACCATTGCTAATGGACATGATTTGACCTCAACACGTAGGAGAACAAAGATTCAAGCTTAACCACCAGGCCATACGCCTGTGCTGCCCTATAATTTCCCCTTAAACATTAAAAAAAAACAAAACACGGCCCCCCCCCCCCCCCCCCCCCCCCCCCCCCCCCCCAAGCCCCGTACCCTTTCTCCTTTACCTTTCTTTTCTCCACCCTTCCCTTTTCCTCCCCCCCCCCCCCCCCCCCCCCCCAAAAAAAAAAACACAAAACAAAAAAACTAATTATTAATAGGTTTGTGAAAACAACGTTTTGGCTCCTTACTCGATCAAAAATCACTAAAAACCATTAATTAGGGTTTTAGATTCTAAGATTCCTCAAATTTTGGAAAAGGCAAAATCTCACATGTCGCCATCATTGCCACCTCTGCACGAGTTGCCCTCACCATCTCTCTGCTCTACTTGCTCCCTTTGCCATGGCACCGGCTCGTTTCACTCTCGCGCACACCATGGCATCTCTCTCTCTCTCTCTCTCTCACACAGAGCCACCCATGGAAATTGAGACTCTCTCTTGACATTGTTGACGATATCGTTGCTCTCAAATTTGAGTGTGATGTTCTTGCCCGTCATAGCCAAAATATGCATCTTCGCGTCCTCTCTAGCCATTCCATGTTGTGGTAACAATAACAGAGAGACTCTCTCTCTCTCTCTCTCTCTCTCTCTCTCTCTCTCTCTCTCTCTCTCTCTGGCATGCCATGCAACATAGCATCGTGTTGAAATTATCATGGCATTGAACACATAAACACACTTAGCAGTGCAAGGAATGAGAAAGAGAGAGAGCATGTCCTTCTCTCCCAACGCCTCTAAACTTACCCACCATCTCTTGCACTCAACGCCTCACCCGTAGATTATTGAGACTCACCTGCAAATAACTGAGAGAGAGAGAGAGAGAGAGAGAGAGAGAGAGAGAGAGAGAGAGAGAGAGAGAGAGAGAGAGAGAAATAGAGAGAGAAGCCTGCCAACGTGCTCCAATATGCAACCCATCCAACATGTCGGCACAAGCATGACACAAGATCAGACCAAACTTGCACCATATGATGCTAAAAGATCACAGCCCCAATATCCCTCACAAGAAGATGCCGACGCTCCAGTGTGAGGGACACGGAAAGGAAAAAAATATATCCTTGGAGAGAGAGAGAGAGAGAGAGAGAGAGAGAGACTTTTCTTTCCGTTCCCTTTTGTTTCCCACGTTTTATCCCTTTGCACATGTCGACTCCCTCCCTTTGGTTCCAGCTAAAGAAATGGTTGCAAAATTGTATGGGCCTACTAGGGTAAAGTAGCCAGTTTAGGGACTGTTTACAAACAAGCCTTTTGCTTTTAATATTCTTGGGGGAGATTTTGAAAATCTAATCATTTTGAATTTTTAAAAATTGCATAAAAATCCTCATGAAAAGATGAATCCGATGATACCAAGATTGATGTTTTTTAGATTTTTTTTTCAACGCTCCACTCGAGAAACTTCAATTTTGACCTTTTTTTGATGCATAAGAAACACTCAAGGTCCAACTTTCGTACACTTTTTAGCAAATCACAACAAAGACACATAGGCAAGATTCTACAAGTATGCCAATTTTCTTGTCTGTAAATTGGGGGTGGGTCTGTTCCAAACTTGCGGCCCAAAAATTTTCGTATGTAAATTGGCTACTTTACCCTAGCTACTTTAATTTTTTAGAACCTTTGTGTGATGTTGGGTGTGACGATTTTCGCTTCTCTGCATCACTCGCCACTTGGTAGCTACAAAAGCGCCCATTGGAGGTTGGTCTCTTGGCGGGGGGCGCATGCTTACGGCAGGTGCTGCTGCTACATCCACCGATCTTTGTGGGAGGGTTGGCTCTTGCCAATGGGACAAGGGACCCACCCAATGCCTCTACCCTCTTTGATGGTAAGTGGAGATACAATAATCGAACCATTTTTGTAAGATGGGCAATCTCCAACATGCTTAATGGCCGTGGCAAGATTTGCCTCTCATGGTGGCAATGGTGCTCTTGGTCCTATGGGGTGGGCTTCCCTTCTAGCATGGTTCGTGGTTGCTGGCCCTCAACATTTATCCAAGGGCCGGAAGTTGGTGCATGGCTCCCTGTGGGGTGCCTGTCATTCTAGTGGAAGCTTCTCTCTGTGAGGTGATGGGGCATGTGGGCTCCCCCCTTAACTAACTATATTGTGGTTCTTTGGTTTATTTTGCTCTTCTACAACTTGCTTCGCGATGCTGGTTCTTTTTTGTTGGTTAGGTTCTGTTGGCTCATGCCTTTGGAGGATTTTTTCTTGGTGGAAGCTCGAATAGATCTGTGGCATTTATTCTGGTGTGGTTGTGCAGATTTAGCAGGTAATGAAGCTCCCATGCTCCCCCCTTTCTTAGGATATAGGTTTTCGGTTATGGATGGGTGGCTCCCTGCTTAGCCGTTTTGCTTGAGTTATGGGTTATCTTAGGATGTGTCTGTTGATGCTTTGAATGGTGGGGTGGCTCCCCCTCAGGATTATTTGACACCACTTGTGGCAGGTGGGATCAATGGTCGCTATCAAATTGGGGCGGCGGGATTGGTTTTGCGCCGTCCGATGGCGAATTAATCCTCAAGTGATCTCCATGTGATCACAATCGAAGTGAACCCCAAGGAAACGCAATGTGAACATCAAGTGATCGCCAAGTAATCCCCGTGTGATTCCCAATTGAGATGTGATCACCCTGTGAACCTACCTATTCCAAAGTGATCACCGTGTGACCCCAACCATTCTAAAGTGATCTCCAAGTGATCATCGTGTGACCCCAACCATTCCAAAGTGATCTTCAAGTGAACACCGTATGATCCGCACCCCGTCACTTTTGCCATATCATACTATATTCTCACCCTCTTTTCAACTAGCGCGCGATAGCTTAATGGGAGAGCCGATGTCTCCGGTGTGGGAGGTGGTGGGTTCAAATCGTGGGGGTAAACCGGTCAAAATCTTTTATTCTTGGGAATGAATGGACGGTCCACATCTTTCAGAGATCCTGGACCGCCGATCCCACCTGACAAAGTGGTGTCAAATAGTCCCGTGGGTGGCTCCCCTTCGAGCTTCACATATCTTGTAATTCTTTTTGCAACTCTCTATCAGGAGTTTATATACATGGTCTTTTTAACTTTAATTTCTCCACTCACATTTGCAACAAACTAGCTACTTTAGTCGAAAAGGCAAGTTGTGTGACCTTTGATGCTAATAAAACATTACATTATCCTCTCTTGGGATGGCCTCAGCATTTGCACGTGGGCTGGGGAGCGCTTTGGTGGTTGGTCTAGGGGTTCTTGGCAGGGTATGGGTTGAGGTCAACGAGGGCTGCAGTTGCTGTGGCCGAGTGGTGGGGGTCGGGGAGGCCCACAATTAGGGGTTGCTCCGGGAGTGGCTGTTTGCACCCTGCCACTTGGTGTTTGAGGACTAGCAAGGATATTTTTCAAATCTTGGGTATGGCAGCCTCCCTGCTTTGATCGGAAGCGAAAGTGCTCGCCTCGTTTGGCTTTGCGACGGTTTGGGGCCCTCTGCTTGGGGGTCTGCTCTATGGAGTCTGTGTTTGGTGGGTTGGTTTGTTCTCGGGTTGGTGCAGGTGAAGGTTTTGTTTGGCACTGGACCGTGGGTTTCTTGGTAGGCGACAAGTGGTACTAGGTTGAGGTTCGACTCGGAAACAGAGGGAGAGTTATGGTTGTGCATGGATTCGACTCATAGTATCTAGAATATTGGCTCCCTTGTCCTAGCCTATGTGGGACATGGCTTTACATCTACCTGCTCTTCGGTTGGTTGTTTTGTGGTTTAAAGGATCTGCGTTTTTTTGGTTGGTCTCTGAGGATGTCAGGTTTTTGCTCCGATGGTGATCGTTCTTATGCTGTTCGTGGAGTCTATCGAATTTGGTGACAGGGTCCTCGACTTGGTGGTACCCTTTGTGACCAACACTGGTAATGGGGACCTTGGGCCCTACCCCTTGCGGCTTTATGGTTTCTGTCATCGACGGTCGTATCTAGGTGGAGTTCTCTCTCGTGACAAAGGTTTGGGCTCCGGTGGCACCTGATTTGGCTTGCCTTGCGATCTTCTTCCTCACGAGGGTGGCTCCCTTATCAGCCGATGTATACAACATGTTAACAATTTGTTATTTTTTGGTGTATGTAGCTATGTTGGGTTGGGGTGGCTCCCCTGTCAGCCTGTGGATGATGTTTGAATTTGTGGTGCCATGGCTCGAGACGAACATGGCGGCTGATGTATTTTAAAAAAAAATTATCTATCACTCACAATTGTGAGTGAGCTAGGCCATTGGTCTTGGATCTTTTTTATTTTTCTTTGCCATACTCACAATTGTGAGTGGAGATGTTATATTAATTCAAAAAAGAATATATTATCAATCTCAAGCACTTCAAGCACTACATGTGCCTTGAGGGGCCAATGTTTCCAAAAGGGGACTTGTACAAAGACATAGTAGGAGACTGGCAAAGAGTTGCTAAGTATTACCACTCAAGTAGTCGATGCAACTAAGTCTATGTTTCCAATCTTCACATGCGCCCTCTCTTTGATCCTACAACATATACGAGCTCAATGCTCTCCCTGACAATAACATTGAATTGAGCCACAAAATATTTTTCCTCAAAGATGCGAAGATTCTTGGCTTTCCATATTCGTTCCAAGTAATAGTATCTTGTGATTGGTTGCAAACCAAATTGGCTTGGTGATGTGATCTACTCCCTCCAAGGATTAGTTTATTTGTATAGAGAATAATCCTCCAAGACTTTTGTACCCATTTGCAATTTTTTGCGGCCAAATTTCATGTGGCAAGGAAGCTTTTGAACGGGGATTTTTTGGCAAACATTTCATGGTGAGCACTTTTTTTAGAATGATGAATCCGACGCGCGTGCGAGAGAGAGAGAGAGAGAGGGAGAGAGGGTATGTGACTGAGGAGAATGGGAGGAGAAGGATTGCATTCCACAAAGGCCATTCTAATTTATTTTCATGGGTATCTCACTCTCTTTCACCCTTTTCAGTGAGAGAAAAATGGGATGCAAAGCTAGAGAGAAAGATAGAGATAGAGAGGAATGTGGATAAACCTTATAAAATAAAAATAGATCTCATGAGACATGCATTCTTTTCAATAGAACTCATAACGCTCCATTGCATACCCATTGTACAATTTGATCAAAACATTGAAAAGATGAACATCCATTATTCATAAAAACCATTACATTTCATATCACTTATAGTACACACAACATCACTTTATATGTTGCACCCGCAATCAACGAGCGCATTTTGAGCTCAGTGCACATTCAATAACGTCCATATATTTCCACTGCTGTATTGATAGCTTGCTTGAACCATTGCCTCACCATTGGGAATGGCGTTGAGAGCATCCCAAGTAGATTTCATGGATGTCTCTAGACATTATGGTTAGAAAGAGTACTGTACAATGTTAGTTGTTGAGTGGTGAAGAAAAGAAGATGTGAAGACTAAGATATTTAATATTTAATTGAATAGTTGACTGATCTGACACCTCAACAGTCTCATTCCTTATGAAACTATACGAAATAAATATTTCTAGACAATGCTTTGTACAAGTGGGGCCAAAAAAAAAACATGTTTTCAAAAAACATTCATTGATGGAGTTCTAACATGGAAAAGACATTCAGGAGACATAATAAAGGTTGAAGACTTGGACCTTCCCAATCACTAGTTGGTGGATAAACGTTTCTCATTCTGGCTTAAGCCTAACACAAAAAAAAATAATGAATCAAATGTGCTTACATGCAAGATTTGGTCGCTTGAGTACTATAGGAGCTTGAAAATACATGCTTGTACAAGTTGGCTCTTTGCAAATTTGAACCTTCTACATATTCACATGATTATGTTCTCCATGTGGTTTGACCTCAAAAACTTCATTCACTCTTTTCACCCAAAAATTTCCTCTACCACCCTTGCCTTCAAAGATAGAGCCAAAGCGATTTTGCAACTTGCCTCTAATGAGATTGTGGTGTGGTACTTTTTTTGCACCCCATCTCAACTATTGGAAGGAACGCTTTGCATTGGAATTTATGATGGATTCATTACATTCTCATTGGCACTCGGTGTCCCCAAAATATCTAGAGGACACTCCCCTGCAACCTGTTCCACTTAATATCCAACTTCATACAATTTTTACACTTCTTTGGAAAAAGGTTTTTGCCAATTTACAATGGCCAAATAGTGGGTACTACCCCACATTGTGTGTTGATATTTCTATTCAAAATACAACAATATAAAACATGTTTGAGACATAACCAAAACTATTGGCAAACCATTATCGTAGGGTGTTTGCAATATCCTTCGAGGGGGCCAAAACTCCCACATTGGAGCTTGTAGCGAGTCTGCCACATATTCTCCCCTCGTTTTGCGTTCCACTATATGTCACTTTGCAATCTTTGTGGGTGCATCAAATAGCCCACATTGCTTTGCTGATTTTTATTTCCTTTCTCATGGACCCTCCCCTTTATTCCTCTTTAAGAGATGTGTTTGACGTCGCTTCACCTGTAAAATCTATCTTCCTTGGCCATCCACCTGATCGTTGGTCCTTTGTGATTAAATTGTACTTTGGTCGATGAGTTGACTCGTCCTCAATATTAATCACCTCTATTGGCAACCTCCTCTTTTGAGAAGTTTCCTTGTCGCGTTGTCAAGAAGTTGGCGGTCTTGCCAGAAAGGCACCGGGCCTCTTGCTGTGAGAGTTTGTGAGGAAGCTCAAGAGTTATGAGAAGGAGCTAAGATGTAGATAACATAGCTTCTAGAGCTAAAGAAGAAATGTAGCCAAAGAAGCCGCTCACTTTTCCTTACAAACACACACATGGTGTACAGAACTCATGAAAGATAGTCAAAACAAAACGAAAATGAAAACATCGAGATTACGATCATATTGTATCTTGGGTAGGATAAAAGGGTTAATGGATGAGTTAATGATATTTAATCTTTGTTGTCCAAATAAGCTACGGATTGCTCTTTGGAACTGTAGCTTTGTGCTTACTATAATGTATATGTTTTGTCTAGCGATTAGGATTAGTTGTGAGTACAAATCCTCTTGATTCATAATAAAATAACCACATTCACATTAAAAGAGAATTTATAGTCAATAATAGGTAGTATGATGGGATCTGGTGAGAGATTTTGCTGAGCCTTTTAGGACCAAATAGAAACACTATGCGTTACTGAAAGTGAATCTGTCGACTAATCCAAATGTTGACCCTAATAGATTGCACATAATGGAAATGAAAGAAATTGACTCTATGTGGATTATGGTTATTTATCAATGATATACTTAGTATGTTCAAAGATAAAGGTGTGAAAGAAGTGACAGGAGAAGAAGAAGAGAGCTTCTCTCCCAAGCCCTATTGTTGCCCTTAGGCAATAAGCATACTACGGGGAGAGAAGTACCTGTAGCAAGGAGATTCTAGAGTTTGTGGAAGAGAGTGAGAACCTTAAGAGAGATAGATGCTTGTGAAAGATGAAGATATGGTTTCTAACCTTGTGCACATAATTGTTTCCTGCAAGAAGGTTGTGTCCGTTACATTGACAAGATTGCTGCTTGAATACCTTCCAATGAAACAAGATTGCTGCTTGAATACCTTCCAATGAAACAATTAGGACACAACAAGAGAGATGAAAGGAGGAGTAAAGATAGAATTAGAGATAGATCTAAGTGTGGTGGTATTAAAGATAGATAATGAGAGATAGAGATAGAGTTAGAGACAAGTATTGGACTAGATATGCAAATGAAAGAAAAACTAGCAACATATATCTTACATGAGAGCAATCGTCACCACCTTAATGGAGAGAGAAGATGAGGCAATACTTCAAACTTTCTTCAAGGGAAAGTATGGCACTAAGATGAGTGTGTCACTATGGAATTGAGCTATTCTCACTCACTCATAAATTGCCCCCAATGAAGAGAAGGTTGCCCTTTTTATAGGTGAGGGAGCCATGTTTTACATAATCACTTGATTAGGCTAAAGAATTAGCCCAAATCAAATGTTCTTTGGATATTTCTTAAAATGGGAAATATAGGACTCAAAATATCATGAAATTCAGCATTTTTGGTCGTTGAGGCTCCATGTGGGTGCATGATGTATGTGGGCCCCACCTAGGCATCTTCTGTGTGGCTCCAACTGGGGGTCCCAACTTGTGTGTCTTGTCCTTCAAGGCATCTTTGAGGTATCACATTCACATGCTTGTGTCTTTTATCGTCCAAATATCTTATTTTATGGAAAAAGACCAAGATTACCTCTTTTCACTTGATTCACCTGTTTACCATCTCTTCTTGCAGTGTAGTTGTGAGAGAATTTTTCATTGTTTTCCCTGTAACTTTTGACTTGTAACTCGGATTGACATGCTTCAAAAAGAAAAATTGGCTTACTAAAAGAGCTTGACTTGGTTTTGGTCTTTTCTCCACGCCCTTAGGTCGGGATTTTCAAATTGGGATGGTCCAAGAAGCTTTGGATCTTCCTTTTCATAAAGTCTTCTAGTAGGCCCTTCCCTCTTGTATGTATCCAAGAAGGTATGTATTATTGAATGGTTATATTATTAAATAAATGTGAAAAGAAAAAAATAATTTATATATGGTAGGGTATAGGTGAGATATTAGAAGAAATATACAAATGCTTTTTCCCCAGACAAAAAGAGGCACAATCATTGATACTTCTCTTGGAGTACTTTCTAATAGTAATGTACATTTATATTACTTCAAAGGTAAATACTAAGGTATGGTAGAAAGCTTTTATTTATGCATATGAGTATTATATGAAGTATACTTATGCGTCAAAAACTCACAAGATAAATCGTTTAATGCCCGTTCCCACTATATGCATGCCACAGCACGACATCCACCCCCTCTAAACCTGCACATCCTCTGGTATGTGCCACATTGTCTCTTTATAAGATCAGCCCTCTTGTACATCTTCCTTGCTTTCTTCTTCACTGGATGATCCTAGAGCTTCATGTTCACTTTGATCTTCACTTGTGTTTTGCTCTTCTTCTGTAAGATCCCCGTCTTAGAAGACCGGGGCGACTTGGGAGATAGCCTTCTTTATTCTCTAAATCCGCTGAGACGACACCCTACTTCGGTAATGCGAAGCAAGGATACGAGCAATGAAAGAGAAGAAGACTTCCACCTGATGTGTTCGTAGTTGCAAGACCCTACGCCACAAGCCAGGTCGATGAGATTAAAGGTTCTATGGACTCGAGATCCTACATTATAAGAGAAGAAAATCCCTTTCACATATTAAGGATCCAAAAAAAAATGCCTTTTTCCCCGCGTTTAAGAGGCACGGCCGCCATCCTTAAATCCGAAATATGACATGAGATAGATCTCTAACTAACTAAGACAAAGTGAAAAGTACTCGACTAATCGAATCCACCCATCCTTGACCGGCAACTTGAGCCGGTCTCCACTTTTCACACCGCACTCACCCGTTCTTTTAATGTTATCTAATTACTACCACGATATATATAACAATGTTCCTTAATTAGTTTCTAACACAAGTTCTTTAGTACAATCCTTTCAAACATCATCAAACAATTCTTTCATAACCAGAGTTAAACAATTCTATAGTCCGCAAAAAAAGAGTCTTTAGTTTTTATACAAGTTTTTTCGCTAACCACGGACTTTCTCTTTCTAATCGACAGAGCCTTTGCAAAGGTTTTTCTCAATCGCTAACCGCAAGATGCGCATACTTCCCCATTGCTAACCGTAAGGGGCATCTTGCTACCCGCAAGGCATCTTGCTAACCGCAAGGTAAACAAACAAAGTTGATGAGCTCAACTTTAATTTTCGCTAACCGCGGATTCCTCTTGCTAACCGCGAGTTCCATTTAGAAACAAGATTTTCTTTCCGTATTTCATATTCTAAATGTTTCTTTCAACAAGATCAATCAAAATCATATTCTCAAACCATAATCACTTATCAACGGTATTTCTTTATCAAACAATAACAGTTTATAAAAACAATACTTTTACTACTTTATGAAACATATGCTTGTTTCATGTGATTGAACAATCACGTTTCTGGTCGGTTTAAGGTAATATTTAAGTCCATCTTACCGGTCAACATGAATACTATGCATAATTATTAATTTGTTTTACCGGATTTGGAGCGCGTGCGGCTAACTCCTGTGCTGATGGTTGGATGGCTTCGACTTCTTCTTTGATTGACGCTTCCGTATGAGGTACGTTCGGAGTTGACACCTTTCTTCCCACCTTCCTTGGTGGTGCAACGACATGGGCGTCCTTAGAACTTCGCATTACACGCTTCGGAGCCATAGCTTCGGAATGGAGAAAAGAAAAGCGCATTGTTGGAGAGAGAGAGAGAGAGCGTTCACAAATCAGGTGACGACACGTCGACGATTGGAGATGGAGATGGCTTGAAGGTGAGAGGTTAAGGGAGAGAGGCTTCCTCCGGCACGTCGTTGCGAGAGAGCTTCCGCTTCTGTAGATGTGTGTGTTCAAAGGGAGAGGAGAAGGATCGTTTATATAGGTCCTAGGGGGGTGCTAAGAATACTGAGAGGTTTCAAGAATAGGAGAAGGAAAAGCTCGCGCATCGTCATAGCTCTATAAAAACTTAAAAAAATAATAATAATTCTTTTTGCGTTCGCGAATCCTATGCGCGATTTTCAAAAAGCTTTATACTTACAAGTTCCCATTCTATCTTGAAAGAGAGAAGAAAAAAAGTATCCTAATTTTGACTTACCTCTCTTTCTTTCCTAAAAATACTATCTCTAAGATTTTTCTTCACACATAGATTAGGTTTCCACATAAACTTATTGTTCCACATGAAGAAAGATCATAAATAAATGGATTCTGAACCCGATTTTCAATCCGATTGCTCTAATAAACTCATGATGACTCACAAAATTGAGAATCTTTGGGTACATTACATCTTCCTCATCAACATCTTCTAGATCATTGTCTCCTCTTCTCTTAAACATTTTGATCCTTTTTCTCGCAATGGGAATCTTTACTTCTGTACCATCTAGTTTAGGCAAGCTGTAAGTAGCATTTTCATGCACATGCTTTATAACATACGGTCCAAACCATGTTTTTGAGAACTTACGCATGACTGTGTGCTGGTTATCAAGGCTACTATCATACACTAAAACCCAGTCACCTTTGTCAATTGCTTTGCTTCTGAGTCGATTTCGCTTATCAAAGTAGTCCTTGTTTTTCAACCTTGCATTTTTGAGTCGTTCTTTTGCAGCTTCAATGTTTCCAGGTCTTCTCTCTAGTTGCCTTATACGCAGTGTAAGGAGATCTTCCCTGCTAAGCCCCTCTTGCCAAGGTAGTACATTCCATGTGGGAATTGTATCTTCAATTGACATCACTGGCTTTTGACCATACATTAGCTCTGCAGGCATGTAGCGAGTTACTGAGCTATGCGTTGTATGATCAGCCCATAAAGAATATGGTAACAGTTTTGGCCACTGACCAACTCTTCCTTCGCAAGCCTTGGCCAAAGCTTTGATGATAGGAGGATGCCCTCTTTCACTCTTTCCATTGCCTTCAGGGTTATAAGCTGTAGTAAGAGAAAGCTTGATTCCTAATCTAGAAAAGAACTCCCTTGCTTCTTCGGCATCCAGTTCACCTCTATCTGCAGTGATTTTTTCCACACAATCATAACGGAAAATCACCTCATCAAGAAGGAATTTGCACACAGCTTCTGTGGTTTTAGCTCCTAATGCTCTTCCTTCAACCTTGTTAGTTAGGTCCTGTCGTGCAAGAACCAAGTATCTCATCTGCGAGAGTCTTAAAGGCATTGTGACTAGATCCACAACCCATTTATAGTGCATTGCTAGTGGATATGTAGGGTGCAATCCATCACGATGTCGGACATTTGAATACACACGACTCTACAAACTGAGATACATCTTTATACATACCCTTCCACCAGTATTTTTCTTTTAACTTGGAGAAAGTTGCCCACACACCTCTGTGTCCAACCCATAGACTCTCGTGAAACTCTTGCATGAGCTTTACTTGAGTCTCTTTTTTACATATCACCCGTTGTGGTGTAGCACCCTTTTGTTTAGGATGCTTCCACAAGTAACCATCCCTCAAAAAGTACCCATATGCTTTCCTGCGTATCCTCTTGAATTCTTGTTCAGACCAATCATCCTGTTTTGTTAGAGTACTCAAGTAGCTTCCAATAAGAAGCCAATCACCTTCATGAAGATCTTTCAAGAACAATTCAAGTGAATTAGTCGTGCAGACATTGTTGCCTTTGACATGAGAGATAAAATAGAACTTTGTGCCTACATCATCTCCCTCATCAATCATTTGTGACTCATCTTCATACCTTGCCCTTGATAGCATATCTGCCACTGTATTGTCTTTACCTGCAATGTGCTTAAACTCGGGATTTAAGGACTTAATGTAGGCAATCCACCGCAACATAGCAATGTCTGGTGTTGAGCAGCTTGTAATCATCCCAAGAAGTGGTAGACAATCTGTTTCTACAGCCACACATGCACCAATTAGGTACTCTTTTCCATTTTTCGAGGCTATAACCATACCCCATAGCTCTCTTTTTATTTGTGGATAGTTTCTTTGGCGAGCACTTAGTACCTTTGCTCCAAATCTTACCGCATACCTGCGTCCTTCTTCGTCATCTTGCCCTATTTCCCATCCAATCCTTGTAGGACTGGTGTCTACTGTCACAATTACTGGCCTTTGACACTCATAGTCTACCTTTCTCAAAGTTGGTGCTGACTGGAGCAACTCCTTTAGCTTTTTCATGGATTTTACATGTCCTTCTATCCATTTAAACTTTTGATTCTTTCTAAGCAACTGATAAAGAGGATCAGCTATATGTGCATAATATGGAATCCAAATAACATAGAAGACAGGTCTCTCACAAACCTTCTAACCTCAGTGATGCTAGTGCATGTTTCTTTCATTGTTTGGATGGCATCTACCTTTGTTGGACAAAGTTTCCTACCATATGGCCCGCATATGTGCCCCACAATGAGCACTTCATTGACACCAAACATGGACTTTTTCCCTGACAATGTAAGATTCACTTCTTCCAACCTAGACAAAATTTTTTATCACAATCATTTATGTGATTTACCACAAACCTGCGACATCCCTTGAGATCCAAAGCTTCATCTTTGTCACTTTCTTCATATCCTTTGATAGGCAAATCATCAATGAAAGGCATTGTGATTTGAGGAATAAAGTCACGTAATACCTTATTCATCCCATTCATCATATGTGCAACCGAGTTGGTTGCTCCCTGTGGCAAGGTACACATCCTTACCAAACCCAAAGGTGTCCTCATGGTTGTCAAGTCTCTGTTTTCGATTGCAAGCTAAAATTGATCATACCCTGAGTAGAGATCCCCCATTGAGTAGATTGCCCTCCCTGCAAACACCTCTGTAAACTCATCCACAATTGGATTTGTACCTACATTTTTAATTGTCACCTTATTCACTGGTTGCATATCTTGGATGAAGCATAGAGAACCATTCTTCTTTGAACTGTGAACCACCTGTTTGAGTATGGAGCACAAGAAGGCTCCAAGATTCCCATTTTGATTTTCTCATTCAGTAGCTCTACTAACTTTGGCAAATGAGCCTTTGGAACCGGAATAGGCCGCAGATTCCAAGGCACATGAGGTATGTGAAAATTACCATAGGATCTACAATAGAAGGATCAACACATCATATCTCATGTGGCTCAAATGCAAAAGCCTTACCATGCTTTGAAAGCATTTCTTTGAAGCACTTTGTCTCCTCCTGTGTTAGAAACTCCTTGCAACCAATCTGCAACTCTTGGAAAGACTCCTTTATGAAGGTATGCCCAATCTTTTTAGGATTCCTCAAACTTGGTTGTAAAGAAGCCTGCTCAATCTTTTCCCTGATGTTGGGTGGTAAGGGTGAAGCTCATGGTTTCACCTTCTTTGCTACACTCTTGTATTTAGTTTCAACATGGACTTTTGGACCAACTGTTTGGTTTTCTTTGAAGGCTTCTATTACTTGATACATTTCCATAGAGCAAATTTTCACAACTTCATTTTCAAGATGCAAACTAGACTCCATTATAGCATCAAGCTCACCCATAGTATCTACAAAAGAAACTTATTCACACAAACCCAAGATATTTTCAGTAGGCTCTAGCAACCCACTCTTTTTCATGCCTATTTGTACATTATGTACATATTGCCTCTCACACCTCTTCAATCTTCAAGTTTTGTAAAACATACTGATCCATTCTTTGTTACCAAGGAGCCTGTTGAGAAAGTTTCACCTATTTTTGGATCAAGCAAGACCCTTTTTCTTTTTGTATCACTGCAATCCCGCTTTACAATGGTACTTGGCCAAAACCCATCATTTCCCTATGGTCATGAAACTCTTTGCTCACCTTTGGTAGAGGATGTTCTCTGAGGTTGTCACGATTTCTTTCATGGTTTACACAAACTTTGAGGAATTGGACAACACATTTACCATCTTTGCTGCATATCCTAGCATATGTTGAACCATCATCCATTACCTTTGTTTCCATTTGAACTCCCACAATGTAGGGCTGTCCAAGGATGAGATTATATGAAGATGTATCCTGTACAAAGAAGTTTTGGTCAATCTTTACATCACCTATTGTCACCTTCACACCTAGACATGCTGCATACAATTCACCGGATGAATTGTTTGCCACTTTTACCATCCAGCCATGATCTGTGTCCATCGGCCATTTGCACTTGTTGTAGAGACTCTTTGACATTATGTTTATTTCTGAACCATGGTCAATCAAGGCAACAAATGGCTCTTCAAGATCACCTACCTTGACCAAAGTTTTTGTAGTAGCCCTTGTCCAATGACTTCTTGAATAGTAACTCTTAGGAATAGCTTCAACTTCTTCATCATCATTTGAGAAATGCACTTGCTTCACTCTCCCACTACATTGGTAGCATCCTACCATAGTTTCATCACCCTCCTCCTTATTTTGAAGCTGTATCCCTTGTGTCTTTGAGGTTTCCCCTTCAACCTGTGGAAACTTCAGCAAGAGTTTGCCTCTTCCTCTTGATGATGTCAATGATCTCCTCATGGAATTCACGCTTTGCAATGCCAAGAACTTCTCCCAGAGTAAACTCAATCTTGCTATTCAAGATCCTTTCCTCAAAGACTTTCGTTAAATTTGTAGCAACCTCAATAGCAGATTGTAGTTTATAAGTTGGGCCTTTTGTCTTACCTTTTGTTGGCTCTTTCTTCTTTCCTGTTGTAAACTCCTCCATGAGTACTTCAGGTGGAGACGCTCCTTGTGTGGGGGTTGCTTGGGAAGGCATTGAGTCACTTCTTCCCTCACTTCTAGAAGCTCTTTTTGATGGTCCTTCATCAACATTCTCACGCCTGCGCTTTTCTTCTACAATAGCCTTATATTGTTGGCATTTTGTAATGTAGCCATGCACTGACAATGAGTCCACTGGATCATTCCATCCTGTTTCTAGACGTATGCAATCACCTGCTTCATGTAAAATCTCTTTTGTAAGATTTCCCTTTTTAGCTAATTGTATGACATTTGGCCAAATATGACCATGATGGTCATTCACCTCTTTATCACTAAGATGCTCAATTTTTACTCCATAAGTAGCTGCCTCAACTGAAGAGCTAGCATGGTTAGTTGCCATATCTTCAACTAAGGTTTGCATTCCCCCCTTCCCAAAGTTAGTTCTCAAGGGTAGACGTGTCTCTCTTAAGTGGATTTTACCATCCTTAAAAAAGACAACATCTTTTGACAAAGCATCACTAAAATCATCACAATCCCTTCTTACATGGTCTGTACTATCACACCAAATACATCTATTAACAAACCCTTCTTTGGGCTGTTGTCTTTGCCTAAGAAGTGGCCCTAATGGTTGGCCTTTTTCTTCAAGCTTTGCAAGCTTCACCTTCAAGTCACGCTTTCCCTTCACAAGTTCATCTAGCATAGACTCATCAAACTTAGGAGCTATATAAGTAGGATTTAACATTTTGTCAGAAGTTGAGGTTGAAGGACTTGTAGTGTTTACTACCATCTTGTCCCTTCTTCTTTGTCGTTTGGCACAAGCAACAAGACAACGCCTTCAACTTCATTCCAGTCGGTCTTTAGTCCTTGCTCAACATCTTTATCTTCAAGAAGAAGCTCCAAATTTTCTTGAAACCTTTTACCTGCGGATTGTAAGAAAAGATATGTCTTCTCTGCATCTAGTGTGGCCCTTTCTGTCCTGGTGAGCTGTGCATAGCGCCGCTCAAATTCCCTAAGTAGCTATGTTATTGATAGTCCTTGCTTTGGCTTGACTACCCATTCTAAGAATTTCCTTTTGGTCACTCTCTCCGAGTCCTCCATGAAATATTCCTCCTTTAAAGCTACTTTGAGTTCTCCCCAATTTCTCCCATGCCCATCTTTAATTGCCCTACCATGCTCCCTAATTTCTAGAGCAACAACTAGCTAAAAGCTTTGAATCATCTCACCTTATGACACGCGATGCAGCTCCATCTCCTTCACATACTCACGTAAGTACTTGGTTACATCTTTGCCATTAAACTGATCCATTCTGTTGACGACCGCTTGTATGGCCTTCGTTGTTGCTGAAATCTCCCTTCTTTCCGTAGCATGTTGTTGTTGCATGAACATTGCAAATGCTTGAAACATTTGCATTGTTGCTGGGTCAAAATGCATACCCAGTTGCTCAACATGATCACCCATGGTTACCCACAAACTCTGACCCTGGTAGATTCGCGTCGGGTTCACTAAAAATATGTCAAGAAGTTGGCGGTCTTGCCAGGAAGGCACCGGGTCTCTTGCTGTGAGAGTTTGTGAGGAAGCTCAAGGGTTATGAGAAGGAGCTAAGATGTAGATAACATATCTTCTAGAGCTAAAGAAGAAATGTAGCCAAAGAAGCCACTCACTTTCCCTTACAAACACACACGTGATGGAGAGAACTCATGAAAGATAGTCAAAACAAAACAAAAATGAAAACATCGAGATTACGATCATATCGTATCATGGGTAGGATAAAAGGGTTAATGGATGAGTTAATGATATTCAATCTTTGTTGTCCAACTAAGCTACTGATTGCTCTTTGGAACTGTAGCTTTGTGCTTACTATAATGTATATGTTTTGTCTAGCGATTGGGATTAGTTGTGAGTACAAATCCTCTTGATTCATAATAAAATAACCACATTCACATCAAAAGAGAAGTTATAGTAAATAATAGGTAGTATGATGGGATCTGGTGAGAGAAGTATTTCGATGAGCCTTTCAGGACCAATAGAAACACTATGTGTTGCTGAAAGTGAATCTGTCGACTAATCCAAATGGTAACCCTAATAGATTGCACAGAATGGAAATGAAAAAAATTGCCTCTATGTGGATTATGGTTATTTATCAATGATATACTTAGTATGTTCAAAGATAAAGGTATGAAAGAAGTGAAAGGAGAAGAAGAAGAGAGTTTCTCTCCCAAGCCCTATTGTTGCCCTTAGGCAATAAGCATACTACGGGGAGAGAAGTAACTGTAGCAAGGAGATTTTAGAGTTTGTGGAAGAGAATGAGAACCTTAAGAGAGAGAGATGCTTGTGAAAGATGAAGATATGGTTACTAACCTTGTGCACATAATTGTTTCCCACAAGAAGGTTGTGCCCGTTACATTGACAAGATTGCTGCTTGAATACCTTCTAATGAAAGAATTAGGATACAACAAGAGAGATGAAAGGAGGAGTAAAGATAGAATTAGAGATAGATCTAAGTGTGGTGGTGGTATTAAAGATAGATAATGAGAGATAGAGATAGAGTTAGAGACAAGTACTGGATTAGATATGCAAATGAAAGAAAAACTAGCAACATATATCTAACATGAGAGCAATCGTCACCACCTTAATGGAGAGAGAAGATGAGGCAAGACTTCAACCTTTCTTCATGGGAAAGTATGGCACTAAGATGAGTGTGTCACTATGGAATTGAGCTATTCTCACTCACTCATAAATTGCCCCCAATGAAGAGAAGGTTGCCCTTTTTATAGGTAAGGGAGCCATGTTTTACATAATCACTTGATTAGGCTAAAGAATTAGCCCAAATCAAATGTTCTTTGGATATTTCTTAAAATGGGCAATATTAGGATTCAAAATATCATGAAATTCAGCATTTTTGGTCGTTGAGGCTCCATGTGGGTGCATGATGTAGTGGGCCCCACCTAGGCATCTTCTGTGTGGCTCCAACTGGGGGTCCCAACTTGTGTGTCTTGTCCTTCAAGGCATCTTTGAGGTGTCACATTCACATGCTTGTGTATTTTATCCTCCAAATATCTTATTTTATGGAAAAAGACCAAGATTACCTCTTTTCACTTGATTCACCTGTTTACCATCTCTTCTTGCAGTGTAGTTGTGAGAGGATTTTTCATTGTTTTCCCTGTAACTTTTGATCTGTAACTCGGATTGACATGCTTCAAAAAGAAAAATTGGCCTACTAAAAGAGCTTGACTTGGTTTTGGCCTTTTATCCACGCCCTTAGGTTGGGATTTTCAAATTGGGATGGTCCAAGAAGCTTTGGATCTTCCTTTTCATAAAGTCTTCTAGTAGGCCCTTCCCTCTTGTATGTATCCAAGAAGGTATGCATTATTGACCCTAGGAGGACCTTTCTAGTACGTTTTGTTGCAGTTTACAAGACCTTGATCATGATGTTGGTACCTCATTGGATTGCGACTAAACTTGGTAGGTTAGTGTCCCTAAGTGTCTTAGAACTCCTCCTAAAGTTTCGTAGTATTTGGACTTCATTGGAGTGCCGAAATGTGTCAATGAGTGAGTGCAGTGACATAGAACATAGGCAGGTAGCTAAATCCAAGAGTGATAGATTTGTTGGTGCTAGAGATATTGTCATTCCATAGGTTTACTTCTTGAGGTTGACACCCTCAAAGAGTCTCCGTGCCTCATTGGAGTCACTTCCCTGAGTATTGGCATTATGTTAGTGTCAAATAGCTATGCTACATACGTCCTAACAATTGGTCTCATTTTCGAGGATAACGATCCTTAGGTGGTGAGTGACATAGTCGTAGCTTTTTACTTATAGACTGCTGATTTTGATTTCCAATTTATTTACACTTTGATAGTCAGACAGCTAGACACGGGGTTTAGTGCCTAGTAGCGGCTAGAAGTCGGGGACTTGCTAGGTCTACTCTTGAGAGATATTAAGAGTTGTGAGTGAGATACGAAATCATTTCATTCTGCATATTCTTTGATGCTTTAAAAGTAACGTTCCATATTCTGTTTTTCTTCCAATTTTGCACCATTTGTTGTTGTTTAGTCACAGGATTCAATTTTGGAATTATAAGAAGGTTAGATAACATCTATAACCATCAAATTGAGCAAAAAGGATTAGGGAAAAAACTGCCAAAACCTTATTTTGGTTTCCAAGACCATAAACTTTGAGATTTTAATAATCTAGTGGTTGAAGCCCAAAAGAAAATACAAACCCAAAAATATGTGGAAAAAGGGGTGAACCAAGCTAAATAAATGTCATAATAACTAATATCTAATTATCCTAAATGATTTTCTCATGTTAAACCGATCATTTAATACAGGGAAGTACCAGGGAAGAAAAAGCTAGATTATTGGTAAGGCTAGCACATTGGTCTTAACAGGGATCCAAAGGAGGAAAAATAGGGATCCAAAGGAGGCCATCTTCAAAAGAGAAATGTGCAACAATGGGCTTCAAAGACCCTAAGGTTCAACACATTGAAACTTCCAAAATGCTAAGGTTCCAAAATTTAAAGGTTGTGTCCAAATGGTCAAGCTTAGTGGAATTGGATACTTATGTGATGACCAAAAAGTCTTCAAGTGGTCCTAGATAGGAGGGGACAAGCCCTAAAGGTAGGGGAAGAGAGAGAAAAGGTGAGAGAACACACACACACACACACACACACACACACACACACACACACACACACACACACACACACACACACACACACACACACTCTCCAACGCTTCCCTTACACAAAGGGCGTAATGGACACATCTCAGCTCCCTAGCCCAATTGCCCACAAGGTGCATTCAAATCCTATGGCCATAGAGGTGTACCAATGAGAATTAGTCTAGATTAAATCTAGTTTAATTCATTTAAAAACACTTAATAAAAGAACCAATAAGAATTAAGCTCTATAGAAGACTATTGGCCAGTCTCCCAAGGGGTCCAATGAGCATTCAACAGCCCAAGACTATTGTCCAGTCTCCCAAGGGGTCCAATGAGCATTCAGCAGCCCAATGGCTTGCCTCATTCCTATTGGCGAGAAGATAAAGGGGTCCAATGAGAGTTTAATTGCATTAATTAAATACCTAAAGCTCTTACAAAAGGGAAAGGGGAACACATGTCACAAGGCTATCACTTATGCTTCTCAATTTTCATTGGCTAAGCTCTGCAAGATTCAATGGGGTGCCAGCATGAGTAAAATGCATGAGGGGTCGACCAAGAGAGAGAGGGGGATGATTTTGGAAGGCATTATCACACACACACACACACTCACACAATCTCATGTGTGAAGCAAGAAGACTATCTCTCTCCTTCTCAAGCTTTAATGGAAAGCTTATCATCTACTCCAAGCTTGTGAGAAGGGAGGCCTACACCAATAACTCTTGGCTTTGTAATGCAAATCCAACCAAGAGCCAAGCTTCAGTACATGCTCATCTCCTCTACCATGCTAATTACTAAGCTATGCTAAGACTTTATGAGTGATTATGTGAGGAGATATACTTCTTTCTTGTAAGACTACTCCTTCTTCCTCTCAATCTACTCTCATACCCCGCTAGCTCTCACCATCTTCCAAGGTGTGTGAGGTCTTGGGTCTGAGACCGTGAGGGAATTGATGTTGTGTTTTATAAGTGTGTGCATGGTGCTTGAAGCTTCCATCTTCATTGCACCGGAAAGTTATTGAAGGAACAGAAAGTATTGTATTGTAAAATGTCTCCCTTGATGGGGGAACCTATAATACAAAGCCTTTCGGAGGGGGAGCGGCTCCATGTAAATTTGTTCCTCAACTGTTGTCAATAGCTTAATTTCTCTCTCTTTTGAAGTATTGTTCATGCCTATCTAACTAGGTGTTATGCTTTTTGTTGCTCTCTCCATCCAAGCACTCTTGAAAGAATCTATTCTAATGAAATGCCCAGTATGTCTATGATCTTTTTCTCTACACACAAGTTACTAGGCCATTAAATGTTACATTGGTATCAGAGCACAAGGTTTCTCTTTTCTTGCTCAAGAAGGGAGGTCCTCAAGCTAGCTATAAATGGTTGGTATTATTAATTGCAATTGAGTAAGTAGAATAGGGATTTTTCAGCCTTGCAGTGCGCCTGCCTTCGTGCAGATAACGGGGCATTACAGTTGAGATCTATGGTCTTCATAGTGGAGTCCTACGAGGCTTGCCTACGGCTTAACCACTATTGAGCTATTAGAAGCTTGATAGGAGCCGGTACTGTTTTGGTGTTGAAAGACTCTGTCTTCTATTCCTTGCAATTAATGATATTCAAGCCACGGGTACAGTAGCTTGAGTGCTTTTCTAAAGGGGTAAAGAGGAGTAGCAACTAGGGCTTGAAATTCCAAAGTACACCTAAAAAAGTTTACACCTAAAAGTTGTTAGAATGGATGACAATATCAAATAGAGTGAAATTAATGTTGATAGCTTTGATTTTGCTAATGAGCAGGCTCCTAATGATGCCCCTATGCTTGTTAACTACCTTGTTTCTAGGCTTCAACAAGCCATGGGCAATCCATCCCTCCAAAGTGAAGTGCAACGGCGGCTTCGTGCTCATGGGATTCTCCAAGCTTCCCACCATGAAGAGAGAGTACCTAGGAAGCCTCCTTGTGAGACTTCCAAAAGAGGCCTCTCTCCGATTCGGGAAGAAGAAGAGGATCCATACGAAGGGCTCAAAAATTTACTTCTTGATGACACATCTCCTTCCTAAAGGAGAACTCAAGAGCCCCCACCAAAAGAACAAGAAATAAGTGAGTCTCCTTCCACCTCGATGGAGATGGCTCCACTAAGACGGCGGGCAAAACGCTCTCCATCACCTCCTAAACGGAGAATACCATCGCACACTTCTCCACACCATAATTCAAAGAGGGATGATAGAAAACAAGAGAAGAAAAAGGCAAGAAAGAGGTCACCCTCTTCTCCATCTTCTTCATCCTCTTCCTCTTATGAAGAAAGTGATGGTGTAGACAAAGAGGAACAAGGCAAGAAAACGGCGAGAAAGAGGTCACCCTCTTCTCCATCTTCCTCAAATTCTTCATCTTCTGAAAAAAGCGATGATGCAACTTTTGAACCATCAAAAAGAAGAGGCCACAGGAAATCCTATGCCGTGTGGAAGAGTTTGTCCAAGCTCAAGAATTTCAAAGAGGGAGGAAAGAACATCTCTTTCCTTACCTACGATGGCACCTTTGGTGCTACGGACAAAGTCTTGGCCTTCATCCAACAATTCGATGCGGCGTTTGTAGGTGAGGGATTCACAGAATCCTCTAAGCTACGGCATGGAGCTATGCATTTTCAAAAGTCCGCCAAGCAATGGTGGTATAGCCTAGCCTACGGGCAAACGATGAAGCTCCACAAAGATGGAAAGCTTTAAGAGCTTCCATCATGAAGCAGTTTTTGGCCACCAATGCCAAATACAAAGTACTCATCGAATGGTGAAGCTTGAAGCTCTCTCCCTACGAATCCATTCACAAATATGTAGACAAGTTTTGGGACTTACATCTCAAAGCCACTGTCTTCAAAAAGATGGATTTTGGAGAGCAAAAACAACAATTTTGTGCGGGCTTAACTGAAGATATGGTGGAGTATGTCAACTTGCAAAGGCCACACACCATATCTGTGGTCATACACCATACCATGGTGACTTCAAAAATCAATTACCAAACAGGGGCTAAGAGAAATCTTAAGCCTATGAAAAACAAGGGTTCCAATGAGCCTAAGGGGAAGGACAATGCCCAAAAGTCTCCTAAGGGCAATTCCAATAACAACAAAGCTAAGGAGAAGGGAGTTTACAAAGGCAAAAAAAAACTCTCTCCTGAAGAGCTTGAGTGTTATTGCAAGGATAACCATTGTTTCAAATGCGGCGAGCAAGGGCATGCAAATCGTGCTTGCCCCCAAAAGAACACCCACCATGACGCTCCTAGATCTACCTTGGTTGAAATCCAAGAAGAGGAATCTCACCACAAAGGATCTCCTCTATTCCATGCTTGGGGAAAGGTAAGAGAACATGATGCTTTTGTTCTCTTTGACCCTGGTTCTACTCACAATGTCATATCCACAGAGTTGGCCACCAAGCTAGGCAGCCAAGCCTATGGGATGGGAGATGTCCTACCTACCGATGGTGCTTTCAAGGGGCAAGAAGCTTCAATCACTCCCTTAATTGGGAAATTGAGGCTCCAAGTTTAAAGCTATGTGAACAAAGACGACTTCTTTATCTCTCCTCTCAAGCACGAGGATGTAATCCTAGGGGCAGCATGGTTTGATCGCATGGCTACCAATGTTAAATTCCCTGAAAGGAAAATATACTTTAGGTTCAAGGAAAAAGATATGTACATAGATGCTAAGGAGTTGGGTAACACCATACCCATTGTACATATGCAAGCTTTCAATAAGTCAATAAAGAGCTCTATTTCCGTGTACATGATTTTTGTTAAAGATTCTCAAAATGAACCTAATGCTTTAACAAAAGAAAATATAAATAATCACAAGGAACTAGACTTATCCAATTTTCTCAAGGGATTTCAAGATGTCTTTATTGACGACATCCCTTGTGAACTACCTCCTAAATGAGGCAATGATGACCATGCAATTGAACTTCTTCCAGGAAGTTCACCGCCTAATAAAACTCCTTATAGAGTTTCTCAAGCTCAACAAGAGGAGATTATGCAGCAAGTGCATGAGCTATTTGAGAAGGGCATGGTTAGGCCTAGCTCATCTCCATTTTGCTCACCCGTGTTGTTAGTGCAAAACAAAGACGGCACATATCGTATGTGTGTCGACTATAGATCACTAAATAGGATCACTATTAAAAATAGGTTTCCCGTTCCACGAGTAGAAGACCTATTTGATAAGATACAAGGGTCGACCTACTTCAGTAGGATTGACACAAAAAGTGGCTACCATCAAATAAGAATAGTTGATCAAGACATTGTAAAGACCACATTTTGCACTATGTTTGGTCTTTACGAATACATTGTCATGCCTTTTGGCTTGACCAATGCACCAGCCACATTCAACCGCTTGATGGAGAAGCTATTCAGGCCTCATTGAACCTTTACTGGAGTGTTCTTCGATGATATTATCATCTACTCTAATTCATTAGACGAACACAAGCAACACCTCCAGGTAATATTTTAAGTCTTACCAGAGAATAAAATTTATGTTAATAAAAAGAAAAGCGAGTTTTTCTTACAAGAGATTCAGTATTTAGGTCTAATTATTTCTCAAGATGGCATCCAAACAGATCCATCAAAGCTAGAGGTAATAAAAGGATGGCATAATCCAAGGAATCTTTATGAACTAAGAAGCGTTATAGGTATGTGTGCATACTATAGACGCTTCATAGAAAAGTTCTCACTAATAGCAGGACCATTACATGACCTAACAAAGAAAAATGTTAGGTATACATGGTCTACTAAGGAGAACAATGCTTTTGAAAAGCTTATCTCTCAACCTGTGCTTACACTCCCGGATCTCTAAAATCCATTTGAGGTCCAATGTGACGCTTGTGGTGATTGCCTTGGATTTGTTTTTCTCCAAGAAGGGCATGCCATAGCCTATGAAATTTGAAGGCTTGACCCTGTTAAGAAAGCTCTAGGTATATATGAAAAGGAACTCTTCGCAGTTCTACATGTTCTAGATTCATGGAAGCACTATCTATTGGGGACTCCTTTCATCCTGCGGGGCGGACGGATCACCAAAGCCTTAAGTACTTCATGATGCACACCAAGCTCTCCGACAAACAAATGAGGTGGGAAAATTTCCTTTCACAATTTCGTTTTCATATTGCTCAGATTGCTGGCCAGTATAATCAAGTAGCCGATGCACTCTCAAGACAGCCGAGAGTGAATGCGGTTTTCATAGCAACTCATAATGATCTATCTTCTATGATAGATGAGTACGCTATTGATCCCAATTTTAGAAATGTGATTTCAGCCCTTTCACTAGAGAAGAAAGAGGAACCATTTACTTTACAAGATGGTTATCTTCTGTATAGAAATAACATTACTAACTCACTACGTGACAAAGTAATGTATGAATCTCATGCTCCTCCTTATGGGGGCATAGAGGGATTCAGTCTACCCTAAAAGGGATTGAAACATATTTCCATTGGCCTGCCATGAAAGCAAACATACAAGAGTATGTTTCTAAATGTGTGGTATGCCAAAAGACAAAGTTCGATAGAGGGAAGCACCCTAGATTGCTTCAACCTTTGCCAATCCCTAATTCACCATGGGAGAGCATATCCATGGATTTTATCTTTGGATTGCCTAAGTCTATCCATGGCAATATGGGAATATGAACGATAGTAGACAGGTTCAGTCTCGGGGGGTCCACCTCTATATATGTAAGTATACCATGAGAGTTCAACAGGAGGGGGGTTTTAATTCAAAAAATTTGGGTAGATTTACATAAATATATTTAAATAAGGGGTTTTTTTATTGCACTCTGGAAAACAACCCCGTAAGTTCATAAAGAAAGAGGGGTTGTTTTATTAGTTCAAGATTCACAGATAAGGTGTTTTTTAAATACCCTTTGAACGCACGTTGTATAGATGTTTTACATATAGTGACCCCCATGAGGGTTCAATAAACAAGCTCATTTTATACCTGTCAAAAAGACTATCAAAGCCCATCAAATGGCAACCCTCTTCATCTCCCAAATCTTCAAGTACCATGGCTTGCTGATGTCCATAGTGTCAAATAGAGATCCTAGAATGACTAGTAATTTTTGGAAGGGTCTCTTTGAGAATTTAGGGACAAGGATAAATTTCTCTTCGACCTATCACCCCCAAACGGATGGCCAAAGTGAAATAGCTAACCTAAAAATTCTTGATCTACTAAAAGCCTATGCAACGGAAGTAGATCAAAGGTCCCAATGGAATAAGTACTTACCCTTAGTGGAGTATGCCTACAATAACATTGTACATACTTCCACGGGAGAAGCAACTTTCGAGGTAATTGAGGGAAGATCCAAAAGTCCCCTGCTACTTAAGGTACACGTGAAGATCTTCGCTCCGCAGATGATTATAGCCAAGACCTACAAGAATCTTTCAAAAAAATTAAGGATGCTATGTCTATCTCACATCAAAGGCCAAAGGTTGCTGCTGCTAATAAGCACAGAAGAGCCCAAGCCTTTAAAGAAAATAATTGAGTCTTGCTTAAATTTCCCAAGGTTTGATTAAGGCACACAACAGGCAAGAATCCTACGGGACACCAAAAGTACTATGCTAAGTTAGCAAAACGGTACTATGGTCCCTTCCAGATTCTTATACCAATCAATGAGATGGCCTATCAACTCAAGTTGCCTAGTCATTGGCTCATACACAATGCTTTTCATGTGAGCCTACTAAAGCCTTACAAAGGAGAGCCACCTCAAGAACCAACTATTGAAGACCCACCGGTGATCGAGGACCAAGAAGAGGTGCTGCAGCCTAAGTCCATTCTCTGACATGAAGACAAGGTATTAAGAGGCGGTAAGACTATCCGAAGGTATCTTATTAAGTTTAAGCATTATCCTTTTGAAGATGCTAGATGGATGCAAGGCACACAATTAAAGGATAACCTAAACCTTGCTAATGCTTACAATGCTTCCCTAGAGTAAGCAAATGTACAAATGTTTAAAATGAACAAAGTTTTTGTCTTATAAGACTCTCTTTTTGGAAAAAAGTTAAATTATTGGTAAGGCTAGCAGATTGGTCACAGTAGGGATCCAAAGGAGTGGAAATAGGGATCCAAATGGGGGCCATCTACAAAAGAGCAATGTGCAACAATGGGCTTCAAAGACCCTGAGGTTCAACCCATTAAGACTTCCAAAATGCTAAGGTTCCAAAATTCAAAGGTTGTGTCCAAATGGTCATGCTTAATGGAATTGAATACTTATGTGATGACCAAAAAGTCTTCAAGTGGTCCTAGATAGGAGGGGGTGAGCCCTAAAGGTAGGGGAAGAGAGAGAAAAGGTGAGAGAACACACACACACACACACACACACACACACACTCCAAATCTTCCCTTTACACAAAGGGCATAATGGACACATATCAGCTCCCTAGCCCAATTGCCCACAAGGTGCATTCAAATCCTATTGGATGGCCATAGAGGTGGATCAATGAGAATTAAGCTAGAGTAAATCTAGTTTAACTCATTTAAAAACACTCAATAAAAGAAACAATAAGAATTAAGCTCTGTAGAAGACTATTGGCCAGTCTCCCAAGGGGTCCAATGAGCATTCAACAGCCCAATGGCTTGCTTGATTCCTATTGGCCAGAAGACAAAGGCGTCCAATGAGAGTTTAATTGCATTAAATAAATACCTAAAGCTCTCACAAAAGGGGAAAGGGGGACACATGTCATAAGGCTATCACTTATGCTTCTCAATTATCATTGGCTAAGCTCTGCAGCATCCAATGGGGTGCCAGCATGAGTAAATGCATGAGGGGTCGACCAAGAGAGAGAGGGGGATGATTTTGGAAGGCATTATCACACACACACACTCACACAATCTCATGTGTGAAGCAAGAAGACTCTCTGTTTCTCCTTCTCAAGCTTTAATGGAAAGCTCTTCACCTACTCCAAGCTTGTGAGAAGGGAGGCCTACACCAAAAACTCTTGGCTTTGTGATGCAAATCCAACCAAGATCCAAGCTTCAATCCATGCTCATCTCCTCTACCATGCTAATTACTAAGCTATGCTAAGCTTTTATGAGTGATTATGTGAGGAGATATACTTCTTTCTCGTAAGACTACTCCTTCCTCTCAATCTACTCTCATACCCCGCTAGCTCTCACCATCTTCGAAGGTATGTGAGGTCTTGGGTCTAAGACCGTAAGGGAATTGATGTTGTGTTTTATAAGTGTGTGTATGGTGCTTGAAGCTTCCATGTTCATTGCACCGGCAAGTTATTGAAGGAACACAAAGTATTGTATTGTAAAATGTCTCCCTTGATGGGGGAAACCTATAATACAAAGCCTTTTGGAGAGGGGACCGGCTCCATGTAAATCCGGTCCTCAACTATTTTCAATAGCTTAATTTCTCTCTCTTTTGAAGTATTGTTCATGCCTATCTAACTAGGTGTTATGCTTTTTGTTGCTCTCTCCATCCAAGCACCTTGCTATGCTCATTAGGAATCTATTCTAATGAAATGCCCACTATGTCTATGCTATTTTCCACTACACACAAGTTACTAGGCAATTAAATGTTACAAGAAAGATGATCTAGAAATTTTCAGGCCAAAATGTGCAGGAACATGGATCACCATCTATGACCCCATGAGACAATTTGGGCAGAAACTGATAGCAAAGGGTTCTGTGGGGTTCCAAATCTCCAGATATACACTTTTGGTGGAACATTGACACATCATACTCATCCAAATCAAGAAATTGGGCAACAAGTACACAAACCTTGAAATTATACAAAAATTGGAGATTTTTTACTTTTTGGTGTCCATACTAAAAAAATAAGTGAAAATATGACCTCTACAGTGAATAGGCATACAATTGACCAAATTTCATGACCAGATGAGGTGGAACATGGATCACGATCCATGACCCCCTTAAGCATTCAAGGCTAAGATTTATGCAATGAGTATCTGACATCATTTGGGACAACTTTTGTCAAGGTCATCATAGCAAGAAACAACCAAAAGTTAACCAAAACACCAAAAAACAAGTTGCGAGTCAAAAACCGCAAGCAACCACAAAATTTTTCTTTTGGCAAAGAGAAAGGTTTTTTAACCCAAAAATAAGTGGATAGGTAGACTCCATAGACTTCAAATAACCACTAGACCAAGTTTGGGGTTCAGTTCTGATGGAACATGGATCGTGATCCATGTCCCTCTGCTAGATTTTTGGATTGTGACCTCACGGCTTTGTAACAGAGACCAATAGAAACAACTTATCCAAAAATAGGGATACCAAAAAACTTCAAGAAGAGGGTCAAACAAGGCCAGAGTCAAACGAGACCAAAAAGAGAAAAACAAATAGACAAAGTGACTCTTGGGAGACCAAAGGGGAATCAAACCACCTAAAAATCATATAACAAGGATTAGAAGACTATGAAAGACCTATGTGTCAACTTTCAAGTTATTTTGGCATTGGGGTACATAGATCGTGATCCATGACCCTTGTCACAAAAATAGCCCAGAGTGGTACCAAAGCTAGCACTAGTCCTTTGTAACATAGTGGTGTTTTCAAAATTTGTTTTGGATTTGATTTGTGCATGTTACATGCAAAATAGGAGTGTGTCAAAAATCGATAAAATTTTGATTCCAATAGATTTTGACTAACTTAGCGGCTTTAAAGCTATAGCCACCAAGTCAATTTTTTATAGGTTGTGGGAGTTAGAGTTGCAACAATTTTCTTTTGGTTGGAGGGCTGAATGCACCATAAAAGGTAATAGATCAGAGTTTTGCAAGCTTCATTTTCTTGATGTATTTGTGATCATTCATGCAAGTTTACAAGAATAGAAACCCTTCTACTAGAGACTAATCAAGCCATATTTTAGCAAAGGGTAGTTTTAATCAGGGGACCATACCCACCTTAGAGCCAATATTGGAGAAAAGTCTTGCTGATACTTCTTCGGAGAGATCATATACCTATATGGCTGAGAGATCCAAAAGTGTGAGTCTCAAGCACCAAACCTGAAACTATTGCATATACAATATCAATTTGAAAATGAACAGGGTTCTCAAATCTACAAAGACAATATGGATTGTTACTGTGTCAAAATTGAAGAGAGGCCTAGTGAGCTTAAGCTCATAGTGCCCGTAGATTATAGTGGAAATCATTATTTTGATGAAGAGGGAAACATGTATGTGCTTAATCCCTTTATTATGGAAAAAAGTGGAGATTAAGATGCACAAAAGAAAAGTTTGACATGGAGCCTGAGGAGAAGCCACCAAAGTTGGACATTCCTAATGCCAAGCTTAGATGAGTAAATGTGGCTACTCACGTCAAACCTGTTAGTGCATGATGTGTCAGGGCATTTATCTTTTTGGACTTTTAACTAAGGTCGTAGCTTTAAACATTAGGAGCATGTTTACACAAGGTCTTTATGCCTAGGTAGTTGGAAATACCCGAATGGTCACATAGCGTAGAGCAATTTTTGTATGTAACTACCTTGCAATTTGGAGTCTTTCTGCAGCCGTACTATTGTTTTAGGCCTGTAGTTGGACGTTGATGATGAATACAGGGTAGAGTAGTACTTTCTCTTGCTTAACCATGGTCTCTTGTGTTCATACAGTCTGCAGTTTTCATGGTGTAATGTGCAGTCCCTTGTACTCGTTTTCCTGCATATTGCATGTTTCTTGCACTTAATACATGTTAGGGATGTGAACCCCTAACACTTCGGCGATCTTGGTGGGCGTGTCCTAATCAACATGGGAGAGAATTACAGTAATCTCAAAGAAAATCGTGAGTCGGTTATGATGCGAAGTTTCTTTCTTGTGCTCTAACTGCCACGTTCTCTCTAAAGCAATTCCTGCAACTGGTTCGAATTTAGCCTGAACCATATGGCACTTAGGAATTCAATAGGTTCTTGACATGTTAATCGACCTTGACCACCTGCAAGAATTCTTGAATTGGGTAGCACTGTAGGAAGAGTTTGAGGAATATACGTCAAATTTCTTAGAGGAGTTCTTCCCAAATCTGCCAGAGGAAACCAATATTACAATTGCTGACAAGTTGCAAGTCTTTACAGGTTCTTGAAAATTTTTTGTGCAGACAGTTTCTGTCTAGTTAAGGCAATTACAATCCGTTGGCTTTGGCCGTGGTGCTGAAGAGGAACGAACTGGGCAAAGGAGAGACTTTGGGTCTGTAGTTTTAGGCAATGTGCAGTTTGCAATTTGCACTTTGCAATTCAACTGTTTACAGGTTGCAGATTTTAGAAATTCCAATTTGCAGAATGCAGTTTCAAGTATTCGAGTTTGCAATGCAGTTTAAGAAGTTTCAAGGTTTAAAAAGGGACAAATTCTCTCTATTCTTTTGAGGTGTGATTAATGGCAAAGAAGAAGAAGAAAAAGTGTGCAATTTGTCAAAAGTATGAGCACACACAAAGGAATGCCCTTACATGTGCAAGCCCTGTCAAAAGGAAGATGTATGTGTCAAATATTGTATGCATAAACTGTGCAAGAAGTTGTATCGAATTGTCAGATCTTTTCGAGATGCATCAGATCATGAGGAACTATGTGATGCACAAGAGGATTTGGATGATTTTTCTAATCTTCTTGACAAGGCGGAAGACTGGCATGAAGGTCGTGAAGGAAAAAGAAGAAAGTCGTGCTCTAGTATGTGCAGGATACAGGTGTTGCAAGAAGCAATTGAAGTCTTGACAGAGAAGTATGAAGAACAGTTTCAGGAGGAAGACCAAAGTGATGATGAGTGGGGAGTTACAACACCAATGTTCCCCTTGGTTGGGAAAAATCAGGTGCAATCATGTTTAACTTCTCCAAATGCACTTGCTGTAAGTCGCAAATCAATGAAAGAATTTCAAGCACAAATCCAACCTGAAGAAGTCAAGAAGGTGATGTTGGAAAGGGTAGAAGAAAAGGAGCATCCTAAGAGCCAAAGAAGCCAAAAGGAGCACTTAGTATCCCAAAATCACACTCCAAATAAACTCAAGGGTTTGCACAATTGATGTACCGGCAGTTTTTTAGGCACCTGCAATTTCAAAACCTGAAGTTTCAAAGCCTGAATCTAATTTTTCAGCACCTAAAGTTTTTCAACCTGATTTTGATGTTCTCAAAGTTGTAGATACTCAGATTATTGAAGAGAAGAATTTGATTCAAGAAGGAGAGTTTGTTCAATGCAAGAAAGATATAGTCCAAAAGATGATGAAGGAAGAAGGAGGAAGCCAAGAGAAACTCATGAGCCAAAGGAGCCAAGAGGATTTCCAGCTATCCCCAAACCTCACATTGAAGAGACTCACCTCTTTGCAGGAAGAGAAGGTGAGTTGCCCAAAATAAAAATTACTGATTGAAAAGAAGGGAATACAAGTGGCAGTGAGCGAGAGAAGCCACCAATATCCCATACAAACCCATATACCCACATTTGACATCAATCTTGAAGAGGTTGAAATTCAGGGAGACGTCAAACTTCAGTGTAATGAAGTGGAAGAGCTGAAGATAGATAAAGACATAATGTGTGCTACTAATGAGGATGATGTGATGAATTAGTTTTTGATGAATCTTGATGAGGAGTATTCGACAGGTGACTGTCCGGGAGGTGTTTGTGTTGATGGAGAAGAGTTTTTTGGAGTTTTGAAGACTGAAAGCCAATTTCTAAGAGTGGATATGAGTTATTTAGGGTGTGAAGACAAGGATCTTGACTTTCAGATCCCTGTATTACCAGTTTTGATACTGAAGGTCCTTGATTTGCAAAGTTTCAAAATTCAGGTCCCTGATCCGCAAATTACTGATTTGCAAAGAAGTTATGTACATGAACTTGTTGAATTTCAAAGTCTTGTTCTTTCTCAAGCGAAGATGATCAATAATCTCTCATTATACCTAGAGAATGAGAGGCATTCAAGTATGGTTGTGGCAAATGAAGTGCTTTTCAAAATCAATCAACTTCAGGAAGAGAAGACATCATTGATGGCGGAGATTTCTCAGGTTCAAACTGAAGCCGACTTGCATATTTCTTATTGTTATGAAGTTCATGATGCTCTTGAGCAAGTTGTTTTGGATAAGGATAATCAAATTGAGGACTTGAAGCTTCAACTTACTCAAATCAAGAATATGGAGTCTTCTTCAAATCTTGATGTTACATGTAGCTTAGCATGTATATGAACTTCAGTATCAATTAACATGCACGAAAGAAAAGGTTGACATGGAACCTGAGGAGAAGCCACAAAAGTTGGACATTCCTAATGCCAAGCTTAGATGAGTAAATGTGGCTACTCACGTCAACACCGACAATACGTATGTGGGCTTATATAAGTATGCTAATGGAGAGAAAATGCTCTACTACAAGTGTGAGGAGCCCAATGTGAGAGAGTTAACGGAGTAAAATTGCTTGTATGTATTTATGTTTGAGGCCGAGAGAGAGACACAGATAATCATGTTAGAAAATTATGGTCGAAAGTATTTGACAATGATCCGTGATGAGCTTGAGGGATATACGTTCTTTGGGGGGCCACTCCATCAGTACTATGTCACCCATGCACATACCTACTGTCTCAAAAACAACATGACCAAAAACCACGAGAGTGAGTCCTTTGAAATCTCATGTGGGAGACTCTTTTAGTCGACCACATCTCTCTGAACCAAGAACAATTGGATCCTTGGATTCTCATTTTTATGTCTACACATCCAGGTAGTGAATCCCAGACACAAATTTTAGCACAAGGGTGTCGGATATCAGAACCGAAAGTCGCGATATAAGACCCGAGGAAAGGGTGATTGACCGAATCACTTCTAGAGCAGGAGAACCTAGAATGATGAGAATAGTAGCAGAAACGCAAAGAATGCGACCTTCTTAAGTGGCTAAGTGCGTGCCAAAGAAGTACATAGGATCGAGAGATCCATACGTGCATGTTTCCATTTTTAATGAAGTCTTAAGAGCAAAACAAGTAGAAAATCTCCACACACAATATGAGGGATTTGGTTTAACATTGTAGGGAACGACATTACGTGGTTCCAACCACTAAACGGTAGAAATTTCATGAACATTGACCAAATCTTACGAGAGTTTGCTGAGGAATTCTCTAAGATGAAAATCAAACATAACACAGTTTCTCAAATTTATGTCTTTAAACAAAAGGAAAATGAAAAGAGCAAGAATCTTCAGTTCGCTTCAATCAATAGATCAAAAGGTGTCCAATGCGAGAGTTACCACATGAAGATTTCTTATTGGTTCTCTTTATAGAGGTCCTAAGAAACAAAACCCTCAAAAAAGACTTACACTTAAAGGCATGCACAACATTCAAACAAGTCACTAGGGAAGCATTGTACCTTGTTGACAATTGCGAATAATACAGGGAGGACGTAGAGACAAACACTAGCAGTGTCCCTTCTACCACCAGTGAGTCAACTACAAAACATAGTGCTTCTGCTTCAATCACACAAAATATGGATAAGCTAGTTGTACAAGTGGTCCACAAAATAGCATGCTTATGGAAGAGATGCATTGGGTAACACAATTTTGTGCAAGATGTGAGTATTGAACCAATTGTTTAGTGGTTTTTGTTGGTGAAGTTTCATCCATTTTGCATATTTTGACAGAAGTTCTTGAAGATGAATTGCCCTCTCTTGAATGCTTGTTTTGGTGACTATCATTTGTGTGTCCAATAGTTGGTTTGGCTCGACTTTGGGGATCCATTTAAAGATGGTTTTGGGAGAGTGCGACAAGGGTTGGCCGCTAGATGGTTTTTGACTTCATTCCCATGTTGTTGCTCTTATCACCTTTGGCTTGTCCATGTTAGCTTTGGGAATCCACTTGTAGTTTGGTAAGCCTATTGAATCATGGAGTTGTCGTTTGAAGCTGGACTTCATCAAGGGAAAAGATTAATTAGTAAGCAATGTTTTGGGTATCCATATATTTTGTGGCACTAATGCTATGATTGAATTCTGTATCCAAACTTTCCTAACCCTTTTTTGACGAGTGCTTGTAGGTAGTTGTTGTTGTAATTCTAACAGTTGGTATTTTGTGTTTGAATTGTCTGAATGCTGTTGTACATCCCATATGTGATCTGTTTGTGGGAAGGGTATAACACAAGGTGTGTCCAGAAGATAGTAATTCAGGGCGTCGTCTTGCCAATCTAAAACTACCTTGTAAGTATGCAACCATGAAACTCCCAAGATGATTTTCTTGTGATGTGGAACCGATGTGGACAGTGGTTACCATCTATGTTAATTGAGACATTGACTTGTCTCAAACTAACCAATGGTTCCTCTATTAGCCGCTTTTAGTTCAATTTGAGTTGTTTCAATCATAGACTTTGATAGTTTTATGTAGGTTGAATATTGGATGGCATTGACATGTGCTCTAGTACCCACAAGTGCTCTTTCTATTGTTTCATTGCCTAGATGGACATTGATTCGAACATCCATTCTACCTAGCCAGCTTTGCTCTACCTTGCTGTAATAGGAGGTGATGGCTGATGTCCTTCCTTGCACTTTAAAATCCATAATTAAGCTTTCTCCTATGCTTGGTCTTTAATTTCTTGAACCTTCTGCTACCGTTCCTTAGCCAAATTGTTATGATACTTCTTCAATCTGCATCCATTTATCCAATTAGACATTACCTCTCCCTCTAATGTTGCAAGTTGGACGTCAATGATATATCAGTAATCATAAATGGACCGTTACCCCTTTTCTGAGTTTCTTGGAATGTTGCTTTAGGGTGTAGACTAAGACACTGTCACCCTTTTCAAATTGCTTGTTTATTACATGTTAGTCATGAATTTGTTTCATTTGTCTTTTTTGTGCATACATGGCTGCAATTGATTTGAGTTTTATTTTGTCCAATTGTGTTAGTTTTTCTAGTCTGTCAAACTGTTCTATGGCATTTTGTATGCCTACCCCATATGCCTATAAAGCTAAATGTAGTTTTTGATCCCAATCTGTTATGGATTCACTGACAATTTTCGTAAGCATTGTGTATAAAATTTTGTTTGTGCTCTCGGCTTGCCAGTTTGCTTGAGGGTGGTATGGAGCTTATTTAGAATGAAGCACCATAAACTCATGCAAGAGATAATTAATCATTTCATTGAGGAAATGAGTTCCTCAATTGCTCACAATTTCAATCAAAAGGCTAAATCTTGTGAAAATGTTCTCATACAAGAACTACGTTATGGTTCTGGTATCATTCTTTTTGTGTTTCCTTAGCGTCAACCAATTTGGTCAAATAATTTGTGGCTAATATAATGTATTGAGCATGCATTCAATATGCCAGTGGCAAAATAATCCCAATGAAGTCTATTTTCCATTTGGAAAAACCCTTGCTCCCATCATTGGTCTTAGCGGCATTTCATCACGTTGCATCGGTACTTTAATTCGTCGGCAAGCATCACATTGTTTTACATAGTGCTCTGCATACATTGATAAAGTAGGCCATTGGATTCTTGCAAGGAGTATCGCTTTTTCAATTATGTCATCTAATTGGACCAATGTGTGCTTCTTTAAGTTTTGGAAGGTACTCGTGCTCTGCTGCACAAATTGTTAAATTTTTATCTACCTCAAGCTTATTGACAAAACTCCTTACTTTATATAATCCACAATGTACCTTCTCCACCTGGGTGCTTATACTATCTTGAATGGTGTAGCATGTCAGATTGGCTTTTGGATTGCACAAGCATCATATGAACTAACACAGTCATGGATTATTTTTTGCATGTGGAGCCAATACACCCCAAGTCACATCAATCTCTGGTATGTTTCTGTTTTGGCATTGTGAAGACCCGTAGTTTGTCCATGAGCTTTCTTCAAGTACACTTCTTTCTTGGATGTCTCGATGCATAGCCTAAGTATGTCATCATTTACCTGCTTATATAACCGTCCAGCTATCAATACTAAGGAGCAAGATTTCTCAATGATTGATGGTTGTCTTTCAATTTGTAGAGAACCAATGGTGAGTACTGGTATAACATGTTCACTCCACCTTAGTATCATCTGGGTATTGAAGAGATAAGAGTCGGGCAAATCATCCTCAAATCCTAAAGGTACTTGTCCGTATATCAATTGCGATAAATGGTTTGTCCTCTAATGTATAGTCCCTTTCTTGACCACTACAATGAAATCAAATTCTACCAATATTATGAACCATCAAACTATGCGGCCCATATTGCATGATTTGTTCACTAGTACAATAGCGCCTGCTGATCCACAAATAATATAAACTTGTTTGCAAGAAGGTAATGTCTAAACTTTTTCACCGAATAGATCATTTCCAAGCCCTCTCTTTCTGTGGTCGTGTGATTCCATTTTTCGTTGTTGAGCTATCTACTGGAGTAACAGATTGGAAAATCCATTTTGTTTTCTCCAGGTTGAGCTAGGATATATTCAATAGCACAAGCCGACACATCTACATGGATGTGGAAAATCTTGTTCTAGTTGGGAGCTTTCAAAATTGGAGCAAAAATAATTCTTTGCTTCAATTGTTAAAACGCTTTCTCACATTCTTCATTCCATTCAAACTTAGTGATGAGTGCATAGAGAGGTTTTGCAACAATTGCATACATGTAAATAAATATTTGACAATAGCCACAATGGCCCATAAAAGCTTATACCTCTCTAACTTTGGTTGGTCCTAGAAGAGAAACAATCAATTGTATCTTCTCAAGATCAGTAGAAATACCATTTTTTGACACTTATGCTCCAGAATCTTGCCTTGTCTTACCATGAAAATACATTTTTTAAGTCTTACGTAGATGCGATATGTTTTGAAGTTCTTGAAGATCTTTAAGTGTTCAACATGTTCATTTATATGGAGAGAATGCACACACAGGTCATCCATATAAATCTCTAAGAATTGTTGTACATACTCCTTGAATGCATGACTCATCAGCCTTTGGAGTGTGATTGGTGCATTGGTTAGACCAAATGGCATCACTCGATACACAAATATGCTCCATTTTGTTCCAAAGGCCATTTTTTGTTGATCCTCCAGTTTGCTAGTGAGTTGGTTATAGACTGAAAAGCCGTCTAGAAAGCTGCAAGCATTCTTTCCAATGACTCTCTCAATTACATTTTTTTGTGATGGGCAAGGGATAGTTGTCTATGATCATAGCAACATTTATCTGTTTGAGATTTATGCACACTAGTAATTTACCATTCTTTTTGGGCACCACCACAAGTTGTGACAACCACTCTGTGTGTTCTATCTCATAGATAAACTCTACCTCTTTAAGTTTTTCTATCTCTTCTTTGATTTTCCTTGCAAATGTTTCATTATAGGTATAGGGACATTTTTGGTATGGTTTATCATCACTCTTTAGGGGTATCTTGTGCTGGCAAATGTTTGGATCTACCCCCTTAAGATCTTTGTACGAGCAAACAAACACATTTATATAGTTCTTGAGGGTAGCTATCAAATGTTGCTTCTCCCCTTCGGTGAGATCCATAGCTATATATGCTGATGCAGGTACTTGAGAGAAAGAAAACTACAATAGTGTGTGCACAAATTGCAGACGATAGACTAGACATTGTGCATTGCATAGCTTGATACAAAGACCAATTTCACAGATCGTTGTAACAAATCACTTTACCGTAAACCCAAGACGGCATATGAATGCCATTTTCTTAACAAGCTCTACACAACACTTTTGTAAACATTATACAATGATCAATACATAGGAAAATTTACGTCCAATTTTTCATTCAATAAGTACAAAGGAGTACATTTCAATGAGTGTTTTAAAGCTGCTGCGTTGCTAGAGGGGCTGCAGGGTCTGCAGGGTATCTCCTCGGTTGGGGCCATGGAGTGGGCCTTGGTGCACATCGTGCACTCCTTTCGGGCATGTTGCTACAAGGTTGATTATGTTCTTGATCAATGTGGCCGAGAACAAATTAGCATACACATATGTATAATCTGATAGTTTTCTAACTTGCAAAATTATTCAACCCCATAAGTTAATTTAAGAGGTTCTAAATCATGGTGATAGTGATGAACAAAAAGCAAGTGCTTATGCTTCTATGCTCCTCCCCATACATGCGCTACAATAGGAGATATGTGCTCATTAACAGCCTCCAACCATAGGAATGCACTTCTTGTTGTTTGGGGATCTTGCAACTCAAAATGGTCATCTCTCCCCATATCTATTGAGCATCTGTAAGGCTATGGTTTCCATGATGAGGAATTGCTTCATAGCAAGCTTTTACGTCATATGTATGAATAGAAAATATTCGACTAGGAAGATTAATTATTGCATCATATTGGTTGTTAATGATCCAATATGCATTAGTATTTATCTTTGAAAACGTTTTTACGTCTCTTTGATAATTTTTAGTGTATTCAATAAACCTGTGTGTAACACATTGCATGAATTTTGTAATCATGTTTGTTACAGGGGAAAACAGGTAGTCATGGGCATTTGTTATCCACCAGTGAAATTCTAATTTAAGAATCTTGTAGTTACCCATGATGTAAGGGAAACCTTTTTCTTTTGATGGGGTAATGCCAAGTTCTTGGCAACGTGTGTTAATGAGTGAGATGATTGTGACTACCAACTTGTATAGGTAAACATTTTGGGGATTATAATCCCTCTTTAGCGTGAAGTCTAATGATTTGTTTACATATAAAGACGAGATTTTGGGCTGATTTATCCAAACCACATATAAAAATATGTTTTTGGATAAATTCTATTTCATCCAAGATGTCTTTTTCCATAAACCAAGGTCTGATTATGTCTATAGTTTAGGAAGGTGTCATGAAATGATTTTTCTATTCTTTCTTCAATTAGGTGCAAATGATAGGGAATATAGAGCATATGGAAAAGTTTTTCCCACCCATGTTTTAATTCTATTTTGATGATTGTAAATGTATAGTACAAGGGGAATATGTTTGAGACCTTTGGTTGTATTATCTCCAAGTATGTAATGCCTTATAAAGGTACATTAAGGAGTTAAAACATGCCTACCATAAGTGCCAAAACAAGAAGCCACTAAATATTTTTTTGGTTAATGCACACACAAGGTTCAGTGAGATCAAAAGGTTCTACAAAGGTGGCAAACGGTCTACACAAATATTGTCCTGTGCTATTTGTATAGTTCCATACAGTCACCTCCTCTAGATTTCCAGAAGAATCCACTAAATAGTTTTTTATTAATGTGCACACAAGGTTCTATGAGATCAAAAGGTTTTGCAAAGGTGGAAAACGGTTTACACAAATATTGTCTTATGCTATTTGTATATTTCCAACCAAAATCAATATGAAACTCCTCCAATTTTTTTATGAAACCTAGATCTTTCAACAATTGGTCAAAGAACACACATGGGTGTATGAAATCCATAAACTTATTGCAAAAAGTTAAATGAATGAATCTGTTATTTACCTTATTAGCTTGTTTAAACCAATGTAAGCCATTGGTTGGAGTGGATAGAGGTCTTACCTTGTCCTCTGTGATGTATTCCAACATTCTAGGAGTATCTCCAAAATCTTCCGATCCACAAAACTACCTTGGTTGTTTTCAAGATGAGTTTGTATTTCCTGGTGTGCTAGCAATTATTTTCAATTGCCCTTTACTCTTGGAAGGCTTGAAAGTAGTGTCGATGGTACTCCAGGAAGAAATGGTGTCCCTGGTGTATATAATACTAAGCCCTTCGTTGCGTCTAATAAATGATCATGAACAGCATAGAATACCACAACTGCATGTTGAACTTTAATGGGAAGGAAAGTTACCGAGCTGATGAAAGAATACACACGCACAGGTCCAGAACAGTAAGGAAAAAATCTTAATAGATTCTAAAATGCAAACCACAGAAGGTGGTCAAACCATATGATTGTTGAGGGGCAACTAGATCCTGGATTCCATTTGTAGTTACATTTTATGAAGGGCCTGTAAGTATTCCAATAGTCTTTTAGGAATTTTTGGATGTTGTTTTCTTTATCGTTGAGTCATAGTCCCTTTGTACGGGCTACCACGGATGCATTTGAACACTTCTTGCTATCAATGTTTGACAACTTGATCTGTTTAAATGTAAAAGCCTTATCATATGATAGTAAATGCTTAGATTGTATGGTCGAAGTTTTGCATTGTTCTACAACCTCCGGGGAAGATTGCAAAGTAGAGCTAAAGATTCAATGGTTAAGGGGGCACATTGATTCAAGATCTCAAAGTCCCAAAGTCTATTTTCCAAATGGATGGCATCAAGCTCAATTTGCATAGGGGAAGAAGTGGAATTATGTCAAAAAAGTTTTTGGGCATAGATCTTTCTATTTTTTGAATAAAGGGGTCATTTGTGAAACCTAGGAGTCCTACTTTGATAGATCTAGATTTAAAAGAGGGTTCACAACCTCATGAAATTATCTAATTTCAATTGGGAGAATAGGGAGGTTGTTTATGAAATAAATCTTGTTAACAATAGTAGGCAAAGAAGAAAAGTAAAAATTCATTTCAGCCGAGTCTTGAGCATCAATAAAGGAGGCTAAAAAGGTGCCTAAAGCATCACTCAGCTGAGTTGGCTTGCACCAAGACTAGGAACTTCAACCAATCATTTACCGAAGCAGTTCTCAAAGCCGAGAGTTGTTGTTCCTGTAATGCCTTTTTTTTGGTAATCTAGAAGACGTTTGTGAAAATCGGCTCCTAAATGAGAGTAAGCATTGGGTACCGATAGGGGGGATAGGGATGTACTTTTCCTTTGAATAGCCAAGACGTGTTAATGACGCAATCCAACCAACATAAAAGACACTTGACACAAGACAATTGGACACTTTTTTAATTATTGAAATTATTCTTGATACAATCATTTTTGGTAGGAGCCTGGACGAGCTCCAAAAACCATGAAAGAATAGGCCTATACCTGCCATCCAACAAAAAAGCAGCAATTTAGAACTTTGGGCTACTTTGATGGGAAGAAATGTATCCAAACAATCCATTCTGCTTGTTATCGTTGTCCCTTAGCCCTAGACCTCCTCACTCTCCTTGTATATATTAGGGGGTAGGTTTTTGGCATTCCTATCATGCATAATCCATTTCTTTATGACTTTTTTTGCTCTTATGGTGTGTTCGGGCTTAATGGGTACTTCTGGGTTGCTGAGGAGACTGAGTCAACATCCTTCCGAGAAGTCTCTTATGGTAGATGGACGAGGCTTTCCATTGGATAAGTATGCTATCTTATGAGCTTTTGGATCCGCACCATCAAGAGGGAGTCTATTCTTGGGATTGTAGTATGGAAATCAACCTTCACATAACAATCCAAATCAAACCCATGGAAAAGAGGAAAATTGATAGAGAAAAAAGGAAAAAAAGATAAGGTGCATGGGAATAATTAGGCCCCATCCCATCCTATCCACAAGGAGGCCACTAAAGACGTATATTATCTTAAGAGCATTAATTATTCATAATTTTCTACCACTCTATATTCTTGTTCTATTATAAGACCTTTATGGGACATCAACAATTAAAACCAACCTCAATTTATGCATAAATGCCCCTCGTTTCATACGAGTACTTCAAAGAAATTATGAAGTCCCCAGTTTTTGAAAAATTTGCCAGTTTCCCCCTTTTTTTTATAAATGTAAAAAAAAACATACGTCAAATCACCTATGGTGACCTCACAACCAGGATTTTTTATTATCTTTATCTTATCTTTCAAAAAATTCCAACAGTTCTCATAATGGACTTAATCTAGCCAAGCATCTCATCAGCCAAGCACATACGGTATTATTTAAAAAAAAACATAAAAGGATTTGGGAAAATTCTTACATGCGTACCCCAACCTAGCATCTTACTAGCCACCATCCCATAGTAGCATTTTGTTAACATAAATGTAAAAGGATGTCAGATCCTATCAAAGTCCATCTATATATTAAATTTGTAAAGGTGTTTTGATTGAATCTTTCCCTCTGTTTACACAGGCTATACCCGTCCATGCATCTTAAACTTCACAAGACAGCTAGGAGTAGAAACCACTTATTATATAAACAATTTGCCCATTTGTGAGATATATAAGAGTAAGACTTATTTCTATTCATGCATAGATGACCCTTATTTATGCATGCTAAGTCCTCAGATTTAAAATCTATTTTCTAGAGTTTCCTTTGTTTATTGATAAATTTTCCAAAAAAACCATATCCAATCACCCATGGCGACCTCACATCGAGGATTTTCATAGGTTTTTACCCATAAAACTACATGTAACGTGAGCTTCATTACAACCTGATATAGTGTTAATCTACCCACAAAGTATGGTTCACTTTACACATAAGTTGTAAGTCAATAGGCAGAACAAATGTCCAACAAACCAATATTTTTTAATGCATGTTTATCAGACCACTTCCTTTGATTTAGTAAGAAATCTCTATCAGTGCTAGTTATTACTCAAAAAAAACTTTTTTGTAACTTAGAAGGTGAGTACAAGTAGATTAAATATCAACAAAAACCATTCTCAGTAGACCTCAAAAGAGCGTCTACCTGCTTTAAAGAAGTCCTAGCCATGAAATATGGTTGTAAAACTCCTTTACGACGATGGTTGCACCTTGGTCGCGTCTTGCTAGAAGGGATTCTGCTCTGAGGTTGATCATTGGGCTACGTTCATGAGTCCGAGCAAGTGTAATGTCGTATCGAGTATTTTCTCTTGTTGTTGAGCGCTCTCAATGCCTTGTGTGTGTGTGTGTGTGTTCAAATAACAATATAATAATATATATATATATATATATATATATATATATATATATAGAGAGAGAGAGAGAGAGAGAGAGAGATACAGAGAGAGGTTTTAATGTCATAGGAATACATCAAGAGAATCCTTGCTTGCGCACAAACACATACACCTTCATATATGTATATGTGTGTGACCCAATGGCCATACTTTTCTTGGCCATAGCAATGCACTAGTCACACACTAGTAATAATTATTGTCCCAAACTTGATATGCACACAAAGTCCACATGCCTTTATAATGATTTTTAACTCAAGGAGTTATTCTAATTTCTAAGGTTGGTCTTGAAATAAAACAAGTGAAAGGGTCACGATGGCTTTCTAAAACAATAAGAAAGTGATAAAATCATTAGGTTGAGATTAACTAGAATTATATAAGGTGAAACATTGTTCGGGAATGTTTCTTTTATTAAGCGACCAAGTTCCTCCTCGCAAAGAAGCAAACCAAATATACTAGCAGAAATTTTGAAATTTGCATGATTATTGAATTAAGTTCTGACATATTTCATCGATTTTTCTTTCCTTTACCTCAATTTACTCTTTTATATATATATTTTTATTTATACATATGTATATATATATATATATATATATATATTAAAAATCCAATTTTTATATGTAAATGTGTGTGTGTGTGTGTGTGTGTAGAATTTACTAGAATTATGCAAGGTGAAACTTCACTTTAGCATTTTGAAAGAATAGATTTGTGGGCTCTTTTGAAGCCAAAAGATCGATCAAGCAAGGATGCCCCCTGGCCCCTATTCTCTTTGCTATTGGGTCGCATCCTCTATTGACGATGCTCAAAGCTACTACTGAGCAAGGGGGAATACAAGGGCTAAATTTTCCCGATAACAACCAGCTCTTGGCCAAGATGTTTGCTGACGACTCCCTCCTCTTCTTGAAAGCCTGCCCTCAGGTGCTCAGGAAGGCCCTTGAGACTCTACAGACATTTGCAATGGCTTTTGGGTCGAAGTGTAGTATTGAGAAGTCTAGACTTATCTCCCTGACAAAAAAGGACTCATTCGACCCATTGGTCTGATCAAGGGAGATTGTGTCTAAAGGCAGGATTTTTAGGCATCTGGGGCCCCCCGTCGGAGTGGACCTTACTCATAAGCAAAGGTTCTAGTGGGTCCTTGAGAAGATTCAGAGGAAAATGAGAAGGTGGGAGTTTGTGTTGCTTCCTTTCCAGAGTCTAGTCAGGGTGATCAATTCATTTATGCTTCCCTACTTTGCCTTCACCACTCTACTCCTAAAAATAGCCAAATGTAACTAGAAGGAGTTTTGAAAACCAATTGAAAGATTCTTATGGAAGAACAACACTAAAGCCTCAACGTCGTGGCAATGGGAAAAGTGGGAAGGTATCGCTCGACCAATGGTCCAAGGTGGCCTTGGGATTATTAAGCCAGTTATCCATGTTGAGGCCCTATGTGCCAAGTTTGTGGTATCAATCGCAAATCAAGACCAATCTCCAAGGATATGATTGACAAGGCAAAAATTTATTGTGAAGGTGGTCAGTGGAAAGGGATCAAGGAGCACGACAAACTTCTGGCCCCAGGATGGGCTTGCTTAAGATTGACTGGCATCACGGGAGAGTTGGTGTGAAAGTGTTGTAGAGCTATTGGAGCACTGGAGTGGAGTGAAATAACCAGGCACTTCCAGAACTCCATCTTGCATTGGTCCCCTTGGCTGTCTAAAGTTGTTGGGGTTACCTTGAACCCTTATTGGAGAGAAATTGCAAGAAAGATGAACAATAAAGCACTTCAACGGATGTGCCACTTTTGGGATAGGAATAACAAATGTTGGAGGTCCTCTGACCAGGTGGTGGACCAGTTTCAACTCAATGGCATTGAGAAGCTTTTTGCCATCAGGGTGGTAGAAGGCTTGGACCATGTGTTGATGCCAATCTGCGAATCTACTTTTGAGTGGAAAGCTTGGAAGTGGCCCATGAGTACCTGATTCTCTAAACTCCATACCAAGGGAATCTAACAAATGTTAATTCATGAGGTTGATTGGTTGGCCCCTTTAAACAAGCAGTGGAAGAAGCAATGCTCTGAGGCTAGATGGGTAGAGGTCATGATGAACATCTAGAATCCAGATATTTTTATGAAAGGTACCTTGGGGGGCGTTGCCGACAAGCGACAAGATTCAAGCATGTGGTATCGGACCAGACAGATATTCAGGGTGCAGATTGGCTAGCGAAGACCTCGACCTCCTCTTCATGGAATGCTCGGCTATTAGAGACCTTGCAAGAAAGGTATGCAAAGGACGTGGAAGATAGAGTTTTTCAAGAGCAATTTGTGCCTTGGTGGTAAATATTTTTGTAGTTTTTCACCGTTAGTTTGTACCCAAATTGTCAGATATTGCCTCCTAAGTAACATCCAGAAGTCCAGGAATTGTGGTATCTTTGATAGGGACCTCTTTGGGGCTAGCTTCTCATAGATTATCTAGGATAGCGAGGAAATAATATATGTGGTAAGTAAAAGGCATAGCTTGGATAATTGGCTTTGGGCAACCCTCACCCATCTAGTTGAGTCCTACGCAATAGTAAGCTTCTAGGTACTTCATGTAACTAAGTTTGGTTGTAATCCTCTGTCTTGACTTGAGCTTGAGGCTGAATGACTATATAATACAATCACTCACAATTGTACGTTTTGCATAAAAAAGAGAATAGAATGCAAGAGTAGTCGTGCCATGTGAGGATGTGAAATGAAAGATGAAATAAAAAGATCCATTTAATATTTACTTGGTGAGCCCAAGGTGCTTTTTGCAATATCTGAACGCAGAAGCCACCACGTGGCATTAGATTTAAATTTAAAAAAAACATCACTCTAATGAAAAGCTCTAAAAAAAACTCCACGCGAAAAGCTTCCAAGTGAATTAAATAAATAAAAAAGCTAGTGTCGTTGCTCTCATACAGAAACAGTCGCTCTTCTCCACAAGCAGTTCGTAGGTTCCCAGAAACAGCTCATTGCGCCTCCTAATCGGCCTTCTTTTGTAGTGTAGCCTGCTTGTGCCTTCCCCACACAACGATCATAGCAGCTTCGAGTTGAACAGTATTTCCAGCTTCAATTACTACCTTACTCAACTCTTTTTGGCAGACAACTACTTATGGACAGCATTATTCCGCTCCAAGTATATAATCTCGTGCAGATTCAGTGCCCTCGGCCATCCTTCAATGTTCATGGAAATGATATGCAACAGATCCCCATGCCTAATTCTCAAGTTTCATACCAATTCTTTTCCTCACAGTTTGCCTGTGAAGCAGCAAGCCGAGCAGAACCAGAAATGAGTACCAAAGACCTTTCAAACCCTGGTTATATTTCGTAGATCATCAAGCTAGAGGGTACTTCGGATGCTTGCCGACGTGATGAGCATTCTCAAAGATCAGATATTTTGTGCGATCAACCAATGGCAGAGGTCTGTTCTAGTGCTACTGAAACAGAAGATAATCAGATTTCAATCGATGATCAGTTGGCCTAATTTGGAGTCGAACCACCAAAACTCGCCGTTCAACACATTTTTCTGCTGATGCTATCAGGGTGTTGCCGATGCAACTGGAAGAGGTCAAAAAAATGAAAAGAATAGACGTCGAAGTGGACATGAGGACAAAAAATCTTGGCAGGATCAATCACACCGAAGCTGTGATGGTTGTCCTCAAGTAATTAAGCCAGTGGCTTCAGTACTAACTGCTTGCGCTTTTAGCAGAGAGTGTGAGGAGATTAGTGAGAGACAGCTCAATGTCGAGGGAAAGGCATTGGGGAATATTTTCACTATGCACAATCACGGTCTGATGAGTTGTTGACTTGAGTCGCACTCCTCGTCCAACTCTGCTGATAGCCTACTTGAAAATTTGATGAGACAAGCATTTCAGAACGATCTGCAAACAAACAAAAACATCTCTCATAACCAATTCAACGCAGAATATGGTGTCCGTTGGAGTTGGTTAATGTGTAGCTCCAAGGAGATGCAACAGCATTGCAGCGGAAGTCAAGTAGTCAATCATGCAGGTGCTTACGCTGCGGACTAGGATCAAAAGAATAGTCAAAGAGCAGAAGCGGAAGCTAATTCTTTTTTCCACACAAAGAGCTTTGATGCTGGAGAAGCCGAAGAGCAAGGATAGCGGAGTAATGGCATATCCAGAGACAGGCATACCAATATGTTAGGACCTATTAGACTCCAACAATAGTTCACTGTTGGCCATTCAATATCTGGGTGGGATAGAAATTTTTTTACAGACAATGTGGCTAATATTGCGGCCTGTAAAGAGATTCTCTTTCCAAACCGCGTGCAGGCGGCAGCCAATGCAGCCGCAGTTGAGATTAGCAACAATAGTATACTACAACGTTGCTCTTCAACAGATGCATACAAAGCAGGGAATGCTCGTGGTGTGGATTTGAATGCATAGCAGTTGCTGCTTTAGAGCTCTCTTCTTGCCAGTAACCATGATTTGGTGGCGGATTCTATGAGCAAAGATCCATGTATGCAGTAGCTATCGGATCAAGTTCGGACGGTTGCAAATGCAAACATCAATTTGGTATCGATACATAATGCAGGTTAGCCAGCAAGGAGGCAAGAAGACATAATTGCTGACCGAAGCAGCTTACAACTCTGAGAGAGAGAGAGACAGAGAGAGAGAGAGAGAGAGAGAGAGAGAGAGAGAGAGAGAGAGAGAGAGAGAGAGAGAGAGAGAGAGAGAAGGTAATACTGATCATAGGACATAGAGCATAAAGTTACATTTGCATGTTTTGTGTATGGCAGGGAGGACATATATTCATTAGGAAAAATATGAACCCTCTAGGGGCCCTTTGGGATTAAGGTTAATTAGAGGCCAGCCAATGAGAAGAGGGTGGTGGACACACTCTATGCCCTCAAAAATGTAGGGGGACAAAGTAGTCTTACACTTTTTAAATGGGCTCTTACCTAGTGAGAAGGTGGGGTGGGGGGGGTGGGTGGGTGGGCCATATGGAACCTCCAACTTCCCTCCTTTTTTATCCGGTTTGAAAAAATCCCAAAAATTTGAAATTTTTCAAAAATTTCAAAACTCAAATTTCATCTTCTGAAAACCCCCCTAAAACTATTTTATGGTCAAAAAAGCATTTTTTGATCTAAAAAAGTCAAAACGTGCATCCAAAAACCCTAAAATTCAAAATTTTTAAAAAACTTTTAAAAAATCTTTTTTTGCTATCCAGAGCTCCCCCAAAAGTAGTTATAGGCAAAAAGGGATTTTCTCTCTCTAGAACCCCTTTTCCAACCCCTCCTTGGTTGCAACCATCACACTCATCCTCTACTCCAACACTCTCTCTCTCTTTACACCATCTCCATTGCTGCAGCAAGGAAGGTCCTCTCTCTTCCCCTACCACCTTCCATTGCCACACCAAGCAAGGCTTATCCACCTTCTCCTCCCAGTGCCACACCAAGCAAGGGTTGTCCACCTTCTCCTTCCATTGCCACAAGGGTTGACCATTTTCTCATATCACTTTATCCCACCTACATTGTAGCAACAAGCAAAGTTCTTCTCCTCCTCCTAGTTTGCTTTGCTCAACCATGGCCAACTCTACTTCGCAAAGGCGGCCAAAGGATGAGGTCACAGCACTTGCATGCCACAACACTAGAGGTGTAGATGATGAGTGGGTGCCACAAGAGTTCACCAAAGGTGCTTGGGTATACATGCAACCATCTATTGTTGGCCCTCATCGTGTGCGGAATCGTGAAAACTTGGATCTTCATTGGAAAGGAAAGCTCCTTGGCTTCAAGAACCGCAAAGACAAGGGGACCGTAGCCATTGTGCAACATGTTTTCTCAATGTCAACCATGCACTTGCAACAACCACCTCGATTTCCAACACATTGTAAGTACATGTTTTGAGAATACAAAGCTAGGTGTGAAATCAAAGTGTAATGTTATTATGGATTCATACTTAACATTTGTCATGCATTTATAGTCATATTTCCATCCACGTTGGTGGAGGAGAAACCACTACATAGTCTCTCCGGCACATTCAATGCTATACATGCGGATATTGGAGCAATAATGTTCCCGCATCTTTGCCCAACTAAACTGGTTCAAAGAAGGATTTTCTTCTATTCTCACTCCTATATTGTCCCTACTTCTACACAAGCATTTGGAACGCTTGAACCCATCAAAGTAACTTCCTTATTAAGTATGGAGTGGCCGGTCCCAGATTTGTGGTCGGTAGCATCTTTCAAGCAAAAGATGATAATGGACGTCCAAAACTCTTTGAAATACTCTAAAGCTTCTAGGTCTGTGGGCTTGAGCTGGTGTTTGCCTATTCATTGTTTTGTGCACATTTTTAAAGAGTTTGGATTTGTGGAGACTACCACAATGCTTGTATGTAAAGATGCGCATTACGAGGAATTAGGAAGGCTTTTAGAAGAGGACTGGGGTTTTGTGGAGGGCATGCACAACGGGGACCGGTACCGTTGTAAGGTTGGAGCTTCAGGTATTGGAATGCGCTATTTGAAATCCCGCACCTCCTTGTACATACGATTTCACTATGATCGTTGGATGTGCAAGCTTGGAGTGTGGACTCCCTTACAGAGTGTAGACGGCGCTATTGCAAGCTTTGACATTGCAGTGAAGATGCCCAACGATGCTTTGGAGGCAGTCCAAGTAAACAAGCATTGGATTCTCAGTAATGTTCGAGAACATTTGGTTATTATGGGTTTTGAGTCCCTTCAACAAGCACAATTTCGTTTACAAGGTCACAAGGTGAGAATCCTTCCACCACATTTTCAATACATCATGGTTTGTTGATCATTAGATGCTTATTGTAATGAATGTCCGCAGATTGGGAAGAGAATGGAAGACAAATTGAAGGTCGAGGAGGACTGGGGGATAGATGGAACTATGCTATCGATCTTATAACTTTGTAACTCTTGCAATTTTCATATTGATCCGCGCTGTAATCAACATGATTTGCTTCGGCAAATCATGCCTTTGAATATAATTTTTTGCATTGGGATGATAAATCATTTTTTGGTGAAAGTGCCTTTTTTTTAATGTCTTAAAAAAAGGGTACATTATAAAAGGGGGGCCACCTAACTCATTCACTATTTTCACTTTTGCAACTCTTGAGCTCCTCCACTCTCTATCCACACCCCAGGCTAAACATGGATGCTGCCACAGCCTCTGCATCTGTACCCACATCCACCCCTTTGTTACGCTTCATCCTCTTCCTCGAGGACACCAAATACAAAGGGAAGTTGGACCTCCACACCTTTTTTACTCGTCTCCCTGACCTTGACGCCACAGTTGCCCTTCACATGGATGCATTTGAGGAGATTTCTGCGTTCATGGAGGAGCACATCATAAAATATTCTGTATCTATCCCCCCACATGCAGGGATCTGGGTGCCTTGCGATCTTTTGCGCTATATACACAAAGGTGATCGCCCATTCTCCAAGCGATTGCAACGATTCCAAGAAATTGCAACCAATGCAGGCCATTACTTGGACGAGCAAGCCCCTCGGGTGTCAGCGCTCAAGAAGCGCAAGTTGGGGGTGGAGTACCTTTCTCGGCTCGCAACATTTATCTTCTTGGTGAGCGAGGAACCTGATTTGGAGGAGCTCCGCTTACCACACCTTCAAGTTGGGTCCTTTATCAAGGACACCAAGGAGCAGTAGATTATCCCCATGAACCCTGCAGCGGAAGGAAAAGCACACCAGCTCGAGTACCCTAGGGGTCTTGAGGAAGTGGTTGAGAAATCCATAGTTGCGGCTGGCCCTAGTGACACTCCAGTGCCACTACCACTGACGGATGTGGCTATCCCAGAGGTAGAAATTAGCCGCTTCTCCTCAGTGTTAGTGGATGGGGAGGAGTTTGTGTTCCTGCATGATTTGGAAAAAGCATTTGGCCTGCGCATGGATGAATGCTTGAGCGTGCTATGCAACAGCAGAAAATGTCCCTTAGACAATACGCCAAATGCCCTAGAAAGCAAGCTCTTGCCATATGGGGACTCTGTTGCTGACACTATTGCAGTTGTATGTGCGGAGGTCCTGGCAGCAGAGCAGTTGCACGTGGCTGATGAAGATTTCCAAGCCACGCAAGCCAAGGTTGAGGCTGCTAGGATGCCTATGCCATTATGCAACCTCCCATCTGATGATCCAAAGCTTGTATCTATGGTGCATGGGAGCATTGACTTGGATGCAAAGGGCAACATGGAGGAGGACGACAAGGAGCAGGAGGTAAACTGTATCCTAATTTTCATGTTACTATTTTATCCTTCGTTGTCTTTTTTCTCAACCTTCATCGGTTTATGACAGGATGTTGTGGAGGTTGATGATTTTGCTGCAAGGACGGGTGGCAAGCGGACGGGCTTTGGACCTCAAGCTTCCCTTGCGCATTACCTCGGACAACTCCCCCCTGGCGATGTGGCCATTATCCATAATGAATTTACTCCCCAAGCCCATTTTATGACTTGGTCGTTAAAAGCTTTGAGCAAGTTTTGTGTTTGAGTACCATTGCTCAAACTGCGCATCAAGTGTTCCTAGTGCGTAGATCCCTTGTATGCACAGCGTTTGGCACTGGCTTTCGTGGTAAAGTGCTTGCCCAGATAAGGATACATGCTTCCATTGGCTCAACTGACCCAAATGCCATAACGCAGTCCCTCTTGACTGGGGAGTTTCCTTACGCGCAAAATAGGCGCCAGAAAATGGTCAAAAAAATTCTGAACTCCTCAGATACATGATGTAAAATCACCGTGCTAGAAGGAATAAAAAATATTTGAAATTGTCTCTCTATATTGCAAATTCTTTTCAATCTGATTTTTCAATCATGAAAATTGTTTCAATTGGTGATATGAATTGTTTTTTGACTTTGTTATTTCAAAGTATGTAATTGCAGTCAATTTGAGTATAATTGTGATTTTTAAGTACCCTAGGGGGTTAGATTTGTGAAGTAAGAATGCAGCATGCAAGTAAAGACCAAATCACCTTGTGGATGTAACTCGTCGTTTGCGTGCTCCTCCGGAATGTGCAAGAGTTTCAATGGGTGAATACGGGCGTTTGCGTTCCCTTGCACCAAGGGGTGTTTCTTTCAATTATGTGATGGTGTTGGTAAGCTTCTGGATGTGGGACTCTTTTTCTTGCATTTGTTGTTCAAGACTTTTAACTACCCTCTCCGAAGAGGCAACACTCTCTTGTAATGCTATTGTCTTGAGGTGAAGAGCTTGACATTCGTGCATCCACATATGCAAAGAAGCACCTGCACCCATACACAGCCGCTTGCAATAGCCTAACAAGCCTGCTTCTCCCCTCCCAAGAAATTGAAGAAATGTGGAAAGGCTATTAAACGGTGGATGGAAGCGGCTTATAGGATCGTAAGGGTACAAATGGCCATCCACCCAAATGTCAACATTGGTCTCACAAGCGGTGCGAAGTTCCTGTGATGACCTTTGATCACCTTCACTAGTGGTCTTCGGTGCAAATGCCGTGGGTAAGCGAATATGTATGCTTTTGATGTGCGGAGTATGTTGTGGTGGAAGCAAACCATTTGTGATGTCCGTGAGCACCATGGAAGCTGTTGCGTGAGGAAGCAAATGATGAAAAGATAGAGGGGGAAGGGTAGAGAGGCCGACCAGGATGGGAGGAGAGAAGGAGGGAGGGAGGGGAGGGAGAGATTGGGGAGGAGGAGGAAGGTAGGGGCAGAGAGGGAGAGGAGAGGGAGAGGGAGAGGGAGAGAGGAGGGAGAAGGGAGGAGGGAGGAGGAGGAGAGAACAAAATGTTTATTACTTTTTGGGGAAAAAGATTTTTGAAAAAATGGACTTTCTAAGCTTGTGGGTTAAAAAATGGGTCAAAAAATGATTTTTGGATATGTATATATGTTGGGAGGGAGTTTTAAGTAAAAAACAAATAAAAATGAAATTTTTTTAAAAAAGTCAAATTTTGACTCTTTTTGACCCACGGAATTGCTGATGTGGACACACCCCTATGCTTCCTTCACTTAAAAAAAAGCTAGAGAGAGAAAGCAACCCTTTAGGTCCACATCCTACATTTGTCTAAAAAAAAGGTTAGAAAAGCCTACTCAAAACTACCTTCTTTAATGCCCTTGCCCCCTAAACCCCACACAACATTAGACTTAATCCCTAAAAATTAGGATTCCTTACAAGGCCCATGCAAGGTTCATATTTCTCCTAATGTCACAACACTGCACGTTTCAATTGCACAAGCGCGACTCCAGCTTGACAACATTGCAAGGTCTGTTATCTGTATCCAATTTTTCATGCACATGCGTTTGCTTGGCGTTTTCAGAACTATACACTCAATGTCGATCAACATCTGCACGTGAGTTGCACATGTAACTTTTTGCATACGATCGCTTGCCAAATGTATGTGATGTATTATAGTACTGAATACACAAGTAGTGAATGCATGTGGTGTATCACAATAGTGAATTCACCTTGTGCATCTTTACTTTAGCTCTAAATAAATTATACCATACTAGGTGTCTAAATAATTGATGCCATACTATTTATGTCCTTGTTTCTCCCATACTTAGGTGTCAGTATCAAGTTCTCAATACCTAGAAGATTACAGTTTAATCGTCAATAAGCTAAAGAGTAAACTGTAGCCAACTTGAAACTAGCTTACGGTCCATATGCTAGGTGACGGTTTGAATTCACTGCATTGTATAAAGATTGGAGCATGCAATGTGACATCTTCGCTCACAATCTAGAAGTACGTCTCTGTTGCACGACGACATACCTCACATATATAGCGATAAACAAGGTCGACAGATAAATGAAATAGACACTCTTGTTGCCTTCTACCCTTCTGTATTATTGTTGGCCGCTTTGTCGTCCGAGCGGCAACAACAAGACATAGCATCATTCTATTTACAATCCATTATCAGTTCAAGATACCAACCACGAATCAACAGTATCCTCTCTCTATTCATCATGAGACCGATGAGTGATATTTGGACATAGAAGAGGCAGATATTATAATTATAGAGATGAGCTATCCATGTTAACCCAAACGATTTTTGACCTTATAGTAAGACAAAATGTCAATGTAACAACCAATAAATTGGCAGATCCCTTCAACAACAAATGTGTCCTCTTGCTCGGTGATCTTGCCCAACTACCCCCAGTTTGTAGTCAAACGGGAGCTTTGTAACACATGCCATATCACAAGCTTGGTCCACTGGCTACATGTAGCATTGTATAAGATGTCATGCTCTATAAAACATGCAACGGACACTGAATTTCTTCAATTATTCACCATTTTTCGTGAAAGAAAACCAGTCGTAGATAAGATCAATTGTACATTGGGTGCATGTATTATAGATGAAGCGCATGTGTATGTCACATCACAGATATCCAATACTAAAACAACCTTGCCTTGAATAAATTGTACAATCAAACTGATTTCATTACAAAACTTGAAATGAAAATGAATGCGGGTAACATAAATGTCCTTGAAAATATCACTGAAAATATTGACTTGACAATCGGTGCGGCAAACGGTGCAACATGCATTGTCGATGCCATAACACAGAATGTAAAGTTACATGTATCATTTTCCTCATTCATTGTACTGGGAATAACTACAAAAGAAGAAAGGCAGCACACAAACAACTATAAAAGAAGAAAGGCAAAACACACTCAAAATCCACCTTCAAAAATGCGAGCCAACGTGTTGTGCTAGCAACCATTCAATGAAAAATTTCATTTGTAATACAACCTCGCTTGGATATAATCTCATCTGTAACCACTCCTATAATCTCTAATAATTGATCCCATAAACATTATAGCATTTTTCGAGTGTAAATCCCTTTCATGCAATGCCGTCCTTCCCAAATTAGTCTTGCTTTTGTTCCGTTTAGTCATGCTAGTTGCTAAAAGTCAATTTGCATATTTCATGTTATATTCTATAGATGTTATATAGCAAGGCCCACCACGCAAGACTACTTTAAAACCAAAATAACTTTTAAGGTAAGTCTCAATTGAATCTTCAATGAAAACACTCAAAGCATGTCTTAGTCAACTCTCCTCTAAGGCTTCTTTTAAAAAGCCAAATGGCATGAAGAGATTCTCTCTTTTTGCCATCATAGACAATTGACATTTCTCTTTTGGACGACAAAAGGAGAGAATCCATGGCTCCCATGCCCCCCACACTAGGGGGGTAACTGTAACAACACCCTCAACAAGGCAAATGCAAATGACTATTCCCTTTGCAATCACACTTCAAAAGAGAGCCTTCACACACGTCAAAAGAGAGCCTTCGGTTTTGTGAATCCTCCAATTTTCAATTCTTTTAAAACATTTTGATTTGACCTCATGCCTTTTTTCCCAAGGATGAGAGAGAAAGGATTGAGAAGAGAAGATAATAAAAAGTAAGACTTTTGAGATGAAATTGCAATCACTTTAACATTGAAAAATGTGAGAGAGAATTTTGAGGATATTGGAAGATCCTGAAGTGCATGATGATTTGGATGCTACCCCACCTTCCAAATTACAATATTTTACATGTGTGTATGAGGTGATGGAGATGACTCTAACCACATTTTTGATTAATCCCCTCCGTGTGAAGGGTACCTTAATGGTAGTGGAAACAGTGGGATCTATGGCACAAAATTTGGCATGGAGTTGAAACATAATAGCATGGTCAAATACATCCAAGTTTACATTTTTGACCGAGTTCACTTTTGCATGTCTTACGTTTTTTGAGATTTGGTGTCGTGAGATTCAATCGTCAAAAATATAAGATGTTCTTCACACGATGAGTTTTGAAAAGGAAAATAGAGGGTTCTTTCAAATTTCACATTCACGGTGTGTTTGAAAGAGCTTGGAGTAGTTAAGCTAATAAGTAAGAGAAATTGGTCCCTTTTTATAAACTTTTGCTATTTTGCAAAAGTTTATGAAAAGGAACATCCTTTTGCACAAACGTAACTTGAGATCATGGTGTGTTTGAAAGAGCTTGGAGTAGTTAAGCTAATAAGTTTGGAAATTGTTTCCTTTTTATAAACTTTTGCTATTTTGCAAAAGTTTATGAAAAGGAACATCCTTTTGCACAAACGTAACTTGAGATCACCGGTAACATTCTAATCAAGAGTCCATATTTCATGTGTGGACCTACACTAGCAAGTTTTAGGAACTTGTTACATGTGCGTGTGAATGCTCATATGTTCCTTTTGCCTCCTTTAAAAAAAGTTTGGGAGTAGTTACACAACTCCTCGTGTGAAGGCTCTCTAAATAGACAATCTTTCTTCTTTTTGCAACTCTCACATTTTTTAGTAAAGTATTGTATTAACTCCAAAAGAAATTACAATGATAGCCTCGCACAATGTGCACCAAGGCATCAAGAGACCACTTCCTAAAACCATACACTATCACCTATAACCTGAATGTCTAGAGAGCCGTCCAAGGGGCAACTGAGGCCTCGAAAAAGGAGATCAAGTACCAATGTCATCACATGAACCAAAGATTTTGGACCCAACCATCTTCAAGAGAATAAACAGTAACCCGCAATGACATTTTAAGAGTTTGAAAAGATTCTGCTCAACATTGCCAAGGGATCGAGAAGCCCTTCTCTTTTACATACTCTACCTTCCATGGTGACTGGACATGCTAAAAAGAACCCTAAACTTCAAAGTGTTACTTGCTCCCCATGCCAAGCCAACAATCCAAAGCCTCGAGCTTGCACCTCTGCAAGAGAAGCAACGTCGATGGTCCGTGCAATTCTATAGGAGCCCCCTCTGAACATCTTGAATCAAAAAAGCTAGGGATGCCAAAGATTGTCTAAGGAGATGGAGTTGCTCGACAAGGCCCCCTCCCTCAGGGGAACCGTCGTAGCCAAGGGCTTTCCGTGCCCCACTCCCATCCTCATAGACAAAGCATCAAACAAACCCTAAGGCGAGATGCTTCTAGATAGACAATCTTTTACTCCGATTTTTATTCTATGATGTAGTCTTTCCTTGTTCAATAATTTGGAGTAAGGCACAAAAAGCGTAGACTACTACACCTTACTCATGAACTCAAGAATGATATCGTTGTAGAAATCAAAATTCTGATTTGAGAATTTATAATCTATATCTATACTCTTTATAATGCAGCTTAATTTCAAGGAAGGAGAGGGCGTCCACGTGTCACTCCCTGGTTCATTTCAAAAAACACCTTACAAAATATGTAATCTAAAATACAAAAGTAAAGGGTAAAATTGTAAGAAATGAGAGCCTTTTCAAAATGGAAGAAGTGACAAGCCTTTCAAATGTAAAGTCAAGAGACTTTCTATTCCACATAAAGTAAATGTTGAAGTTTGCTTGGAGATAACAAAAAGGGGATAACTTTAGTGGAGGTTTTGTTACTTAATGTGAATTTACTTTTTTGAAGATATAACAAAAAGAGAATAATTTAAGTGATTTTTTTTTTGGAAATGTAATTTTTGAAGATATATTTGGTTTTATCTTTTTAAGGGGCTATGCTTAAAAATTTATAAATTCCTTAAATTTTGGCAGGCAAGGGTGCCAATCTAAAATCAACGAGAGAGAACACCCCAAATGGGTAGAGAGATTTTTCAGTTGATGGACCTTTTACCAATTATTGGATATTTTGTTCTTTTTATTTTTAAGAGTTAACATGTGGGCCATGCTTAAAAATCTATAAATTCCTTAAGTTTGGCAGGCAAGGGTGCCAATCTAAAATCAATGAGATGAGAGAGAGAGAGAGAGAGAGAGAGAGAGAGAGAGAGAGAGAGAGAGAGTACAATTGTTAAGTGTCGTATTTAATGTGTCGAAATGCAAAGTCCAACAAATGATGCAAGAGGAGAGAGGAAGACAGAACCAAATGCTCGAGTGTAGGAACAATCTAAAGTGACTTTAAAAGTTACAAGACGCTTGAAGCCTTCAACAAAAGTGAATATCTATGGGGAGGAGAGAGAGAGAGAGAGAGAGAGAGAGAGAGAGAGAGAGAGAAGATAAACAAGACAAAAAATTTTAATGCCATCGGAACAATCTCAAAAGATATATCTCACAACATGGATAAGAATAAAGTTATTTTTGTTTCATCTTCTCTCTCTCTCTCTCTCTCTCTCTCTCTCTCTCTCACACACACACACACACACACACACACGCGCACGTCTTGTTAAAAGGAGAATTTGAAATGTTGTAGGACAATGAGATCTCAAAGATCTATCTGATGGTAGAGAGAGAGAGAGAGAGAGAGAGAGAGAGAGAGAGAGAGACCAATCATAGCCATCCATATTTTTATTTTTTTTAAATGAGAAAAAGGAGTTCGCTTCTCCTTTTTAAATGTCCACCTGGGATAGTCACTTCAACTAGAGGGTTTGGGGGGGGGGGGGGGGGGGGGAGGGGAGATGAGGGGAGCATAGAAACTTTGAACGTCATAGTTACTGTATTGGAACAATAGCAAGATGCCTCTCTATGACAAATGTGACAAATTCAAGACATAAGTGACAAATCTTTCCTTCAAGCATATATGTGTGTGTGTGTGTGTGTGTGTGTGTGTGTGTGCGCGCGCGCGTAGCGCGCTATGTGTATATATAGACATAATTGGAACATATCATGATGTCTCAAGACCTATGTGACAAAACTTCGCTTCAAGCACATATATACATACATACATATATGTGTGTGTGTGTGTACTATGTGTATGTGTGTGTGTGTGTGTACTATGTGTACATATAGGTATATATATGTATACATACATCCATACATACGTACAAAGATAGAAACAAGTAACAGAGTGGAGCAGAGATGTTGAATCCAATTGCGTTCCTATCATTGAAACCAATTCTAGAACTCATTCCATTTATAAATTTTTTTATTATTATTACATTGAATTCTCTTAGATTTCATCTCTTCACACCATGCTAACTTATCTAATCTCTATAATGAAGCTTGGTAGCATTGCTAGATCAAGGTAAACCAAATGAAGGAATCTCTCTCTCTCTCTCTCTCTCTCTCTCTCTCTCTCTACACACACACACACCCCAATAGAATTAGAGCACTCCTAAGTTTGTTAAACAAGGGCTAGCACCTCATGAAAAATAATGTCTATAAGAAGCTTCTAATCTTGGTATCAAAGAATGCTTTGCAGCATCTATTAAGAGGTCGTGTCATGCATCACTTTTATAAATGTGATAGACTATACGTGTAGGAAGAGAGTATTGACAATGTTCCACTTGGAAGAGAAGATAACCTTATGAGAATAGAGGCATTTTTTCCTTGGCCGCAGCAACGCGCGGGTCACATACTAGTAATATGAATTCATGTCCACCTTTATTTATTGATCTACAAGTCTAGGATTTTGGCATTCTACTCTTGCACGAATCAATATCTTTTAGCAGATTCATGGTTATACCATTCACCTCTAAACAAGGAGGAGGGTCACATTGGCATTCCAAAAGAAATAAGTGCCTTTCGAGGGAAACAATTGTAATTTTCATATATATATATATATATATATATATATTAAAAAGAGAAGAATACTATCCATGTGGTTACAAATTTTTGCAACCCCAATGGATGATACTCCTCTTTTTGGTGCTTCCTTTTCCAGGTTGTGCCAGCGTAGCTTGCCAACCTCGAGCATAATAGCATGGAGTTGAAACATAATAGCATGGTCAAATATATCCAAGTTTACATTTTTGACCAAGTTCACTTTTGCATGCCTTACGTTTTTTGAGATTTGGTATCGTGAGATTCAATCGTCAAAAGTATAAGATGCTCTTCACACGATGAGTTTTGAAAAAGAAAATAGAGGGTTCTTTTCAAATTTTCACATTCACAATTCACATGGTCTGTTTCAAAGAGCGTGGAGTAGTTAAGCTAATAAGTAGGGAAATTGGTTTCTTTTTATAAACTTTTGCTATTTTGCAAAAGTGTATGAAAGGGGACATCCTTTTGCACAAAGGTAACTTGAGATCATGGGCAACATTCTAAGCCAGAGTCCATATTTCATGTGTGGACCTACACCAGCAAGTTTTAGGAACTTGTTACATCTGCGTGTGAATGCTCATATGTTCCTTTTGCCTCCTTTAAAAAAAGTTTGGAAGTAGTTACACAACTCCCCCGTGTGAAGGCTCTCTAAATAGACAATCTTTCTTCTTTTTGCAACTCTCACATTTTTTTAGTAAAGTATTGTATTAACTCCAAAAGAAATTACAATGATAGCCTCGCACAATGCGCACTAGGGCATCAAGAGACCACTTCCTAAAACCATACACTATCACCTATAACCTGAATGTCTAGAGAGCCGTCCAAGGGGCAATTGAGGCCTCAAAAAAGGAGATCAAGTACCAATGGCATCACATGAACCAAAGATTCCGGACCCAACCATCTTCAAGAGAATAAACAGCAACCCGCAATGACATTTTAAGAGTTTGAAAAGATTTTGCTCAACATTGCCAAGGGATCGAGAAGCCCTTCTCTTTTACATACTCTACCTTCCATGGTGACTGGACATGCTAAAAAGAACCCTAAACTTCAAAGTGTTACTTGCTCCCCATGCCAAGCCAACAATCCAAAGCCTCGAGCTTGCACCTCTACAAGAGAAGCAACGTCGATGGTCCGTGCAATTCTATAGACGCCCCCTCTGAACGTCTTGAATCAAAAAAGCTAGGGATGCCAAAGATTGTCTAAGGAGATGGAGTTGCTCGACAAGGACCCCTTCCTCAAGGGAACCCTCGTAGCCAAGGCCTTTCCGTGCCCCACTCCCATCCTCATAGACAAAGCATCAAACAAACCCTAAGGCGAGATGCTTCTAGATAGACAATCTTTTACTCCGATCTTTATTCTATGGTGTAGTCTTTCCTTGTTCAATAATTTGGAGTAAGGCACAAAAAGCGTACACTACTCATGAACTCAAGAATGATATCATTGTAGAAATTAAAAGTCTCATTTGAGAATTTATAATAATATGAATTCATGTCCACCTTTATTTCTTGATCTACAAGTCTAGGATTTTGGCATTTACTCTTGCACGAATCAATATCTTTTAGCAGATTCGTGGTTATACCATTCACCTCTAAACAAGGAGGAGGGTCACATTAAACAAGGAGGAGGGTCACATTGGCATTCCAAAAGAAAAAAGTGCCAATCGAGGGAAACAATTGTAATTTTCATATTATTCTATATTATCTATCTATATATATTTTATATATATATATATATATAAAGAGAAGAATACTATCCACGTGGTTACAAATGTTTGCAGCCCCAATGGATGATACTCCTCTTTTTGGTGCTTCCTCTTTCAGGTTGTGCTAGCGTGGCTTGCCAACCTCGAGCAGCAATGCCTTGCAACAAGCTTAAACCTCGACCTGTGAAGTGAGACGTCTGATCAGCTTCACAACCTCGACCTGTGGGAATCATTCAAATCTCGGCAACCTTAACACAAGAAGTTTTGGAGAGATTCTCACAATAATTCCCACATTATGACTTACCTCAACATCATGAGATTTTGTGAGGGAGGCATGGCACACCTAGCTAGGTACGATTGGGGGCAGGGGCAGGGGCACGGGGCCGGCGGTCCCCTGCCCCCAATCGTACCTAGCTAGGTATGCCGTGCCTCTCGAATGGAAGCTCATGATGTTAAGCATTGTATGAAAAACATTGAAAAAGGCTCCCTTTTCCTACATGAGAAAATTTCTAAATCTTCGTGTGGACTCTCAATGACTCTACATCATTTTCGGCAATCATTTTTTTGAAACTTCTTCTATTTCTCCCTACGCAACTCACAACTCTTCATGCACACTCAACCACAGCCACTTCCTGTGCTACTCAAGGAACTGCCTACCTTAACCTACCTCGAATCCCCATCCGCCTTCTATGTGTTGCAACTATATATCAATGTTGTGGGTTCCCTGTCCTGCACCCACTAGTAAAAAATATATAATTACTAGGCAACTTACTAGATTGAATACACATATCTAGTAAGAGTGCAAACTAGTAATAATGAGAATACTCATATATGGTTGTAACATAATATTATAGCTATATGGGAGTTTTAAGTAACCATATAGCAAGATTTCTTACTAGTTTGACTCGGATTCTCCTAGATGGCTGTAGCCATAATATTATAGCTATATGGGAGTTTTAACTAACCATGTAGTAAGAAATTCTTCTTTCATCTACATGGTTGTAGCCACAAAATGCTAGCTATGTAGTTGTATTATAATGATTCACATAAATAATCAATTTGATAATAAATATACAAAATAGCACATACTTTTTGACTAAAAGAGATAAAGGTTAAATAGAAAACTAAAAATGATCACTTTCATATGGATGTCTCTGATAAATTCTTACAAAGTTCATCATACAACTATTAGTCTTTATCATTGGCTACTTCTACTTCCTTTAAAGAAAGAAAGCCAATCTTTTCAAGTCTTACAATCATCGTGCCTTCTAATAAAAGCTAGGCTACCAAGTCTTCACACATAGTAGAAGAGCTAGTTTCACACTTTTTCTACAAAAAAAGGAGATCGTTTTTTTTAAAGCCTTCACAAATGGATACATTGATCTAAAGACGATGCTTAGCTTCCAAGTCGGTCCGCCACCAATTGTGCCACACAACTAACCGAGGACGCGCACGCTCGAGGGCTCGTAGGAGGAAACGTTCAGCTGTTGCTGGCAGAGGGCGCTCTTAGCAGATGTTTCAAAGAAGCGAACCACTATACTCTTTGCAGCTTTGCACGGACCAGCTGACGATTACGGCTTCTTTGATTTGACATTGCGGGAATAACCTTGTAGAGAGGAGATAATATATTGCAGTTGAATATAGATAAATAGCTAGCAAGTGAATATTAAAAGGCGGCTTATTAATACAACATGTACTGGGCACGCAAGTCGGGCTGCACTGCAATGCTAGCTAGCGGTTTGATTGAGCGAGAAGCAACACGCGATCTTAGCAAAGACAGGAGGAGGAGCTGCGAAATGGGGGTCCTCGGAGATGGTGTGGAGAGTGCACGTGGGCTTCCAAGAGCGGCAAGGGGTGCCAACCTTTGGGGCCAACAGGGTGTCATTGTTTACAGGTTTTCTCAAGTGCAGTAAGAGTAAAGAAATACCACAAGGGGTGCCAACATTTGGAGCCAACAGGGTGTCATTGTTTACTTGACACAAGCGAGGGTGATGTAAAGGCTTACAAGAAAGGAGTGACAGCCAACACAATAGACGGCAGGGGCTACGAGCAACAAAGGGAAGGCAGGGCAGGGGAAGTCAAGGCTGTGTCGGTCAGACAATGATAGCTGGCCAGGGTGGGGTAGCAACAGGTTGAGCAGCTTGTATAAAGCTGAACAAATATGCCTGCCTTCACATAGTGTCTCTCTCATGAGTCCGTCCTATTTTAGTAGCCACTTCTCTTCTTTTGCGTTTTTCACTCTTTGTTGCCCTCCTCTTGGTGTCATATTTCCTTATTGCACTCCACACTTTGACACAAAAATATTTGGCAAGTTGCGCACAATTCCATAGTGTGGACCATTTTATTTGTGGACGGTGGTCTAAACTTGTCTGAGCCAGAGTCCATGACACATGGAGAACACGTGCTTTCTATTAGGATGGATAAGCTAACGTTTTTGGATTTATGTTCTAGCCAATTGTGTCATATTGTAGCTTTGCTACAAGCACACAAGCTTTACAATTAGAAGGATACTGATCTGATGCAGCATTTGCTCAGAGTAATGTAGAACCTATTGACATGCAGGAATGCAAGAAAAAAATGACTTGAAAACAACAGACTCTGTAGAAAATACTCTCTTTCTTTCTCTCTCTCTCTCTCTCTCTCTCTCTCTCTCTCTCTCTCTCTCTCTCTCTCGGAGTGAGTGAGAGTGACTATGCGTCAAAAAACTTACTGCTGGAAATTTTTTGCAGATCGAGTGGGGACGACGTGGGCTTGCAGAAAGTCGCTTCTGGGATTCTTTTATGTGGTGAAACTATGTTGGCGTAATCATCTTCCAGTAGATGTACTTGTTATTGCTGCACAAAGCAAACAACATTAGCCTATTTTACTTGGTCACGTCCTGAGAACTCAGACAAGTCTCTTAGGTAATCGGTGTTAGGAAATAAGACGTAGCTAAATAGATAATTGAGTAGATTACTTAATGGAGAGAGACAGATTTATATACACGAGATTATAGAGTAGAGAGAGAGAGAGAGAGAGAGAGAGAGAGAGAGAGTACACACGATATACGTGGTTCACCCAATGTGGGCTACGTCCACGGGAAAGCAGCCACTCAATGGCTTTAGTACTTCAAAACAAGAAGTAGTTTACAAAGGGATTATACCCTTAATGGAGCTCCCACCTTGCTTCACTCTCACCACCTCACACTCACCTTGTTGCATCAACTTCACACTATGAAATGTGTGTAGAAATGGCCTCCTTTTATAGGCCAAAAGGGCTGCCCTCTCTTATGAGAGGCAGCCATGTGTAGCCGCCCTTGTGCGAATAAGTCCAAATCGGACCCTCCAATCCGCCCATGTGTGGCCGCCCTTGAGAAGACAAGTCCGCTTTTGAATTCGGCCATCGGCCACCGGCCATTGACTTTCGACCACCGACCACCGGCCATTGACTTCCGACCACCGGCCATCGGCCATTGACTATCGGCCACCGGCCAACCGACCGGTTGTTTTCCGACCACTTTCCGGCCGCCGTCCTGCCATAATATTCCGGCGAAAAAGAATATTCCGGCACAGAAATGTGCGCTTTTACCATAGAAAATTACAAGGGTAAATCAGGCTCCATACTTAACAATCTCCCACTTGGAGACTGATCTCCAAACCAAACCTGTGACTGCTTTCCATTCTGGCTTCTTATCCTTGAATGCCTATTGAAGATGAGCAAAAGCTCAACTTCTCCTTGTTGACCACCTTTGTAAACATGTCTGCAGGATTTTCAGTTGTATGCACCTTTCCTAGCTTTAGTTGTCCCTCTTCCAAAAGAGTGCGTATGAAGTGATATCTCACCTCAATGTGCTTTGTCCTTGAATGAAAGGCTGAGTTCTTCGCAAGATGGATAGCGCTTTGGCTATCACTGTACAAGACACAATTGTCTTGTTTGAATCCAAGCTCTTCTAAGAATCTGTGAAGCCACAGAATTTCTTTGCTTGCCTCCGTCATTGTTACATACTCTGCTTCCGTGGTAGAAAGTGAAACCACTTTCTACAGCTTTGAAGCCCAGCTTACTGCTGTTCCTCCAACCGTGAACACATAGCCAGTAGTGCTCCTTCGAGTATCTTTGTCACCTGCCATATCTGCATCAGCATACCCTTCTAGAAAAATATCAGTTCCTCCAAAATACAAAGCATTTGTTGTTGTCCCTTTTAGATACCTAAGTATCCACTTCATAGCTTGCCAATGCTCTTTACCTGGGTTGTCCATGAACCTACTCACAACTCCCAATGCATATGCAATGTTTGGCCTTGTCCAGACCATAGCATACATTAGAGAACCTACCGCTGCAGCATATGGAACTTTAGACATATAGGCTATCTCCTCTTGTGTCTTTGGACACATATCCTTCGTTAGTTTAGAAAAACCAGCCAAAGGTGTAGAAACTGGTTTTGCATTTTGCATTGCAAACCTTTCTAGTACCTTCTTGATGTAATCTTCTTGAGATAGCTTTATTGTCTTCTTCGTCCTGTCCCTTGATATTTTCATACCAGGTATCCTCTTTGCAGCACCTAAATCTTTCATTGAAAAAGATTTGGACAACTCCTCTTTTAGGTCTTTGATGTCCTGCATGTTAGCACTTGCAATCAACATGTCATCAACATACAACATTAGGATGATGAATTTCCCATCTCCCAAATTCTCCGTGTAGACGCAGTGATCTGAGTTGCATCTTGTGAATCCATGATCCAACATCCATCGATCAAACTTCAAGTACCATTGTCTTGATGCTTGCTTTAAACCATACAAGCTCTTCTTTAATCTGCAAACCATTTTCTCCTTACCTTTTACTTCATACCCCTTTGGTTGAAGCATGTAGATTTCCTCCTCTAAGTCACCGTGAGGGAATGCCGTATTTACATCCATTTGCTCGAGATTTAGATCATGAGCAGCCACAAGGCTTAAGACAAGCCTAATTGAGTTCATTTTTACAACAGGAGAAAATATTTCATTGAAGTCAATACCTTTCTTTTGAGAAAAACCTTTTACCACAAGCCTAGACTTGTACCTTTTCTTCCCACCTTCTTCTTCCTTTAGCTTGTACACCCATTTTTTTTGAAGTGCCCGCTTACCTTTAGGCAACTCAACCAACTCCCATGTTTGGTTGCGATGTAGTGAGTCCATCTCCACTTGCATGCTCTTCGTCCATTCTTCTTTGGATTCATGTTGCATAGCTTCTTCATATGATTCCGGCTCTCCAGAATCTGAGATCAAGAGATGGTTGAAGGAAGGAACAAACCTTTCTGGAGGTCTACTTGCTCTTGTAGATCTTCGGGGAATAGGTTGAGGCTCCTCATTTGGTTGACGTTGTTGCACATTGTCACCGTTTGCAGTCCTTGAGTCTTCACCGTCCTCAAGCTCCATGTACTCATCACCTGTTTCTTTTGTTTGTTTTCTTTTCAAGTAATCTTTGTACATATTTTGTTCGTTAAAAATTACATCCCTACTCCTTAAGATTTTACCATCTTCAGGATTCCATAGGTGATACCCAAAGTCTCCTTCTCCATAGCCAATGAAAAAACACTTTTTGGAATTTGCATCTAACTTTGATCTTAGGCTTCTATCTATGTGCATGAAAGCCTCACACCCAAACACTTTGAGAAATGCATAATTCACCGGTTTACCTGTCCATGCCTCTTCTGGAACTCCCCCATCCAATGCCGTTGAGGGTGACCAATTGATTAAGTACACAGACGTACTTATAGCTTCCGCCCAAAGCTCAAGCGGTAGACTTGCATGTAGCCGCATGCTTCGTGCTCGTTCCATGATTGTCCTGCTCATCCTTTCCGAAATCCCATTTTGTTGAGGTGTCCTTGGGGTTGTCCTTTGCCTCCGAATGCCATTGCTAGCACAAAAGCTTTCAAAAGCTTGGCTGCAATATTCGCCTCCATTGTCGGATCTGAGGCATTTAACCTTGGTACCTGTTTCATTCTCCACAAAGGCTTTCCACCTTTGAAATATGGAAAATACATCGGATTTATTCTTCATGACTTAAACCCATGTTTTTCTAGTCGCATCGTCTATGAATGTTACATAGTACAATGAGCCACCAAGTGATGGTGTACTTGCAGGACCCCAAACATCAGAATGAACCAACTCAAGTTTTTTATTTTTTCTTTCATTTCCTGATTTTTGAAATTTTACCCTCTTTTGTTTACCATAAACACAATCTTCACAGAACTCTAAGTCCACTTCTTTCAAACCTGGTAGAAGCTTCTTTGTTTGAAGGATTTGCATTCCTTTGGCACTCATATGCCCAAGTCGGTAGTGCCACACCGCACTGTCAACTTCTGTAGTTGTTGCACAAGCTGAAGGTTGCGCGCTAACAGTACACAAGTAAAGTGTACCGACTTTTTCACCCTTGGCAACCACCAAAGATCCCTTTGATATCTTCCACCCTTTGTTTCCGAATGCAATGTTGTGACCTTCATCGTCCAATTGTCCTGTAGAGATCAAATTTTTGCGAAGAGAAGGAACATGCCTAACATCTTTAAGCTTCCATTCATTTCCGTTAGCAGTTTTGACAGAAACTGTACCTTTGCCGACAATCTCACAAGCTTCATCATCTCCCAAGTATACATACCCAAAATTACCTTTGGTGTAGTCTTGGAAATGTTGCTTGTGTGGTGTCGCATGGAATGAAGCCCCGGAATCTACTATCCAGGAATTAGACACATTGTCTAATGAGAGAATTAGAGCATCTTGCTCTACTTTACTTGCCACATTGGCCTCCGATGTTGGCTTGTTGTCTTGAGACTCTGTTTCCTTCTTCTTCTTGGACCAGCAATCCTTCTTGCCGTAGTTCCAACATTCAAGAACTGACTTTGTGCGTGACTTGCTCCGCCTTGAGCGATCACGACCCTTTTGGTTTTTGAACCTCTCCTTAAGCCTTCCTCTGGTTTCCACTGATAGTGCAACACTTAATGATTCTCATGTGCTTCTCCTTCGCATTTCCTCGCTTAGGAGAACACCCACAACATCATCAAACTTAAGAGTATTTGTGCCAGAGATAGAATTACTTACAGCCATCACAAGGCTATCCCAACTATCCGGTAGAGATGATAGTATAAGGAGAGCTCGCACTTCGTCATCGAAATTGATTTTCACTGATGGAAGTTGACTTATGTTTGTGTTAAGGTCATTTAGGTGTTCTGCAACTGAACCATTCTTTGCCATCTTTAGATTGAACAAGCGCTTCATAAGAAATACCTTATTGGATGCCGATGGTTTCTCGTAAAAGTCATCAAGTGACTTCATCAAGTCCTCCGTGGTCTTTATCTCCGAAACATTGAAGGCCACCGTTGACGCCAAGCTTAACGGGATTGTTCCCAGTGCCTTTCGATCAAGGACAATCCATGCTTCATCTGCCATTGTTGCAGGCTTCTTCGCAAGACCGCCTAGTGGCAAATAGAGGTTCTTCTGGTAGAGATAGTCTTCAATCTGCATCTTCCAATGCTGGTAGTTTTTGCCGTTGAACTTCTCAATCTTGAGCTTCCCTTCCTCCGCCATAACTCCCACTCAATTCAAGGAATCCTTTCCTTGAGATAATTTAGCTACGAGAAAACCTTGCTCTGATACCAGTTGTTAGGAAATAAGACGTAGCTAAATAGATAATTGAGTAGATTACTTAATGGAGAGAGACATATTTATATACACGAGATTATAGAGGAGAGAGAGAGAGAGAGAGAGAGAGAGAGAGAGAGAGAGAGAGAGAGAGAGAGAGAGAGAGAGAGTACACACGATATACGTGGTTCACCCAATGTGGGCTACGTCCACGGGAAAGCAGCCACTCAATGGCTTTAGTACTTCAAAACAAGAAGTAGTTTACAAAGGGATTATACCCTTAATGGAGCTCCCGCCTTGCTTCACTCTCACCACCTCACACTCACCTTATTGCATCAACTTCACACTATGAAATGTGTGTAGAAATGTCCTCCTTTTATAGGCCAAAAGGGCTGCCCTCTCTTATGAGAGGCAGCCATGTGTAGCCGCCCTTGTGCGAATAAGTCCAAATCGGACCCTCCAATCCGCCCATGTGTGGCCGCCCTTGAGAAGACAAGTCCGCTTTTGAATTCCGGCCATTGACTTCCGACCACCGGCCTCCGGCCATTGACTTCCGACCACCGGCCATCGGCCATTGACTATCGGCCACCGGCCAACCGACCGGTTGTTTTCCGACCACTTTTCGGCCGCCGTCCGGCCATAATATTCCGGCGAAAAAGAATATTCCGGCAAAAAAAAGTCTCGGGGGCCTGCGCCCTCGAGGCCTTTAAAGTTGCCCATGATTCTTGTCCGTGAAAATTTTGGTTTCCGGTGAGTGATTTTCCTTCACGCACGATGGCTTCTCCTCATAATGGGGGCCTTACAAATGTGCGCTTTTACCACAGAAAATTACAAGGGTAAATCAGGCTCCATACTTAACAATCGGAAACTAAAAATTTCTGGGGGCGTGATACCGAGGGGCCGGATGCAAATAGTCGTACTGAGGGTCTCCCATATATGTCGTTCTAGAATTGTCATGATCCTCTATGGAGCCTCCATTGATGTTGTGGTCTCCCTCGTAGACATAGGCATCGAGCTCTCTGAGCTCAATGGCTCAATCAACTAATATACCTATGGTATAAGTTGGCTCTGAAGTGCTCTAAAGGAATCAGTGATCTCCCTCTATTCAAGCTACCACTCAATTCAGGTGTGAACGTGGGCCTTCTCCTACGAATGGGTGCATTCACCTCTTCAAGCTGTGATCTTACACTTTGGGGCTTGTCAGAGTGGGGTAACTATGGTACACAATTGTGATCTTGGATACAGCCCACACATGAGCTAGGCACGAAGATGGCTTTCTATATAGTGCGTCTTCTCTAGCTTGCAAAGGACGACGTTGTGACAAGACACCAGCTTCGATTCAACAGAGTACCAACAGAGGCCAGGACAGAGAGGGATTTGGACCACTCTCTAGAGTCATGGGGAATGAGGACCAGAGATAATAATCGATGCCTGGGATTTTTTTTTGCTTGAGCTACGCACACAGAGAAAGAGCCTGACAAGTGGAGAAGCTAGTGAGTCTCAAGGCGGATCACAGACTTCTTTAGAGCGGAACCATCGGAGCAGCTACTACCACAGCAGATCCCACATTCTCCTCACACCAGAGGCACATTGATCAACCAAGCGACAGAGCTAGGAAGATCCAGACGCCCACGACTGGCAGAGGACTACACAGCATCGAGGGAGGCCGCATCAAAGAATCAAGATCACTATGGCTCGACATGCACAATGCCCGATCATACTATTGACCATGGAGGAGGTTGATGAGATATCTGAGTGAAATATCTGAGCTTTGGGAGTGCTATCATGTCGGCAAGCATCTGAAGTACTTTCCAGCTTGATGATCTATGAAATATTACCAGGGTTTGAAAGATCTTTGATACTCCTTTCTGGGTCTGTCCGGCTTGCTGCTACGCGGGCATACTACGCGGAATGAAAATGGTGTGAATCTTGAGAATTAGGCATGGGACCTGTTGTATATCATTTCCATGAACATTGAAGGATGGTTGAGGGAACAGGGTTGTTGAATCTCCATGTGCTATACTTGGAGCGGCATAATGCTGGTCATAACTAGTTGCACTTGCAGAAACAAGCTGAGTAAGGTAGTTGAAGTTGGACATACTATTCAGCTAGCCACAGGGTCTTGTTGCACACAAAGCTGCTATGATTGCTACACGGGGAAGGCACAGAGGCTTCACTGCAAAAGAAATTCGATTCCAATATGCCGATGAGGCAAACAGTGACATTGTCGACCTTCTATTGCTAGAATGAATAGGGAGGATCTTTGGCCTAGAGACTCTATGCTACTGAAGAATGCTCTCACCATGTCGACGAGGTAGTCTTTTCTTCATGGCTCTTTGCTTTCATGTGAACAGGTATAAGGTGCCAGTACAATAGCTAGTTGGGCACATGCAGCAATTAATGCATTCCAAGAGGTGACATTCCGGACAGGAAGCTCTTCAAGCACTTTTTGTGCTTTCTCAAGCGCACCACATTAAGCATACATGTCGACCAAGACGGTGCCAAGCACGACATCTTTTATCTTGCAAAGAGCCACATGCCTTCAAGATGCATGCGTAGGTGATTGCATCGAAACAGAGGCACTCGCTTCGCATCTGCTGACATTGTGAACAGAACACCTGATAGGGAGCATGATAGATTTGAAAGTCGTCAACGCCTCTGATCGATGTGTGATTAAAAAATCTTGCAACATGTGATGCTTGTGTAGGTGATTGCATCTATGCATGCATAGGTGATTGCAACATGAGAGAGGCCCTCACCTTGCATCTAAATTTTGACTGCAACGATGAGAAAAGCGCGACAGAGCCACATGCCTTCTAGATGCCTGTGCGCAGGTGATTGCAACTGGAGAGAGGCCCTCACTTTGCATTTGGATTTTGACTTCCAGGCCATAGCATCTAATTAATCTCCTAATAAGTTGGGGTAAATGCACACTATTTTGGAGCACAGAATAAAAGCATAGAAAGAGAAGGGTAATCTGTAGACCCACATCCAGCAATGCTTGTTACTTCCTTTAGTACTAGCTAGAAAAAAGTCACAGCCTCTTGTAGCAATTACTCCTGTGAATATGTGTGTGGAAATTATAACGTGCTGTGATGATGGCTTTGGTTGAAAGGAGGAGCGTCAAAAAGATGTTACTCGCTTTATAGCCTTCTCTCTCTCTCTCTCTCTCTCTCTCTCTCTCTCTCTCTCTCTCTCTCTCTCTCTCTCTCTCTCAAACAGTGGCCAGAGACAAACATGCAAACAAAGCTCCGAGCTAACAAAGTAATGAAGCTTTTGAATAATGCTTAGATCTTAATTTGAGCATGACACAAAAATGAACTAATGGTTTAGTCCCCACATTTTTAAAGAGTAGCCACGTGGGTTAATGAGAGCGCAGTGCTCTGATTTTACCTTGTACGCTAACAAAGTAATGAATCTTTTGAATAATGCTCTAGATCTTAATTTGAGCGTGACACAAAAATGAACTAATGGTTTAGTCCCCACATTTGTAGACGAGGTCTAGATGAGTAGCTTGAAGTTTGCATGTACAATGGAGACTTGAGGTAGATCTACTTGTGCATCACATTGATGACAAGAACCTCTAAAATATAATGTGGATGTGTGGAATAGCATGTCGAAAAGTGAAAGGATTTTTCAATGAACAAGAGAAACCTCATGAGCCACAATAACATCACAAACAGCTTATTAAGGAGCCACAAACACAACACTAAGGTTGCTAGACCCAATAAAAAGGTGAAGTTGACCACATGCTATCGAAGTGTCTATTTGGTCAATAGAGAGTATCATCACAAGCTAGCAAGATGGAACAAATCATACCCATATGGAGAAACTGCTTTCTCATTGTAGAAAATATTTAGTTAAATTCATCAGCGTCCTTGTGATCGTTTATGTACTCTCTCTTTCACCCTCAGTTTGATATAGAACAGAGCTTGTTACGCTTACCATACTAATGTGTTGAAGCCTATGTACTTCTTGTGATAAAAGAAGGGATAAAGTTTGCAAAGTGTAACTCCAAATATTAGTAAGGATGTCTGGTATCTTGCATTTAGTAAATGAATAAAATGCTTTTGTGAATCCCTAACAAAGGGTTCAAATAACTAGCAATGACATTTGAATAGAAAACATGACAGTTCATGTTTTTGTAATAGAAAAAATCAGCACTTGATAAGATCTTCTAGGGTCATAGCATTAAAATAATCCACTGTTTTTTTGCATGAATTATTTAAGATATGTACTTGAAAACGTGCAAATTATCTTGATGTTTTCTTTCTGATTAATGGTGGTTTTTTTGTGTGTTTAGATAGTTTAACGTGTCAAATAAGAGTTACCTTGCAGGGACCCTTTTGAAAATGAAACCTAAATCGGTGTTCTAGTAACAATTTGGTGTTATTCAAAGGGTATGAGTATTCAAAGTAAGCCAATAAAAGCTCAAAGCTCAACTCTCATTTTTTAAAATGGGACTTGAATAAGTCCCAAAATTCCTAAATTGGTGTTATCAACTAAGCTTGTTGAAAACTTTGAAGAAATCAAGGTTTTAAATATACCTCCACATTGATATTTTGACCTTGTATTCTAGCATAATCTGGAATATGTAAGTATTTTGATTTAATAAATTTATAACTTGATGCTAGTGGCCCAAGCTTGTGAAGAAGTTAATGAGACTTTTGAATAATCAACACAACGTGGACTGTACTTGTAGGGTATCCAACTTACATTTGAATGGATGTTTTTTTCGTATAGATTGTGATCTAGTTTGTGTTAAGAATTGTATCATTAATATTATTTGGATGAATATAACATAAATTATTCAAAAAATTTACAATAATCTCCATCATTGTGTAATATCTTTTCCTCTCTAAGGACAATGTGTGCAGTTGTGGTACTTGCATATCAATGATAGAGTGTGTGAGATGTAAAATGTTTTGATACCTTTCCTTTTATAGCTTCGTCTACAACTATGAGACTTTATTTTGTTTTCTTATTTGTATTAGTAACAAATATATCAATTAAGAAACTTATTGATATCGAACGAGTAACCATGATATTTCTCAATAATTAGTTGTTTAACTATGCTTAATGAATTTTTACTAAAATGAAATTAGGGGCAGACAAACTTACTACAATTACTTGATCCATTGTAAGTGATAAATAACTAGATGAAACACCCTTTTCTATATAGGAGTTTATAAACTACCAGATGAGGATGCCAAAGAGCTGGCTACTATATAGGAGTTCAGAACTTACTAGATGAACTTATTAGATAAGGACGTCCAAGAATAGGTTTCTATATAGGAGTTTATGACTTACTATATGAACTTACTAGATCAACATGTCCAAGAGCAAGTTATTATATAGGAGTTTGTGATTTGCTAGATGAATTAGAAAATTGCTAGCTTCCTTGCTAGATTAAATGTGAAAACTCCTACTTGTCACTAGGAATTATTGAGCATGTACTCTAACTTGCTATCTAGAAACACGTCCAAAGCTCCTTGTGATATTATGCCCAATGCCTCCACCTCATGGGATGAAACGGAGTCGCGTCTCCTACAGAACCCACATTGAATAGGTTGTGCAAACCTCATTGTGCGCTTCCTTAGTCCCTACTTGCAACCAATGCATGCCTCAAATATGTAGACCTCCTATACCTCCGCACTCAAACTGATAGGTTGCGTTGCTAGCTTTCAACCTGCACAACCAAAATGAGAGAGAGAGAGAGAGAGAGAGAGAGAGAGAGAGAGAGAGAGAGAGAGAGAGAGAGAGAGAAATGACACTTCCTACTGTGCTTGTTGTGCATCCTATTGTTGTTTGGATGTGAAGTTATTTGGTAGACCACGTTCATGCTGATGGGGGTTTTTCACAAGCCAAGCTCCCATACCCCTCTTCTCTCGTCCCCACCCCATGAAAACCCCCTCTTAGGGAGGGAGTGATAAAAGGCATTGGAAAAAGTAAGAAAAAAATAAAGTATGATTATGTAAATATATAAGAAAGGTAAAATAGGCCACCTCATGCCTGCGGGGTAGCCCATCCCCACCTTGCCTCCTTTTTCTTCACTATTGCCCCGCCGGGTGTCCCTTTTCCTCTCCTCCACTCAAAAGGTCAACCCCCTCTCTCTTCCCCTTGTCCTTTCTCCTTTCTCTCTCCCCTCAAGCTACCCCACCTCTCACCAATAATGCATTATAACTCACCAATAATGCACCCTAACTCACATGCAACTTACCCTATCTTCCAAAATAGTATACCCCACCCCCTCTTTCTCTCTCCTATCATATCCCATGACCCAAATAACCCCCTCTCTCTCTAAAGGGCGCCATGTCTCTTGTCTTGTAGCTAAATAACCTCCCCCACACTCACACACACTCAGTTTCATTGAAAAAGGTGCCCACAGACCCATCCCCACCCGGTGGTTACCTGATTTTTCTTGTGTTCACACGCATCTGCACACAGATTCACCTCTGAACACGCTCCCCTCTCTCCCCTCTTGTAATTACTTTATTCTCCATGTCACCTCTCACTTTTTTTCATCAACCTATCTCTCTCTCTTAGTCTCTCTCTCATGAGACTGCTGTTCTGGCACATATACACACAGCCAGACAAGTGGGGCCCACAGTCACATGGCCTATGTAGATAATGATGTCTTCATTTCTAAATTCTAGAATTTCTCCCCCCTCCTCCCCTATATAAAGAGGTTTCACCATCACATTAAGGACACACACATCACATTAAGGACACACACACCATCACCAAAAGAGTGCACTATGCACTGTGTGTGCCTAGTGCACACACACACACCCACACCATCACCATCACCGCAATCACCATGCTCGTCTTGAGCATGACCTCTACACCCTTGGGCTATGGAAGATGAAGGGAAACTAAATGAAGGATGATGGCCATAACCCTCGTGCGAGTCTTCGCCATCAACTCCCACCTATCCGCCATGTGCTCTACCACGCTCTCCCTTCTCATTCCCCTACCCTATGCTCCCCATTTCATCGCCTTATTCTCTAAATAAAGCTTGAGGTTTTGTGAGTATGTTTTCTTGCAATGTTTTGCCCATGTGAGGTGTGCGGAATCGCCACCTAGTCTTGTGTTTGGAGTGAGCTTGTGTATGTGTGAAGGGTGTGCGGATTCGCCATCCTTTTGTGGTGCCTAAGTACTAAGCCGCTATACCCTCTCTCTCTCTCTCTCTCTCTCTCTCTCTCTCTCTCTCACTTGATCTCATTCCCTTTCCTCTTCATCATTACTCCCAAGCATCCATCTCTCTTGGATGAAAACTTTGTTATGGTGGTGTGTTGTTTGCGTCCTAGCCGCTGAAGCTAGGTGGTGCCCCCCTGTTTGCTTTACCATGACAGGCTTGAGGCGCGCCATTCGGTCCCCGGTGTTTTAGAGGCCGTCGGGGTTCGGGGTTCGCTTTGCTCCCGTCATTTGGTGCCCCCATTGAGGATCTTTTCATGAAACCCTTCAGTTTACAAGACTTAAACCCCTAAACTATTGTGAATGGATGAATGGCTAGCAGGATTTGCTAATTGGACGACAGAAGAAGAAGAGCTCCAAGCACAACTAGACGAACTCCACATCTCCATCGAAGCTCGAGTGCCAGGCGTAACGGTAATCGATTTGCAGTGGGAGAGTCAACCAACACGCCAAACCCAGTGGATATACATAGGCCAAGTGCCAAGAAGAAGAAGGAGAAGGTCGAAATCATGTCCGCAACCTACAACCAACCCACAACAACAAAATGGAAGGAGCTCTACAAAATAGAGAATCAACACTATTCTACTTTGAGAATCGGGTAACTCAAGTCATCGAGGTAATTATCACAGTCAGTTTTCAAGTCGCACCTGATGCTGCAACACAGATAACGGAATCATTGGCTCACACTCTCACTAGAGAAACTAGGGATCTACTGAGTTTGTTTCAGGAAAGAACACCACCCTCTCCCACAAGCTTGGACAGTGACTAAGCACCTCTTAGCTTCACATGAATCAGTACAATCTACCTCAAGACAGATCACACATACCAACACGTGTACACTCAATCAAGGTAATACTGGATTTGAAGGCTCACTACCAACACGCCATTGACACCATGCTGGGTGGGGAGCGATTTTTTGAGGTTCTGGCATCAGATTAACCATTTGTCTTACCTTTGGTACAAGGCAATGTACCGTTTGAAGTTTTAATCTATGTCCTAGTATAAGAGGGTATACACGCCTCCTTGTAAAGAAGAAAAAAACTTTTGCAAGTTAAGCAGTGTGTCTTTCTAGCTCTCTCTCAGTAATCATGGCAAGTGTAGCATTTCCAACATTTAAAGGAAAGAAGGGGGAGGATTTGGTAACAGACTTCCTAGATGACTTTGAAGTAGCATGTGTAGTGAGCAACAAAGATACGGATGAATCCCTGGTTAGAATCTTTAAGCATCTCATGAAGCTAGAAGCTAGATCATGGTACAATGCACTTCCACAAGCAACCAAGGATGACTGGGAACCCTTAAAAACCGCTTGTAAGAGGCGCTTTGGGGGAGGTACCACTTCAGAAAAGTTGTGGGACAAGTTGAGAGACTTGAAGCAGGAGGGTCTTTTAGAATATGCCACCTATGAGTCCAAATTTGTGGATTTGTGGGAACGGTGGGTTGAGTCACTGGCAAGGGGGGAAGCTGCACCCGATTTCTTAAAAAAAGATCGGTTCACGCATGGATTATGGCCGCTTCTCAAGGAGAAGGTGAAAGGTAGATTCCCGGCTACGTACGAGTTAGCCGTTGAGATTTCTCGCCTTAAGGACAAGAAGCTGCGAATGAAAGCCAAAGAAACCGAGTCAACAGAAGGAGGAACATCGCGTCGACCAGCAACTACGACAACCACCATACCACCACCACCGGCTCTTGGGGTAAGAGATGACCAACAAGATATGTTGGCCCATATTACTAACCAACTGCAGAATTTGTCTGTCCACTTAATACAGCAAGGGAGGAGTCAAGAAAGAGATCAAGACCCTGGAAGAGCACGACGACAAAACAGGGAGTATCATTGCTACAACTGCGGAGAAGACGGTCACGGTATGTACTACTGTCCCAAACCACGACAAAACTATAATAGAGGAGGTAGGAGGAACCAATTGTCACCCCCTAGAGAAAGAACACCCCCACCCCGAGCACCACCCCCACCAACACAAATTCTACGTCCACCCCAGACACCACTACAAGCATCCATCCCACCTCTTCCACCAGCCCCACCACATGATCGCCCTGTAAACATCATAAGGCTAGAAGAGAAAGGAAAAGCCGTAGTAGTGGATCCACCCAGAGCAAAGGAGAGGGACAAGGGTAAGGATAAGGTAACCTTTTTAGAACCACTTGAAGCCATGACTGTGAAAAGAGCTAGGAGGGAGAAAGCTACACAATCAGATGATGAGAGAAGCATGAGAGGAGAAACTAGCAAGAGGCCATCCAGGCCACGACGGAAATTGGGCATCACCGACTTCCAGCTAGGGGAAAGTTCAAAGCCCTATGATCTAACATTGGATGTGGCAGAGCAAGGACCGAAGATTACATGGCCACAGCTACTACATCTTGTACCTAAAGTAAGGCGACAATGGTCTAAAATGGTAAGTACAAGACGCTCCAAAACAAAGGTAGCCGGAGCAATTTCGGGATGCAACATGGATGACATCCTTCCAATTGTTGACGTAAACATAAAAGGAAAGAGGGTTGGAAACACCTACATTGATGGAGGTGCACAAATCTGTGTAATGAGTGAAGCTATGATGCTTTGATTAGGGCTCGAGGTTGACAGGCCTTCTCCATGCAAGGAAAAGATGGCAAACAACGCAAAAGTAAAGTGTGTGGGTGTGGTAAGTGCCGTGAAAATCAAAGCTTTCAACACTGAGGTAGAGGTAGATGTTTTTGTAATGCCTACTAAGGGGGAGGGCTATCCACTAATTTTGGGAAGGCCATGGTTGATGGCCATGAAGGCAAAACAGGACTGGGGTACTGGCCTTCTACGCATGACCGGTAAGAAAGGGGAGACAATCTACTACGACATGAGGATTGGCAAGCAGAAGCAAATGAATCTGGAAACATCGGCAGATGAAACCACTAGCGAATCTTCCAGTTCTGAGGAGGAGACCACATCCACCGACGAAAGTGACAGTTCCATTGATGTGATGGGTATCATTATGAAGGATCCACAAAGGGTAAGCACAACTGGTGATCCATCACCAAAAGGGCAACCCAATGAAGAGGAGAGCAAATCACTTGGCCTAGGAGGAAGTAGGTTGAAGGGTATGTTGTCTATGGAATTAACACTTGAGGAGAAAGATAGTTTTTTACAAATTTTGATGGGATTTCCTAACCTGTTCATTGACAACTATGAAAGAATCACAGGCATTACAGTGGTGGAACATCATATTAAGCTGAAGGAAGGGGTAAAACCAGTTGTGCAAAAGCTACGACGACTGGGGGTCATACAAGAAAAGGCACTCTTGGCCGAGGTAAGGAAACTGCTGGAGGCGGGATTCATCTATCCTGTAGAAAACTCAGAATGGGTGTCACCCGTAGTGGTGACGCCTAAAAAGAATGGTAAGTGGAGGGTCTGTGTTGACTACAAACCACTAAATGCTGCTACAAAGAGAGACCACTTTCCTCTCCCTTTCTTGGATGAAATTCTGAATGAAGTAGCGGGTTTTGAATGCTATACCGTCTGTGATGGTTATTCTGGATACTTTCAAATACGCATAGCCTTGGAAGATCACCTAAAAACCACTTTTATCATGCCATGGGGTTGTTTTGCATACAGGGTTATGCCATTTGGTCTCACAAATGCACCTGCCACATTTCAAAGATATGTCACATATGTTTTTCAACCGTTCTTTGGAACATCCATAAGAGTGTTCATTGATGATTTTTGTATATATAGCTCCCGTATTTCACATTTAGAAAAGGTAACTGAAGGTTTGGCCAGGTTGCAGAGCCTAGGTGGGCAATTAAATGTGGATAAATGTCACATTGGGGAGAGTAAAGTCATTCTACTAGGCCATGAAATTTCAGTAAGAGGTATCAACGCCGATCCAAGTAAGGTGTCCGCACTCATAGCCCTACCTTCACCAACGACCGCACGTCAACTGGTCTCTTTTCTATAGAAGGTGAGGTACTTAAGTAGATTCATACATCTACTATCACAACTTGTTCTACCACTGCAACAACTCACTCAAAGATCAACTTTCACTTGGGACGAGGAAAGCGAACATCACTACAACAAGGTAAAGGAGGTCTTAGCCACTCTGCCAACTATCTCACCACCTAAGTGGGATGAAAAATTCTATGTCAACTCAAGTGTTGGTGATGACTCATTGGGGGCTATGCTACTCCAAAAGGATACGACGACATCTTTCATGAGTCCAATCTACTTCTCTAGTCGAATGATGACAGCAGGAGAGAAAGGTTTCACCCATGTGGAACACTTAGTCCTAGCTCTTAGATTTGCAACTACAAAGTTTAGGTCATATTTGCTGCCTAAGCAATTTGTGATTCTAACCACGGATGAAATATTTCCCTATGTTGTACAACACATGGATGTGTCTGCTAGATTACTAAATGGCTAGTTCGTCTGCAAGAGTTTGACTACACGGTACAGGTAGAAAGCACGACAAGGGCAAGTTTGGGGGGACTCATGACCTACCAAGTCTTTGAAGGGGAGGAGAAGCAATCTAAGGAAGGAGAAGTCCGATTACCTCCAGTACCACCGATGGTAGAAGGAGCATACTCTCTCTACTTTGATGGAGCCTACAAGCGAGTGTCCGACAAAGCAGTTGCAGGCATAGTGGTCTTTGATGACAAAGGGACAAAGGTATTTTCGTTGGGCCAATTGTTAGATTCACATTCTAACAATGAAGCTGAGTATGCAGCACTAACCAAGGGTCTACAATGGTGCGTCTCGCAAGGTGTACAACGCCTTAATGTATTTGGGGATGCTCTACTTCTGGTAAGGCAAGTAAATGGAGCATGGACATGCAAGAATCCTAGTTTAAGGACTCAAGACCATATTAGGTAAAGTGGGAAAATCCCAATTCCCAAGTTGGACAACTTTCAATATATCATGTATAAAATATAGAGATTTTGTCAAAAATTTGAGTTTTCTTAAGGTCTCATTCCACTTTATGCACATACAATACACAATGAAAACAACTAAAATATCATGGTTTCAATCAATTGGATTATTAGGAGAGGAGTATATTGCATCCATTATCGTTGTCTATGTTCTACTGTCCTACCTACAACTTATCTCAACATGGAGAGCTTGGTTTCTAGGTCCACCACTTGTCCAAGTTAATGTAAAAGTGACTCAAGGTTCACAACTTGTGAAAGCAAGGATCCATTGAGGAATACAATACACTTGGCTATTTTTCCTTAATTTATTGCATGTGACATTTAAGCAAGGTCCACTTCTAATCTATAACTTCTTAATTTGAGGCATGGGGCATACATAAAATATGTAGCATATGCTCTATTGCCTCATAGGAAGGTTGGTTTCAAGGTGCACTTATCCATGCTAGCCTATCTTGGAGAAATGATGGAGCTTGCTTCTCTCCTTGTTTCAATGGAGACTAGCTTGGACAAGTGGTGGACCTTTGCTTCTCTCTATGTTTCAATAGAGTTAGCTTGGACAAGTGGTGATCTTGGAACAAAACCCCCATGTAAAACATATCATGGGTATTCTAAGTGATTAGAAAGATTACCATTTAAGATATAACCTTATAGGTTGGACAACTAGATCTTGGCTTGGAGAAATGGTGGACCTTTGATTCTCTCCATGTTTCAATGGAGTCTATCTTGGAGAAATGGTGGAGCTTGCTTCTGTCCATGTTTCAATGGAGCCTAGCTTGAATAGTTGGTGGACCTTTGCTTCTCTCTATGTTTCAATAGAGTTAGCTTAGACACGTGGTGGATCTTCAAAATAAACCAACTACTATCAATGTTGCCTAGCTTGGACAAGTGGTGGAGTGTTTCTCTACTCCATGTTTCAATGGATCTTAGCTTGGACAAGTGTTGGACCTTAAAACAAAAACCCCATGTACAACATAGAATGGATTTTCTAGATTTCAATGGAGTCTAGATTTAACAAATGGTGGAGCTTGTCTTCATCTATGTTTCAATGAAACTAGCTTGGACAAGTGGTGGACCTTGTAACAAACCCTCCCATGTACAACATATCATTGGTTTTCTAAATGATGGGAAGGAATACCATTCAAGATATAAACTTATAGCTTGGATAAGCAGTTGACTTTAAAACCAAATTCATCATAATACAATGAAATACAGGTCAGCCAATTCCTAAATCTTGAGACCAAACCTCCCATGCTATTAGAGATAATATATTGGATAAGTGGTGGACCTTCTATTATTTTCCCATGCCTAGTTTAGACAACCGGTACACTTCGCAGCTATAAAGGTTGGACGAGTTGTGGAGCCTTGTTTCTATCCATGTTTTAATGGATCCTAGCTTGGACAAGTGGTGGACCTTGGAAAAAAGCTTCCATGTACAACATATATGAGGTTTTCCATGTTTTAATGGAATCTATCTTGGACAAATGGTGAAGCTTTCTTCTCTCCATGTTGATTTTGGAACTACCTTAGACAAGTGGTGGAGCTTTTCTTTTCTACTCTTCATAATACAATGAAGTATATGTTGGTTACATGGTGAATCTTAAGGCCAAACCTCCCATTTTACTAGAGATGATAGGTTGGACAAGTGGATCAACCTTCTATCATTTCTCCATGACTATATTGGACAATTAGTAGACATAACATCTCTCTATGTTGTCTAGAGATGAGCTTGGACAAGTGATGGACCCTGCTTCTCTCTTCCCTTGGTTTACTAGTTTGAAGACTCAATATATATACTTTCTTAGATCTAGCTTGAACAAGTGGTGGACCTTGCATCCACAATCTTAATTCAGTACAAAAAAGTATATGAAAAAATAACATAGGAATCTTGGTTTGAAGGTCAAGCAATTAGGTTCCAAATGCACATAATAATATATTTTCCACCCATATTAAAAGAAAGTTAAATATGTTATTACCAAATTGACAAAGGTAACGTCCAAGAATTATATCTTTCCATCTTGTCAGATCTAAATCTTCATCAAGGCGACATGCATGTATACATCAACTTTCAAGCCATTCAAGAATACATGCACTTAGATTCCATAGTTTTGTTTTCAAAGTCTTTTAGGTTCTAAAACTCTTTCACATAAAGTATGTAATGACAAAATTCTTGAAGCAAATATTTGTGCCCAAGAAAAAGATCCCTCTCACATATTTAAAGTCCATGAATTCTCTGATCCACACTTACAAGTTTTATTTTGACATCAAACATCAATTCTTTCATAGTTCCAAATAAATGCAACCTCGATATGAATTGACAAAAAATGAATTTCTTTTACTATATGACCCAACATAGGCCCCAATCAAATAAAAAATGAGTCCCCAAAAATTTGGGTGCACTCTAGCAATACATCAGAGTCCCCTTACAATAGGATGCACTCCAATAGTACATTGAAGTCCCCTTAGAGTAGGGTGCACTCCATTCAAGTGTTCATAAAATTGACACACCTTTAAAAAAAAAAAAAAAGACTATATCAAATTATACAAATGTTGAAAGATACACACTAGAATAAAAAAAGCATCTTATAGCCATATTTATTCAATGCTTTCGTGTTGACAAGTACACACCAAGGACATAATTTGTCTCAGAATCACTATACTGATTTACAATTGTGTTGTATGTATAGACTCTCTTATCTCTTGCATACAACCATCCTACCAACCATGGAATTATGGTTCTCTGCAAGAAGTTTTGAAGTTGCTCGGAAGTTTGCCTCCACATCTTTGGAAATATAAGATATGTCCCTGGCATGTTCCACATCACCCTATATGGAGTGTCATCAAAAATTAAGGTATTGTTTGCATCCAAATCCTCAAATATCTTCCAAATATCACTCAGATTTTTGTGATAAACCCTTGTAAATCCTAACATGATATTTGGATTTTGGCAATTTTTGTTACTCATAAACACCTTGAACTTGGTATACTGCTCAGGAAAACACTTTTGTGTGATGCGTTGCACCCTTGTTAAGTTATAGCAACTCCATATCCATAGCTCAAAGTATTCAACACAAAAATCCAAAAAACTTTGTGCGTCTGGTCGCACCACATGATAAACTTCATCTTTGTCCTCCACAAGTCGCATGTGTTGAGCCCAAGATGGCATAGAATCTCCATGTTTCATTTCAACTGTCTTGAGAAGTAACCCCTCTAGATCCAAGATAAGTACTCTTTTGATGTCCTTGAAAGCAAGTGGTAGGTGATAAGGAGGTGATTCATTCCTTGGACAAGGTCTTGGAGGAGGTTGGATGGGTAATTCAATAGTTTTCTTCAATTTATGCCAGCATATAGCCAATCCATTTTTCTGTAATGGTTCTGAAATTAAAGAACAAGAACACTTAATGCAAACACAACAATAGACATGAGTTTTACATTGTCTACCCTAAGGTTTTATTAGATACCAAAATCCATCTATGATCTACTCATTAATAGAAAGAAAGTCAAATTAAAATCCTGACTCTTTTTTATGCTACACTCTCTCTTAGTCTCAATACCATGGAGTTCAACTAGACTTAAGTCAACTAATAACTACTACTTGTTGTTAAAGGTATTCTTGAAGTGTATAAGGCTTAACCAATGCTCTAGTGTAGAATGGGTATTTAGGTCTCAAGGTCTACCACTTCTCCAAGCAAAGATCCATTTAGATATGGAAACCCAATTTTTCTTAATATAATGATAGAGAGTGGACAAGTGGTGAATCCTGAGACCAAGCCACTCATGCTACTAGGGATAATAGGTTGGACAAGTGTTGGACCTTGAATGTAAACCCCCCATGTACAAAGTATCAGGGGTTTTGGGTATTTCAATGGACTCTAGCATCTTGGAAACATGGTGGAGCTTACTTCTCTCCATGTTTCAATGGAGTCTATCTTGGATAAATGGTGGAGCATCATTCTCTCCATGTTTCAATGGAGCCTACCTTGGACAAGTGGTGCACGTTTGTTTCTCTCTATGTTTGAACAGATTTAGCTTGGATAAGTGGTGGACCTTGGAACAAAATCCCCATGTAAAACATATCATGGACATTACAAGTGGTGAGAAAAAATACCATTCAATATATAACCTTATAGGTTGGAAAAGTGGTGGACCTTAACACCCAATTATTATTAATATAATGACATAGAGTGGACAAGTGGTGAATCTTGCGACCAAACCTACTAGGAAAAGTACGTTGGACAAGTGGTGGACCTTGAATGCAAACCCCCATGTACAAAATATTACTCATGCTACTAGGAATAATTTGGTATTAAGGTCCATGTTTCAATGGAGCCTAGCTTGGAAAAGTGGTGGACCTTTGTTTCTCTCTATGTTTCAATAGAATTTTCTTGGACAAGTGGTGAACCTTGGAACAAAACCCCCATGTAAAGCATGTCATGGGCATTACAAGTGGTGAGAAAAAATACCATTCAAGGTATAACCTTATAGGCTGGACAAGTGGTGGACCTTAGCACCCAATTCCTCTTATTATAATGACATATAGTGGAAAAGTGGTGAATTGTGAGACCAAACCTACTAGGGATAATAGGTTGGAGAAATGGTTGACCTTGAATGTAAATCACCCATGTACAAAATATCATGGGTTTTGCGTATTTCAATGGAGCCTAGCATCTTGGAGACATGGTGGAACTTACTTCTCTCCATACACTATCAATTAAGCAGATAACTTCTTTTTTCTGTTGTATTCCTTCTTGTGCAACCAAGGAGCCATCACCAAAAACATCAACAAGCTTGCGGTCTTCAAAACAATATGTACGAATGTAGTGCTTGACCAAAGCTCTTTTTTTGGCCTCCAAATATTGCAAATCTGACATATCGTTATCTGCTACTTGAAGAAGAGAACAATCAATTGGCATGGGATGTTCCTCTAATCTTCTTCTCAGGTCTTCAAATGCATTGCCTTGTCCCAAGAAGGCAATAACTGTTAGGAATTGAATTGCTCCTTTGCAAGGAGCTGATGGAAAGTGATGCAATGCACCACAACAATGGTAGCTCAGATTATCTCCCATGGTGTCAAAGGCACATTGCAATTTTGTGAAGTTAGTGAAATCCACAAATGCAAGAAAGACAAATCCAAGATCTGTTGACCCTCCATCAATAGACAAGATCCCATCCAAAGCATTGTTAAATGTCTCCTCACTCCACTTCAAATTGCCTCCAACGTTTTTTGTCATATCTAAAACACATAAGCCAATAGGCACTTTATTATTGAAGTGGCGCATCAAGTAGAGATTTCCTTCCATTTGTAGGCTCACCACATAGATTGACCATGGCAAATCTCTAGGCTCAGTTTTCTCCTTTTGAAGGTGAATTGCCCATTTCATGTATTTTATTGCTCCATCTGGAAAAGCCATTTTCTTTGTTCCACGCGTCAAACTAGATCTGATCCATTCCTCGCATAGCATTAAAATTGTTTTATAAACAACATCATTGATGTTATACATTTTGACCACCTCCTCCCAGTCTTTACATGGTGAAGACTCATTCAAATTGTTGAAGCCTTCAAGAAGTGCATCTTGAATCAATTTGTCTTGCTTCAACTGCTTGATTCGATCATACATGTCAGTTGCATCACCATCCTTTGCACTCTTTGACAGTAAAATCTTCTCATCTCTAATCTCTTCTTGAATAGTCTTTACCTCTGATTCCTCAAGGCCACAAAGGTATCTAAATACAGTTGTTGGGGGTTTCTTATTCTCCTCTTCTAGATTTTCAATGATTTCTATCCAGCAATCATAAACTAAATCAGAGTACGTGACCATGTGTGCCTGTTTAGAAATCCAACTTGCTGCTGCACTCATTCTTGCCAATCGAAGAAAAGCCTAAAAAGAAATAGAGAAATAATTAAACTATTGAGCAAGATTTGTTAATTAAACACTATCAAAAAGACAAAGAAAATAACTTACATCCCATCCGGCACGAGATGCATGTCCCTCTGCAATTCCACTTGCTGCCTTTAGTGGTCGTCCTGAGAAGATCCATTGACTCCGTAAATGTCTCAATATATTGGCTGTAAGGTTGCTTGACATACAATGCCTGAGCCTCCTCATTTGCAATGGCAGATATAGCGGTTGCAACAAATGGAGGAGCATTCACAACAATGCGAGCCTTTCTAAATTTATACACGCTAATCAGTCTTTCAAAGATCTCTTTGTTGTTTTGTTCATTGTGAAGCAAAACTTTTGCAGCATAGATTGAATGCTGCCCATCAAGAATCCAATAATGATAATCTTTAATCTTTTGCTCCTCTACCTCTTCTACTGCCAAAGGAGACCCCTTCTTTGATTTTGCATTTCGAACAGGCATCAAATATGCACATGCTGCAGGCTTGGTCGTACTCCGTGAAAATCCAAATAACACACTTTCAGCGTGTTTTTTATCCATAATACGTGCATTATAGTGATCAGGAGCAAGCCAACAATTTTGAATAGGGATATCAAATTCCCTATATTGGAAAGGAAAATAATTTATGTACTTATTCATTCCACCTGTATCTTTTTCTTGTCCTTTCATGGCCTCAGCTTCTAAAACATTTGGATCCACAATTCTCATCTTTGACATTGAACCCTCTGTTGATGAGGATGCCAAAGATGCCTTGTCTACATCCAAAATGGAACTAGTTCGCTTAGCTTCTACTTTCTGCACTTTTGCTTGCTTCTTTGTGGATGGTGGTCATGAAGCTTTCACCTTTTTTCGTTGTAGTGTGGCAATGATGGAGCTTTGAAGTTGATCTGCTGTGATATTTGGATTTGATTCTGCAAACTTCCATCCTCGAGAAAACATTGTCTCTTCTTTGTTTCTAGACATGCGCTCCAATTCATATGCTCCTGGAGATAGTTGAAATTCTAGATTCATTGGAACTAGAATGTCAATGCATTCCACCTCTGGATGACTATCAACTATAGAGACAGATGCTTCCACAACTTGTCCAACATCTTCAAACAAGCTGTCATTCTCCTTTTTGGCAATAAATAGATGCACCTTATGAAATTGTGCACCCTCTATACCATGTATGTCCAAATACCATTTCCTAAGATCATTGCAAGTATAGTCAACTGAGACAACAATCCTTGCAACCTGTTTTTTTGGAGCCATCTTTCCTGAAACAAAAAAAACCAAATGTTATTTTAACATATACTTTTTTGTAATGGAATAAGTTTGTGTGAATACAAGTTCCACCACTTGTTCAAGCTAGATCTAAGCAAGTATACATAGTGATCATTTAAGCTAGTAAACTAAGGGAAGGGAGAAGTAAGGTCCACCACTTGTCCAAGCTCAGCTCTAGACAACATGGAGAGATTCGAGGTCTACTAATTGTCTAATATAGGCCAACTATATTGAAACATAGAGAGAAGCAAAGGTCCACCACTTGTCCAATCTAGGGTCCATTGAAACATGGAGAGAAGGATGCTCCACCATTTGTCCAAAATAGGCTCCATTGAAACATGAAGAGAAGCAAGATGCACCATGTCTTTGAGATGCTAGGCTCCATTGAAATACCTTAAACCCATGATATTTTGTATATGTGGGGTTTAAATTCAAGGTGCACCACTTGTCCAACCTATTATCCCTAGTAGCATGAGTGGTTTGGTCTCAAGATTCACCACTTTTCCACTCTATGTCATTATATTAAGAAGATCTGGGTGTTAAGGTCCACCACTTGTCCAACCTATAAGGCAATATCTTAAATGGTATTATTTACCACCACTTGGAATGCACATGATGGGTTTTACATAGGGGTATGGTTCCAAGGTCCACCACTTGTCCAAGCTAACTCTATTGAAACATAGAGAGCATCAAAGGTCCACCACTTGTCCAAGCTAGGCTCCATTGAAACATGGAGAGAAGGATGCTCCACCATTTGTCCAAGCCAGGTTTGATTGAAACATGAAGAGAAGCAAGTTGCACCATGTCTCCAAAATGCTAGGCTCCATTGAAATATCTTAAACCCATGATATTTCGTACATGGAGGGTTTACATTCAAGGTCCACCACTTGTCCAACCTATTATCACTAGTATCATGAGTGGTTTGATGTCAAGATTCACCACTTTTCCACTCTATGTCATTATATTAAGAAGATCTGGGTGTTAAGGTCCACCACTTGTCCAACCTATAAGGCTATATCTTAAAGGGTATTCTTTCTCACCACTTGGAATGACCATGATAGGTTTTATATGGGGGTTTGGTTCCAAGTTCCACCACCTGTCCAAGCTAACTCTATTGAAACATAGAGAGAAGCAAAGGTCCACCACTTGTTTAAGCTAGGGTCCATTGAAACATGGAGAGAAGGATACTCCACCATTTTTCCAAGATAGGCTCCATTGAAACATGAAGAGAAGCAAGCTGCACCATGTCTCCAAGATGCTAAGATCCATTGAAATACCTTAAACCCACGATATTTTGTACATGGGGAGTTTACATTCAAGGTCCACCACTTGTCCAACCTATTATCTCTAGTAGCATGAGTGGTTTGGTCTCAAGATTCACCACTTTTCCACTCTATTTCATTACTATAAGAAGATCTGGGTGTTAAGGTCGACCACTTGTCCCACCTATAAATGTATATCTTAAAGGGTATTCTTTCTCACCACTTGAAATGTCCATGATATGTTTTACATGGGGGTTTGGCTCCAAGGTCCACCACTTGTCCAAGCTAACTCTATTGAAACATAGAGAGAAACAAAGGTCCACCACTTGTCCAAGCTAGGCTCCATTGAAACATGGAGAGAAGGATCCTCTACCATTTGTCGAAGCTAACTCTATTGAAACATGGGGGGTTTACATTCAAGGTCCACCACTTGTCCAACCTATTAACGCTAGTAGCATGAGTGGTATGGTCTCAAGATTCACCACTTTTTCACTCTATGTCATTATATTAAGAATATTTGGGTGTTAAGGTCC